>NC_135217.1:21321976-21694476 GCF_052324685.1 Brachyhypopomus gauderio | reverse complement strand
CCAGGGCACGAGGCCACGCCCCCTGAGGCCACGCCCCCTGAGTCCTCGCATGTCTCCTTAAACATGAAGGAGGCTTTAATAACATGCCTCCCCGTCAACACTAAAGACACCAGCAAGAGCTGTGACGAACAGCTGCAGTGCATCGTGGGTCAGCTCTAGGGTCAACACGAGGTCGGGTGCTCAACGCAGATATAATGCAGATATACACTCTCCCTAAACATAACACAACAAAAATAGTAGACTTCACCGTAGGTGCAGTACACACCGCATGACCGAGTGTGTCTTACTTTATTTTCCTTGTTGTTTTCCATGTTGTATTTCTTGGACATGGAAAGCCGGACGCTCGGCGTGTCACGTCCCTGCTGGGGGTGAATCTCTAGTCCAACAGCAGGTTAATGTAACACGGTCGGGGGGGTCCTGACAGGGGGGTCCTGAAAGGGCAGGGAGGAGTGTGAAACACGTGGGCATGTGTAGGAAGTCCAGGATATGTGTGAAATCCAGGAAAACCAAAAGTGGACCATGTGTTTGCATGTGAGTGTATGTCTATAGTTTAATACTAATATTTTATGTTGATCTGCGTGTGTGTGTGTGTGTGTGTGTGTGTGTGTGTGTGTGTGTGTGTGTGTGGTGGTCCAGACCCAGCCGGACGGCATGACCCTGGTGAAGGAGGAGGGAGAGAAGGACGAAGGGAAACCAGAACCAGAGGTTGTGTACGAGACCAACTGCCACTGGGAGAACTGCTGCAGAGAGTTCGACACCCAGGAGCAGCTCGTCCATGTGAGGACACACACACACACACACACACACAAACTGTGTTAGGACACGCAATCACACACATACACATATGCACATACACATTCACAAATACATAGACACATTTATGCACACACTTATACACACACATGTCAGTACACACACACCCAGACAAACACACATTTTGACACACACACACACTCGTCCACACACCTTTCAGCGTCCCACCTTTTGCTTTTTAGAAGGTCCACTACTCACATGCCAATCTAAGACGGTCAGAGTGGAACCCACACACACACACACACACACACACACACACACTTTGCTCTAGACACCCCATTTGTCACAGCCACTTGCTGGCTGGTGTGAAGACAGTCACCTCTTCAGACATGAAAGCTCACCACCAATGAAACCACACCAGTGTGTAGCCCTTCATCCTCCCTTCTCCTCCTCACACACACACACACGCACACACACACACACACGCACACTTAAACCTACAAACATACCCAGGCACAACACACATAAACACTCATACACACACACAGGCACACACACAGGCACACATCGGATAGAAAGATCTTCTCCACGGCTGTCTATCCGTACTCTGACATGGCAATCCGAGGAAGCCATGCTAACCCCTATCTATAATTGATATCCTGAGCTGGGAAAGGCCTGCCTCCCGCGTTTGAAGGCCCGCGCTCAAAGCTCAAGGATCTTGACAACTTCTTGCCGCTGTTTTTTGAGAGCAGAGGGGGTGTGGGGGTGGGGTGGGGGTTGGTGCGCTGGGGTTAGGGACGTGTGTGTGTGATAAGTGCTTTCTGGGTTCACGCAAAACCCCCCATTCATACATCATGTTGACTTACTCCCTAATCAGCCGGGAAGGATTTGGTCTTCTGCACCTTCTCTTTCACCATTAGTCCTGCTCTGGCCATTAGATGCCGAAACACAAATTCCCAGAGCGTCCGAGTCATTCGGGCAAAGACGTCGACGTGCGGGACTCCACCAGCCGTTCGTTCCTGTCCTCCCTCCCAGTTTCCTTCTGTCATTCAACCCCATTATTGTATTTCATTTGTACTTCCCCCTACACTGCAGCTGTCAGGGTGGGCACGCTCATTAAAATATTTGCTCCTTGGCCCCTCCCCTCCAGTGCGGCCGAGCGAGGGATGTTGGGTCTTATCTCTGTCTCCGCGGTAATGTGATGAGTTCGGGGTTTGGACCCCAGTCCTCCGACGCTGGGGTGGGGTTCTCGAGAAGAGGTGGGGGAGGCGGCTAAACCCGGCCCCGCCCAGAGAACCTCAGCCTGCGACCTGCAGGCAAGAACGTCAAAAAGAGTAGAAACATTCCAGCATCTCTTTGATTCATAGCTCGTACCAATTTATGCAAATACGAAACACTTTGGTTTTGTGTGTGAGCACATGTTTTTGAAAATACAGAGTGACTTTTATATTTTCATTTTCCTAATGCTCGAACTTTGATGTGCTCCCAGTCCTCACACTGTGCCTGGGTTTTTTGTTTGTTTGTTTGTTTGTTTGTTTTTTGTTAATATGCTAATTTTACGGTTTTGTTAAGGACTTGTTATTTCCTCTTTTTTCTCCATGTTCGGGCTAATTTTAGATGAAAAGTACACACCACCCTGGTAGCGAATGCCACTAACGGTGCTCTTGGTGGTGTGTGTGGGGCGGGGGTGTGTGTGTGTGTGTGTTTTCAGGGGCGTCGAAACACGGTGCGTTCTTTGCCGCCACAACGCGCCCGCTCGCTTTCATCGTAGGCGCTTAAGTGCTCTCAGTGGCAGCGATAAGATATCCATCGCATCTTCGTGATTTAGTTCCCTTATCTCCACTACGCAGTCAGCCCAAACCAGGCGGGTCACAGTTTTCCCTCATTGAATTCGTTATTTTGCCTTTCTCTCCCTCACTCGCTCTACAGTCTCTCTCTCTCTCTCTCTCTCTCTCTCTCTCTCTCTCTCTCTCTCTATCTCACTTTCTTTCTTTCTTTTTTTACCCACAGGCTTTTTTTTTTGTCAAGGCCCCCCTCCACTCCAGATCAGGTGCCCCGAGGCCCCGTTCTGTAGGGGCACACTCACACAGATAAGGACCTTTTAAGGCTCACTTCCTGTGTGTTTGTGTGTCTGTGTTTGTGTGTATTTTGAAGGTGTGGGGGGCTCATGGTGAAGTGCTAAAAGTAGATGCTTGCAAATTGAAGGACTCAAATAAAACCGAGCAGACGTGGTGGTCCTTCCAAACCCCGCCTCCCTCATAACCCTGCCTACCTCCTAGCTCCGCCTACATCATAACCCCCGCCTACCTCCTAGCCCCGCCCACCTCCTAACCCCAACTACCTCCTAGCCAGCCTGCCTGTCTGGGCAACCACACACCTCTACACCACAGAGAAGTGAGCACTGGTGTAATGGTGGACCCTGCCCATCCTAGAGGCTATTAACTGAGGAACATTATAGCATCTACAATGCATAGTGTCTTTATACTGGTTAAATGGTATGCAGGTGAAAAGATAAGTGTTATGTTTGTAAGCCAGTAGAAACCAATGGTGGGAACAGGACCTGCAGGTCTTGTCAGCAGTGCCCCGTTAGCGTGGCGTCCCGAGCCGACCTCCTCGTGGTGGGCCTGAGGGTGGCGCTGTAGGGTGGTCTGTTAGGGGTGTGGGTGGTGGTGTGGAGTAAGAGCTGTCTAAGCTGCTCTCTGCTCCTCCCTGGGTTGGGGGAGATAAAGCGTGATGGGGGGGGGGGGGGGGGGGGGGGGCAAAGACCCTTTAATTGGTAAAATGCAGATTTTTTTTTTCCTTCCTTTTTTGTGATCAGCCTCAGGATTAAACGCCATATCAGTCTGGAGTATCTTACAGCGAGATGAAAAGGCAGAGCCGAATTATACATGCCAATTCCAAACCCCCCCACCCCTCTCTCTCTCTCTCTCTCTCTCTCTCTCTTTCCCCTCTATGCTCTCACCCTCTTTTCCCTTTTCTTCATTCACACTTTTTCTCCATTTCAACTCTCTTCTCCTTCTCCTACTTTCTATATTTAAAAACACCCTTTCCCCTCTGTCTTTCTCACTGTGTAAAGTGTTGTGGTGATTGATGTGAGAGAGGACTGTGGTTTATCAGCGGGGGCTTTTGGGCGAGCGAAGCACCATCGCAGGTCCCTGTGCTGTGGCAAACAGCCTTGTAAAGCAGAGCAGGCCACAGTTCAGGACTACAGGAGCCCATTAGGGACACACCATGGATGGGCTTAAGAGGGCAAAATGGTTTAGGTAATAAAGGCAATCCTCACGTGCATTCTGATTTACGTTTGCTTGCTTGTGTGTGTGTGTGTGTGTGTGTGTGTGTGTGTGTGAGAGAGAGAGAGAGAGAGAGAGAGAGAGAGAGAGAGAGAGAGAGAGAATGAGATGAGCTTCAGTTTAGTTTAGTTAAGGCAATATATGAGTAGTAATTTAACATAAATAGGAATTGATGTAATTACACTGATCAACATAAGGTCGGTGTATAAAATCTAATATGATTGCAGTTATGATTGTTGAGGACCTTGTGTGTACATATTTGTTTGTACATAACAATTTATCTAACCGGCCAAGCAAACAGCTTTCCCTCTGTTGAGTGTGTGTGTGTGTGTGTGTGTGTGTGTGTGTGTGTGTGTGTGTGTGTGTGTGTGTGTGTGTTTGTGTGAGTCTGAGTTGTTGGTGCTCTCATGTCGTCAGGTCTGTGAGGCTGAAGATGAATGGTACTCTCCAACAGGGGGCGCTGCACTCTCAGCACCTGCTAGGCTTTCTCTCACAGACACAGACCTCTCCATCATTCTCTCTCTCCCCATTTCTGTCTCACTCTCTCTCCATTTCTCTGTCTCTCACTCTCTCTCTCTATTTCTGTCTGACTCTCTCTTTGTCTATTCTTATTTCTTCCTCTCCTCTCCTCTATCACTGTCTCTCCCTCTGTCCCCATCTCTCTCCCTCCCTCTCTCTCTCTCTCTCTCTCTCCCTCTCTCTGTACCCCCCCCCTCTCTCTCTCTCTACATCAGCACTGTCCCTCCAGTAACGAGGCCCGTTAAGTCTCACCGTTAGGGTATTAGTGTCGTTCTCTTCGTTGCTCCTGTCTGTCTCTCCTCCTCCTCATCCATCCCTCTATCAGCACAGTGGGCTCATTCATCACGCACGACTGCGGCTGCCTCGTTTGTCCAAACCAGCGCTGCGCTGTTCGGGGACGCCGTAGAGTCACGCTCCGTCTCCGTGGCAATGCCGCTATTGAACGCCGGGGCCGCCACAGACGGATCATATACTACATGGAATCCCACTCATGCAGAGGGAGAGAGAGAGAAAGAGAAAGAAGGAGGGAGGGATAGAAGGGATAGAAAGAAATACACAAGTAAAGGAGGAGAAGTAGCCGAGAGACACTTTTACGCAGCGCATTCCCCAACACGCCATGAATCCTGAGAGTCACTGATGCTTTCAGCCTACACTTTGACCAGTGGAGTTCTCATTCAGAGTCCGACGTCTTCTCCCTGTTGGCTGAGTGCTGGTGACTGGTGAGCGTTGCTAGCGTCAGGGAGTCACTGGTGACTGCTGCTAGCGTCAGGGAGTCTGTCTCCTTAACATTTCTCTTTTTTTGCGTGCTTATTTTGTGAGGCCTTCAGAAATTAAATTAGTGAGAGTTATTCAGGAAATGGCAGCCAGACCAGGGTTAGGAAATCGTGATGGTTTTCATTTGACTATTTGACCTGGGACTCTAAGCACCAAAGAGGACATTATGTTTACTTGTATGAATTAAATTAGGATAACTCAGCCGAGGCCAGTTTTAAATAATTGTTTTCATAGACTTAGTTGAGTTTTGATTGCCTTGCATAATCTAAAATGCCTTAATTCATCTGTTTATGTTGTATTTGTTTACAATAATAATAAAATTAAAGTAGAAGAAATGTAAATCTACCCACTTAAGAAGAGCAGCAGTATCTGTTTCAGTCCAGTCACAGCTGTTCTTCAGTGATCCAGTACATTCATAGCTGTTCTTCAGTGATCCAGTCCAGTCACAGCTGTTCTTCAGTGATCCAGTACATTCACAGCTGTTCTTCAGTGATCCAGTACATTCATAGCTGTTCTTCAGTGATCCAGTACATTCATAGCTGTTCTTCAGTGGTCCAGTCCAGTCACAGCTGTTCTTCAGTGATCCAGTACATTCACAGCTGTTCTTCAGTGATCCAGTACATTCACAGCTGTTCTTCAGTGATCCAGTCCAGTCACAGCTGTTCTTCAGTGATCCAGTACATTCACAGCTGTTCTTCAGTGATCCAGTACATTCATAGCTGTTCTTCAGTGATCCAGTACATTCATAGCTGTTCTTCAGTGATCCAGTCCAGTCACAGCTGTTCTTCAGTGATCCAGTACATTCACAGCTGTTCTTCAGTGATCCAGTACATTCACAGCTGTTCTTCAGTGATCCAGTCCAGTCACAGCCGTTCTTCAGTGATCCAGTACAGTCACAGCCGTTCTTCAGTGATCCAGTACATTCACAGCTGTTCTTCAGTGATCCAGTACAGTCACAGCCGTTCTTCAGTGATCCAGTACATTCACAGCTGTTCTTCAGTGATCCAGTCAGTCACGGCTATTCTTCAGTGATCCAGTACATTCGCAGCTGTTCTTCAATGATCCAGTACAGGCACAGCTGTTCTTCAGTGATCCAGTACAGTTATAGCTCTTTTTCAGTGATCCAGTGGTCATAGCTATTCTTGAGTGATCCAGTAAAAAGCCAGTCGCAGCTGTTTACCAGTGATCCAGTACAGTTACAGCTGTTCTTCAATGATCCAGTACAGGCACAGCTGTTCTTCAGTGATCCAGTACAGTTATAGCTCTTTTTCAGTGATCCAGTGGTCATAGCTATTCTTGAGTGATCCAGTAAAAAGCCAGTCGCAGCTGTTTACCAGTGATCCAGTACAGTTACAGCTGTTCTTCAATGATCCAGTAGTCACGCTTGTTCTTCACTGATCCAGTACAAAGTCAGTCATAGCAGTTCATCGGTGATCCAGTACAAGGCCAGTCACAACTGTTCTTCAGTGATCCAGTACAAAGCCTGTCACAGCTCTCTCTTTTCATGGACATCTGCACTGTTGACCCAGCTTTTCATTGGTTCATGGCTGGTCCTGATGTTCTGAGAGCATTAATGGAATTAAATGTAGCGGTTGGTGGTACATCATTGTGAAGCGGAACATTCCTTCCACCCCCACAAGAAGGCTTGTCTCAATTTGGCGCTAAATCTGAAATCATGCAGCCAAGGTTTATGTGGTTGTGACCATGTAGAGCCCCCATACTCAAACAGCGGCCCGCGGGCCACATCCGGCCCGCGGGCTATCTATGCTGTTTTGAAAAGTGTTTTTTTTTTTTTTGGAATCTTTTTTTTCAATCGCGCTATCCGCTCTTATTTTGAAATTGCGCACCGCGATCTCAAGACGATGCCGGGGATTGCCTTTATGGCAACAACAAACAGGTAGCAGACGCCCAAATGCGTTCGCTACACCCCCTGTGGTGTGGAGAAACCCTCCTGTGGTGTGGAGGAACCCTCCTGTGGTGTGGAGGAACCCTCCCATGGTGTGGAGGAACCCTCCCGTGGTGTGTGGTGTGGAGGAACCCTCCTGTGGTGCGGAGGAACCCTCCTGTGGTGTGGAGGAACCCTCCCGTGGTGTGTGGTGTGGAGGAACCCTCCCGTGGTGTGGAGGAACCCTCCTGTGGTGTGTGGTGTGGAGGAACCCTCCCGTGGTGTGTGGTGTGGAGGAACCCTCCCGTGGTGTGGAGGAACCCTCCTGTGGTGTGTGGTGTGGAGGAACCATCCCGTGGTGAACAGGAATGCGGCTGTGTCGCTGTGTACCAAACACTGGCTGAATGGCCACGTGTGTAATCTCAGCGTGTGTGTAATCTCAGCATGTGTGTAATCTCAACGTGTGTGTAATCTCAACGTGTGTGTAATCTCCCATGTGTGTAATCTCAGCGTGTGTGTAATCTCAGCATGTGTGTAATCTCAGCGTGTGTGTAATCTCAACGTGTGTGTAATCTCAGCGTGTGTGTAATCTCAACGTGTGTGTAATCTCAGCGTGTGTGTAATCTCAGCGTGTGTGTAATCTCCCATGTGTGTAATCTCAGCGTGTGTGTAATCTCCCATGTGTGTAATCTCAGCGTGTGTGTAATCTCCCATGTGTGTAATCTCAGCGTGTGTGTAATCTCCCATGTGTGTAATCCCCCAGTGTTGCGTAACCACTGAGCCATGGGAGCCAATCCAGTGTGTCCGAGATCCCCAGCGAGAGCTGCTGGTGCTCGAGGGAGCGTGCTTGCGTTCCAGAACTTCACCTCTCCTTCATTCTGATTATTTGTGCCTGCAGAATGCGCGGCAGTAGAATAATGAAAGGTGTTTAGCGATGATGATGGGTAAACGTCATCTCCACAGGGGTCATCAGAGTAAAGTTAGCGACGTGGACAGCAGCACAAATGGCTTCCAGAGCCAATGTCTTGGGGAGAGTACCTGGGTTTGAGTGACAGTCCACCACCTCAGTGTGTAGTGACTGATCTGAAGGCATGCTCACTCTATCTCACACACACACATACACACACACACACACACACACACACACACACACGTGTGCTAGTAACCAAACTCTGGAAAAGTTTGGGCAGACTGCAGGGAGGTGACAGAGAGGCTGGCAAAGCAGACCGCCTTCATGTCATGAAGAGGAATACTGGATGAGTTGCACTCTCCATTTCTCCCAGTACCTTCCCCTTGGTTTTTTTCTGAATCTCTTTCTCCTTCTCTCTCTCTCCCTCCTTCTCTCTCTCTCTCTTTCTCTCTCTCTTTTTTGCCTTTTTACTGTCACTGACACCTGTCTTCTCACCTACTCTGTATATGAGGCAAATCAATCCAGAATTCACTCTCTCTCTCTCTCTCTGTCTGTCTCTCTCTGTCTAGCTCCTCTATTCTTTTCCTCTTCTTTTTCTTTTGCACCCCTCTCTACTTATTCTTCCTTTTCTCTGTCTCCTTTCCCTCCATCCATTTGGACAGTGTCTCTGGTGCTGTGGAATGTATTAATGCGGGTGGACTGATCAGGGTCTGGTGTGTGTGTGTGTGTGTGTATGTGTGTGTGTGTGTGTGTGTGTGTGTGTGTGTGTGTCCCCAGCTGTGTGAGGAGAGGACCGGCCCTCCTCAGCTCTGTCCACTCTTGTGCGCCTTTGTGTGGATGCCAGATATTGACCTCATCCCCTGATCTGTATGAATGTCTACTGTGTGTGTGTGTGTGTGTGTGTGTGTGTGTGTGTATTCATGTATTTATCACCTTGTGGGGGAGCACGTGTCCCCATGTTTCTGGGGAAATGTAAAAAATGTAACCTAGTCGGGACATTTAGTTGGTCTCCGTGGGGGGAAACTGTTGGAAGGATGAAGTGAGAAGGAGCCAGACAGAGATCGCAGAGGGAGAGAGAGAGAGAGAGAGAGAGAGAGATCACAAGGGCTACTCAATCACCTCATGCAGCAAGAAAGAGAGAAAGTAGGAGTGGGAGAGAGAGAGAGTGCTGAAGAGAGAGAGAGAGTGCTGAAGAGAGAGAGAGAGAGTGCTGAAGAGAGAGAGAGAGAGAGAGAGAGTGCTGAAGAGAGGGGGGGGTGTTATGGGTGAATGCTGAGGCCAGCGGTGAATGCCCTAACGAGAGACCCAGAGCGGGAGGGGTGAATGCTGGTGATGACGGCGTTATTGAGGAGCCTCCGGCTCGTTAGACGCTTGGCCCCAACTTTTGATTTCCTGCCCGCACCTTCATCTGCCCCCTCCCCTGCCCCTCCCCTCTAAGCCTCCGTTTGGAAGTTGCCGTGGCAGCACAACTGTCACTGCTTGTCACGGCGGGGCAGAGACCCACAGTGATAGGAGGTGACAGGGTTTGATTTGAAATCCTGTTTAAATTGGACGCCGAAACTCAACACAGTGTTTTGCCCCTGACAGAGGGAGAGGCAGAAAGGAAGGGCAAGAAAGAGAGAAAAAAAGGAAGGATAATGGAAAAACGGCACACGCGAAAGAACGTCTCGAGGTAGAAGAAATAAAAGAAAGGATAAATGAAGGAAATGGGAACTTGTGTGGAGAAGCTAAGCAGGCTTGGTGGTGTTGACAGAGATGGTTCTACAACCTTTCCCAGTTCATATCTTCAGTACAGCTTCAACATTGCACTCATTTGTTATATATATATATATATATATATATATATATATATATATATATATATATATATATTTTTTTTTTTTTTTTCATTCATATGGACATACAGTTGTCTGACAGAATCCCTCTGCTGTGATTCAGCAGTGTTCCTATAATTACCAGTGACAGTTTGAACAGTGAAACTAGTGTCTATGCGGTGAGCCTCAGTTGGTTTGTGTATGGATTGCTTGTCACTTTTGTAAGTCCTACGTGCCTCGAGCCCTCTTGTGGCAGAAATGTGTCATTACACCCTAAATTTTGGCGTAAACCTAGTAAAACCATAACTCCCTTCACTTAGCTTATCTTTCAACTGAGTAAAACAAAATAAAGAATTGTGTTTTAAAACAGCGTCTTGTACCCTTAATATCTTCCATGACTACATTTCTGATCTAACATTTGACCTATTACCTATCTCTCACATAGCATATCAATAATGACCACATCCATGGGGAGAAGAAGGAGTTTGTGTGTCGCTGGGAGGAGTGTTCTCGAGAGCAGAAGCCATTCAAGGCCCAGTACATGTTGGTGGTTCACATGCGTCGACACACGGGCGAGAAGCCACACAAGTGCACAGTAAGAACTACATTACCCATATGCCCTGCATTAATGCGTGTTGAAATAAATAGCCATCTTATGACTGACAAGCCCTGTTTGACATTACACCACGTTGGGTGATGTGCGTATGACGGTGTAATACATGTATGTCTTCCTCTCTGTGCAGTTTGAAGGTTGTTCTAAGGCCTACTCCAGACTGGAAAACCTGAAAACACACTTGCGCTCCCACACCGGGGAGAAGCCCTACGTGTGTGAACACGAGGGCTGCAACAAGGCCTTCTCTAACGCATCGGACCGTGCCAAACACCAGAACCGCACACACTCCAACGAGGTACGCCCACACACACCACACATAAGAACAACCACTTTAGCCTGTCCACACCAAATTACATTTTAAAATGTTTATTGTATTATGAAATGCTATTATTTATAAGACATTTCATTTATAAAGAATTTTTATTCTTTATATTCTAAATGTTTTTTTTTTTTTGTGTGGTGCTAAAATTCTTGCTTGGGCCAAGAAATACCAACCTGCGGTACTGTTTACCCTCTGTCCTCAGAAACCATACGTGTGTAAGATCCCCGGCTGCACCAAGCGCTACACGGACCCCAGCTCCCTTCGCAAGCACGTCAAGACCGTCCACGGGCCCGAGGCGCACGTCACCAAGAAGCAGCGCGGTGACACGTATCCCCGGCCGCCGCCCCGAGATCCTGGTGCCCCGGGGCAGGGTCGTTCGCCCGCCCAGCGGGCCCCGGGGTCGTTCCCCGACCAAAGGGAGTACAACCACGCTACCTCAAAGCAGGACGACTGTCTGCAGGTCAAGTCCATCAAGACGGAGAAGCCCATGGTACGCCCCTCTCCATCTTCCAGAGCTGGTTATCTGGTACCAGATTGGAGGTGTTCAGATTGGAGGTCTTGGACTTTGAAAGCAGTTCTAGTTCATTTATGGCACTGACCGGGCAAAAACAGCAACAGCCCTCAAAGTCCAGGCCCTACAGACCTTTCAGCCTTTCATTACTTAGTAGACATTACAAAATGGCCGACCAGATACATTAACTGTCTGATTACAATGTCCATGACAAGAACCTGGGGGTTGAGGTGGGGTTAAAAACCTCCAATGTACATTTACACCCCATGGGGAACCTACCTAATGTAAGAAATAATTCTCTTGAAAGAAATACACGTTCTCTTATTTCAGAAGTAAAAGCCACAAGATGGCCGTGTGTGATTACAAGTCGCTCTGCGGCCATCTTGCACACTAAGCTCCCTGTGGTGCTGTCTGACTCTGTGACGTCTCAGTCTAGCACTTGTATAACATCTGATAGACGTTTGTGCACGACGTGGCCTGTGTAATAACTGAATGTCTTTTTTCATCCAATGCTTCACGCATTACTTGCCCTCTCTTTCTAAGGACAGTGGGTAATCAGGTGAGATTTGGCGACCTTTGACCTTTGATGTCTCTTGTGAATTACAGCTGTGCTCTTGTTGCCATTGGTCGTTCCCCTCATCACATGTCAGGGGTAGCTAGGCTAAACGACCCCTGACGCGTCTCATTCGTCAGCGGTGTGCCATCATCACTCTGTCAGTCGATCAATCAGTCGATGTTGAACGCCTGCTGTAACTTCTAGACAACGACAATTGTAATTTAATTTAATGTTCCATATTTTGTCAATTGTGTCAAAATTTGTCCTCCGCTTTTAACCCATCTGTGCAGTTAGAACACACACACACACTAGTGATTACTAGGGGGCTGTGGATCACACGTGCCCAGAGCAGTGGGCAGCCCTAGACCGGCGCCCGGGGAGCAGTTGGGGTTAGGTGCCTTGCTCAAGGGCACCTCAGTCATGGCCTCAGGTCTGGGAATTGAACCCACGACCCTCCAGTCACAAAACCAGTTCCCTACCACCAGGCCATGACTGCCCCGTACTGTGTCTCCCAAACGTAATGAGACCAAATAAGGCCAAAGAACTTGCTATTTGAGTAGCAGCGAGTTCACTGTGAGTTCTAAACGAGTGGGCAACATAGCCACAACTTCAATAAGTGAGAGAATAAGTGACAGGCTAAAAGACTTTTAGACCATGGCAGACAAGATGCACTGGCCATATACACTGGCCATTTTAAACAGGGGAAAAACAATTAGAGCCTGCCTCTATCAAAAGAGACTATTGTTCTATGTTGTCTACACCCACACCCCCGTTTTCTGAAAATAGCAAAGTAGTGTTTACCTCTGCACTGCTATTTGTTATCTAGCTCTGGTACGATCCATTGGTGAGCACGGGGGACACATTCCTGTCTCCCGCTCCTCAAATGAAGTGGAGCAGTGAGATTTTTCTTTTTGTAGCAAACAAGGAAAAATCAGTTGGACAAATAACTATGAAATGTAACATACAACATGTTTAAGGCTTTAGTTAAATGAGGTGCATTAAGTGAAAAATTAGCTCAGATAATTCATCCATTCCAAGCGACATTTCAAATGCATTTCACCATTGTATATGCATCTTAATTTCATTTTCCATGGAAGAGATCCATAGTACATCTTTATCTGTTCCTAGTTTCACTGTTTCATTCATTTGAGCTGCTCGTGTGGACGTCTCCCTCACTGCATTGTCCCCCCCCCCCCCCCCCCCCAGACGTCTCAGCCAAGCCCTGGCGGTCAGTCTTCATGCAGCAGTGACCAGCCCCCCGCCGGCCCCTATATCGGCCGTGGAGTCCAGCTTGCTGTGAGGTGCATGGGGCTGGTGGGGGAGGACCAGGAGGACCAGGAGGAGGACGAGGAGGAGGATGAAGAGGGGGAGGAGGAGGACACCCCCATCATGGACTGCACCGTCTCCACTGCCACGGCCCCCGCGGCTACCCTCACGCTGCAGGCGCGCAGGAGCCTGGGTCGCCCCCCCCGCTGGATGGAGCAGGTGAAGATGGAGAGGCTCAGGCAGGTGAACGCACCCAGGATGGGACACCTGTCCCCCACGCTGCCCCCTGCAGGCCAGACTCTCCCTGGACTCACAGGGAAAGGTGCGTTCCCACCAAACAACTGCACACAACGGTACCTTCACTTTTAAAAAATGCAAGAATGTGGCTTTATGCGTTTAGCTTAAATCCCCATTCAGCGTGATATGAGGACAGTTTGAGGTTCCATTGGTAAAACATGCTAAAAATTTCGGAAGCAATGTAATCTTGGGTTTGTTTGCTTCACAAACTTCCAGCATTATTTACTTAGGAGTCAACTTCCTTTATATGGATCACTTGTTTTATTGGCTTAAGGAAAATAATAAGATCAATATTGATTAGACAAATGTTACTTAGACATTAATAAAATAAACATTTTAAGCTTTAAAGAACTTTTAAAAAGAATCTGTCTTTTTAAGGATAGATTAAGGATTTTTAAGGATGTAATCACCCGTGACCTGGGACTAATGCTGAGCGTCTCACCTCCTCTCTGTGTTCCTGTCACCCACAGGTCCGTGTTCTGGCAGGAGCTCCTGTGGGGGCGTTCCAGTGGTCCAGCCTTCTCCACGCAGCGAGCTGTCCTGCACTGAGCTGACGGTCCTGAGCCTGCTGCGGGACCGGCGTGACAGCGGGGTCAGCGCCGCCAGCTCGGCCTACCTGAGTGGCAGCCGGCGCTCGTCGGGCGTCTCGCCCTGTTTCTCGCCCTGCTTCTCCAGCCGGCGCTCCAGCAAGACCTCGCAATCCGAACACGGGCAGCATGGACGCCAGCATAGCCTCAGTGCCACCGACTCCTACGACCCCATCTCCACGGACGCCTCGCGCCGTTCCAGCGAGGCCAGCCAGGGAGGCGGGGCCGGGGGCGGGGGCTTTGGCGGGCTGGCACCCGGAGGAGGGTGGGGAGGCGGGTACGGAGGTGCAGGAGGAGGCGGGACGGGATCGAGGGGGGTGCTCAGTCTCACCCCGGCCCAGCACTATCATCTCAAGGCCAAGTACGCGGCCGCGACGGGCGGGCCCCCACCGACGCCGCTGCCCAGCATGGAGCGGGGGAGCCCCAAGACTCGTACAACCAGGGATGGGCAAGATACAAACCACCTCACGCTGCCCCCGCTGGTCAGACCACGCCGGTGCAGTGATGGGAGTGCGCACAGCAGTCACACAGGGTACAGGGGGAGGGCGTACTACCCAGGGGAAGGCCCAGGAAACAGCGTCAGAAGAGCTAGCGACCCCGTAAGGACAAGAGAGCAAGGCTCCTTCGGTCTACCCCAAATACAGCGCTTCGGTAGCTTGAACAACATGCGCCCCTTACCCCCTTTGGTTGGGAACCATTACCCGATCGGAGAAGGTCACGCTCTAAACCTGCAGAACTGCACACGCTCAGAGGGGGATCTCCAGAGGGGCGTCGTCCCTTGTCCTCCGAGCATCATGGAGCAATCAGCACTTGAGGCTTTGGCTCTGGAACATGACGAGGCTCTGTTATTTAGGGATGAGGACGTCCTCCCCGATGACTTAATGCAGTTCCTCCACTCCCAGGAGCACGAGATCATCTGTGGCCCGCTTGACGGTCCTTGCCGAAACAGCCAACGGTTCGCAGATGGCCCTGAAGAGTCCCAGAACTTCCATAATCCTCCAGAACATCAGAGGGGACCCGAAGCACTAAATCCCGGTGAAGATGGTATGCCTATCCAGTGGAACGAGGTGAGCTCGGGCAGCGCAGATACCTCACCCCCCCAGCTGTCACTGAAGGGCGGTAGGTGGCCAGACCAGAGCGTTTCAGCAAGCACTCCGTTTGATTGTTTTGGAGACATGGCGGAGAAGCAGCGGGTCCCTGCCGACTTCGCAAACCAGCACTTCCCACATCAGAGGCCTGGGATCCAACCTGTGGCTGAGTTGACCAATGGGTACCTTCACCCACACAGGCGAGTGCATAATCCAACAATGCAACAGCTGTCTTGCGGAATGAACTCGGCGATGGAGACCGCCCCAAGCGACTGCAAAGACCCGAGACGGAACAGCTCCCACGCGTACAACACGGCTCAGCCCGACTTCTCCCAAAATGCCCTTGGCCCCTTTCGCCAGAGCTGCACCCAGCAAGCCAACAGGTTCCAAAGTCGGTTCCCGTCAAACCTCGCGATCACTCGTCAGATTGGCAACGTCGGCCTCTTGCAGGGCGTAGCTACCCACGGCTTGTCCCGTACCTCCACCCTCCTTCACCAGCCCGAAAATCGAAGCTCTTGTCAACCACAGCCGCGCCCCACCCAGCAGTGCAGTACCAGGCATGGAAACAGCACCAGCTGTTTACTCGCTAGTCGAGTTTCAGAACTGAAGCTGGAGACAGAAGACCATCTTCTTGCCAGCTCTTGCTCGTCCGTCCAGCATCACCAGTCGGTGGCCGAGTGCTTCGACCCGGTGGGGTCCTCAGCCCCGCCACAGCAGCCGGGTCTACTGGAGACGCTGAAGACAGAGTCCCTGGTCTCGGACGGGCCCCCCAGGTCCCCCCAGGTCACCAGCACGGTGGACGCCAGCCCAGCCGTCTGCATTCTGGATAACGTCGGCCTGGATTTCTCCTCCATCCTGGACGAGAGTCTTGAGCAGGGCGGCCTGTTTCCCGCTGCCAATGGCCCCAGCGTCCTCCAAGGCCTGTCGCAAACGTCCTCCCGCCTCACGACCCCTCGTCTTTCTGCCATGTTCCACGGCCTGCCTCCCAGCACCAGCAACATGGCCATTGGAGACATGAGTTCCCTCCTCACCACCCTCGCAGAAGAGAGCAAGATTCTCGCCATCATGCAGTAGGGTGTCGCCACCCTCCCTCCACTGATTGAGAAAAGGAAATGAGTTAAACAAATGATATATACAGACTCTGTAACTGATATAACAGAAAGATACGGATAAAGCAGAGAAATTTTTACCATTTTATATTAGCAAGAATAGTTTTAATAGGGGGTGTTGAGACAAATTATAGGCTAAACACCTACATATATGGATTGTGGAAACCATATAAATACATTAAAAGTATATAAATGCATAAAGTGATTCCATTGCTGGAATATTGGAATATTATTAAAGCCCATTTTTCTATTGCTTTAAGATGACTGTGGGTGTCATTAGAATCATTCCCATGACTCAGAAACAGTATTCTGTGTATAATGGCTGTTTTTGCATTTTGTTGGACACTGTTGGTATATGTGCATGTTTCTTTTCCTGTCAAATATACACATTGACTTTCTAAGTGAGTAGAATATCTCAGTTGCTAATATCCATGTACTTTTGAGTGAATCATATATTACAAAGATCTGAATGCGCAGAGAGGCTGACCCAGTCGTCAGTGGGAGGGAGCAGGATCAGATCTTGCGTTCAGTCCTAATTGTCTTGTCATTTTTAATTATAGTCATATTTTTATATTGAGGTTTCATACAGGTCTTACATTGGTAGTATTATAACAATTTCACAAGTCTCGTAACATTGTGTTTTGATAAATGTCTTCAATCACAGCAATGAATATGAATCAAAGGGACCATTTTGTTACATAAGGGTACTAAGAGAAACAGAGTCCCATAGCGATCAACTGTACTACTTGATTTGCATCAACTGTATACATGTATATAGACTGTCATCTTTTTTTACATTGTAGGATTTTATAATTTCCATGCTTACTGTGTTTTTAATGACCGGTGCTTTTGACAAGCTGTGCATTTTGTGGCAATAGTGAAAACCAGTATGAGGAGATACTTAGTCGACCTCGATATGTTGCTTATTGCACAAAGACTAAACATTTAAAGTATAGTGGTCAAGAAGTGCCAAAACTCTGGCATTGGTATTAAATCATTTTAAATGTTGCCAAATATCAGTTGATTTCAGTTGCCGTTTCCTTGTTGAAAACAGGTGAGCTGTGTATTGTGTCCTGGCACAACCGTGTGGTGAGCGGTAGCGTCAGGGTCTTGGCGGTACCCCTCAGTTCTCTTCCTAGTGGTTCGTCTCTGTCTCCGAGTGAAAGGCAAGACTTCATAAATACATGATGAGCTCTTATGCAAAGAGAATTCAAATTTGGCAATTTTCTTAGCAGTATTAAGAACAATCTGTACATACCTACATATGTACAGTTTTTTTTGTTTGTTTGTTTTTTATAAGTCATGCTGTAGCAGTTAGGTACTGTTTGGTTTGTATGGTTATTTGATTTGTTTTTTTCTTTTTCTGAAGTTGTGAAACAATTTCATGCTGTTGTTTTAAATGTGGTATGATCCATTCCCTATGGAAAGGACTGGGGGCTTTGGGCCAAAGGTATGTGCCTTATCAGTGCCTGCCGATATCAAGAGGAACACTGCCAATCTTTTATAAGAAACTGTTCAAATAAATGTATCTGTTACATACAGAAAGAGGCCCACAACTTCACACAGAATTTAGTGACCATACATGCTTTTAGTACGAGTGGGGCATTGAGAAACAGGACATCTGAAAAGCAAAAATGTTGGTGGAAGATATCTTAAGTTATCACATTTCTTGCCTTTTTTATACTTGTAAATACATAACCCTTCTGTAGAGTATAGTGGAGTGTTAAGAGGACAGTCCGTCGATGGCCAAACCAACACATACACCAAGTAGCCCTGAGTTTCAGCCCAAACACGAGGGAGTGAGCCGGGCAGAGTCCAGGCGTGTAGCGCGCCCGGACGGGAATAACATCTGAACGCTCTTTTGTAACAGAACACAACAAATGTTTGTAAGGTTTTAATAAAAAAGGAGATAATGGAAATGGTGTTTGTTTATGGATGGACATGATTGGTGTGAATGTGAAAGACTTAGACGAGTGAGGAGACGTTATGATGCTGCTGCGCAGGTCCGAGAGGGCTGTATCCCGACCCTGTGTGAAAACACACACCTTGCATCACTTTTAGATCCGGCTTTAGTGTGAGAATCCACTTGATCACTGCTGTACATATACATTCCACAAATCAGTATGCAGATAGAAATGGGTCTTTCACTTACTAAAATAAATGCATTTGTAAAACGAGTTGAAAATTGCAGAAACTATAAACAAAACATTCCAGAAATTCCAGATTCACCTGAGAACAGAGGACAGATGGTAGAACTGTTCATACCGTTTCTTACCACTTAAGTCTAGTTTTCTGATCATTTACTCAAGTACACATTCGCTTTCAAATCGAGGTTTATGATTGGTCCAATTTCAACAACCAGAATACTGATTGGTCCAGGGACAGTATGCGCCACTGGTGGTCAAATATCAGAAACAGGTGAATATAATGATGAATAAGCTTGTTTCAGACGAGTGAGGGATGACACTGTGTAAAGTGCATGGGAAGAATAATTGCTAAGTCTGCCATCTGATATCACAAATACGATGAAGAAAATCTATGGCACAAATTCTTATGTCATCATACATACAGTTTATTTTAAGTAAACTGTAAGGTAAATATTTGAATTCAAATGGATTTATTAACAATACACTTCTTTCTCAACCTTAATTGTCCTTGATGGTAGTGAGTTTAGAAATAACTAAACTGTGTGCGTGTGCGTGTGTGTGTGTGCGCGAATATATCGCAAGCCCACAAAAATACATCACCTATTCACGCATATATGTTGTGTAGAATAAAGCACCAGACTGAATGGGTAACATCTAAACATCTTAAAACCATTTCACTCTAAATGTGGGGAATCAAATACTGGGAATGTAATACTTCGAGGCCACCCTCATCGTTTGCGTAACGACTTAAACCATTTCATTGGTAGCGTTAATCAAATGCAGTTCGTAGGCGCCAACACTAGGGGGCAGATGGCTCGTGTTGCAGGGGGGAGGCGGTTTGTCTCTCCATCATAATTCCACAGAAGAAGAAAAACACAGCGGCCACTAGTTGAAGAAAATGGCCGATGTGGAAATGGATTTACAAAGCGAGAGGCTGAATAATGGGTAAGAGCGCGCGTGTTATATAATTATCTGGTAACTGGACGAGATAATGTTTCCCGATGAACACGAACACGTTCTGGTTAAACATTCCCCACTCCGGACAAAACCGTAAGATGTTCTGTTATCGGTGCTCTTCTCAGCTAACGCGAGCAGGCTAGTCGGCTAGTTAGCTAACCTAGCTAGCCGGCTAACGTTGCTAGTTAGCACGCAGGCTAGCTCGCTAGTTAAGACTCCCGGTTTTATACGACCTCACCTAAATGTCGGAGAGTCCACTCTAGTTTTGTTTTATGAGACACGGCGCGATTTCTAGTCGTTATTTCCGTGACATCCGCTCCTTTTGTCCTCGGTGCTGCGGTGAGTCTCCGGGATGTGGAGGTTCGGTGGCCCTGGTTCTGTGAGGCACGTTTCCTCGTTGGCTGGGTCAGCTAACGTAGTGTTAACGCTTCCCGGTCCGCCATTGCACGCGTTAATACCCGTTAACCAGCCGGGTAATATCCTTGGTTTGCGGGAGATATTGATAAAAAAGTTAATTTAAATTTAATGAGCCATATTTCAAGGTTGAAAGCCCCTTGACCGCTCCGTGTGTGTGCGTAACCTCGGTGGAAACAATAGCGAGCAGCATGTGTGGGTAGCGCGGCGTGTGTTGGCGGTTAAACCCCGCTAGTGTGCAGCACCTGAGTAACCAAAACAGACGAGATGGTGGCATGACAGGTGCACACACACGAAACTACACGGGTACGAAAATACACGGGTATTTAAACCAGTTATTATTATTATTATTATAACCAGTTATTATTGAGCTTCATACATGAAAAGTGTCTAAATGAAGTGATATTAATGAATATTGTAACTGTTTGGTACAATCCCCTGTGTTGACAGGAAAGAGGACTTGGAGAGTCCAGAAAAGAGCGGGAATGAGAACGGTGAGATGTCTGAGGAGGATGAGGAAGAGGAGGGCGAAGGGCAGGCCGAGGTGAACGGAGAGAACCGGGACGAAGTCTCCAAGCATCACGGCAGCAGCGGCGGCAAGCACAAGAAGAAGAAACACAAGCACCGCAGCAAACACAAGAAACACAAGCACGCGTCCGAGGAGGAGAAGGAGCGAAAACGCAAACACAGACACAAGCACAAGAAGCACAGGCGCAAAGAGGGCCCCGTGCCGTCGGCCGCCGCGGCCGCGAAAAAGCCAGACGAAGGCTCGCCGTCTTCGGAAAACCCAAACGTCGACGACCGGGCCGTCCTGGAAGACCTGGAGAAGCAGAGGGCGATGATAAAGGCCGAGTTGGACAGCCAGCTGATGGAGGGCAAGGTGCAGTCGGGCATGGGTCTCATCCTGCAGGGATACAACTCTGGCTCCGAGGAGGACGCCGAGGGCCAGAGGGCCCGCAACGGCGAGCCGAGACAGAAAGGCGGGGGCGCAACAAAAGTCCGCTCCCCCAGAGACCAGAGCGGCCGGGGAGGGAAGACCAAGAAGGAGTCGCCCGATGGCGGGAAGACGGCCGCCAAGAGGCGAAGCCGGACCCGTTCAAGGGACCGGGCGGCCCGCGAGAGCAAGGGCGGGCGGCCGTCGAAAGGTGGCAAAGAGGCGGGCAGGGAGCGGAGCCGGTCCAAGGACAGGAAGCGCTCACGCAGCCAGGACAAGTCCAAAGAGAGGGTGAGGAAGTCGGCAAGCCCGCCCAGCAGGAGGCGGTCCTCGGCGGAGAGGAGGGCGGAGCCGAAGGGGCGTCCCGACAGGCGCTCCTCCCCGCGGGCGGACGAGAAGCGGACTCAGGAGCAGGGCGGGCGCCGTTCGGGCTCGCAGGGAGGCGGCAGCCACTCGCGGGACCGGAGGTCGGACCCGAGCCGCGCGGACGCCGACAGGGAGAAGAGGCCGGGCAAGTCGCCCTCCAAAGACGCCTCGTCGGGGAAGGAGAACCGCTCGCCGCACCACAGGCGGCCAGCCAGCCCACGCCGCCGCAGTTCCTCCCCTCGCCACAGGGAGCGCCCACCTCACCAGCCGCCCTCGGGCTCCACCGAGCGTGCCTCCAAACACAGCTCTCCCTCCCGCAACAGGTCGCCTGCCAGAAGAGGGCGCAGCAGGTCAGCTGAGCGCAGGAGGGACTCACCTGTCAGGTAGGAATTAAAGTAGAATCGCACTGGGCCTGGGCGTCAGTACTGCACCACTGACGACCAGCACACGACTTGTAGTATCACAAAAAAAAAGGCATTTATTTCGGTGAAAGAGTCCATTCATTCTTAACTACACAAATAAACGATTTTCCAAGTCAGGAACACAAAAGAGTGGCCTTGTATAAAAATTGAATTAGCCCAATCCAAATCCAGTCTACTTGTGACTGGTTTTAATTTGACGATGCGGCCTCGTTGTTTCATCTTTCCGGGCTTCGTAATTGGTCTAGATCTCTGTTTTATTTATGGAGTGTGCGCGTGAGCAGTCTCGGGACTGTACAGGTGACGAGGCCCCAGCTGCTCCAGGCAAGCTGAGATGCACAATCTCCCGGCAGCTACATCCTAGCCCTGTTGTCCAAGCAGCCAATCGGGAAGAATCGGGCCGTGCGGGGCTTCCATGCTGCAACACTGTGCATGCTCTCATGGTACCTGCCAAACCCCCCCCTACCCTGAATCTCTCTACACTGAGCTGCCAACTGGTGTGAACCTGAGCCTCTGTTTCCACCATCTGTGTACCTCATACAGGCAAACAGAGTGCACATGACAGCACGCCAAACATTGTGCACAGGACATGCATTGGCAGACGTTACTTTGTTCCTAGCGCTGTCTATAGCTTACTCGCCACATAGCCATACACTGCTCTGTACTGTGGGCTTGCACTCTAGCCAGAGGGATCAGGTCTCTTGGCTGTTCATGGTGTTCATGGATCGGCTCTATTTTAAGTCTGATATAGCTGATCACATTCGGACGTCTCCTACAGAACTTCAGATGTATATTTTTAGACCTTATCAAACTGGCAGGTTTGGAGTGAGCGTATAGATGGGCTTTGTCTACCATATGCAACATCAGGTATCTATAATATTTTAGATAAGTGTTTGGAGCATTTTTTTGTTAAACTGTGATTAAATGTCTGTCCAGGTAAGATGAATTGGTTCATCGCCTAGCTAACTTGGAAACTCTTGCTAGCGGGCCTTAATTCTGGACATCCATTAAAATCATTCATTAGGCAGGCTATCAAAGCTCATCAGCTAATGTCAGGTGAGTTGGAGCAAAATCAGCTGCTGTCTGTCCCTCCCAGGCACTTTAGCAAGTTACTTGAATAAACCGAGACATTCAGAGTCTGCAGCCCTGCAACTCTGGAATGTTCTGCTTCAGTCCAGAACAGGCCGCCCTAAAGAACAGGAATAGTGCTGAAGTAGCTCCAACCCTTAATCAGACAATCGGGTGGGAGGGGCCTCACCAGCCGTCTAGCTGCAGAGCCGCCGCTGACCAGCCGTTTGACCCTCAGGAAGCGTTCCCGCGCCGACCTGCTCGGAAGGTCCCGCGACTCCAGCCCCATGCGCCGCAGGCCGAGCCGCTCGCCACTCAGACGGAGGTCCATTTCACCACGGCGACAGTCCCGCCTCTCGCCGAGGAGGCGGAGCCGATCTCCCCTGAGACGAAGGTGAGGGGGCGTGGTATCACGGACCTGCTTTAGGAGGTTTGACCACATCGTTGGTGATGGAGGCCGGTACAGACCGCGTGACTAACCGCCTGTCCTGTCTTACCCCAGGTCCCGGGATCGGTTCGGCCGGCCCAGACTTCGCCGCTCCATCTCCAGAGAGCGCGAGCGCCGAAGAAGGCGGAGTCGGGACGAGGACAAGTTCAAGGGGAGCCTATCGGAGGGCATGAAGGCGGCCCAAGACTCCTCCTCCGAGGAAGTGTGAGTATGAAGACCCGTGGCACGCTGGATAGATCAGAGTTACATGTATAACAGCAGACAGAACTTCACATTTTCTATAGACAGAACCTGAAGGAAGTCGCTTACATTATGTAGTGCGCTTTGTTCTAGTGGACGGAAAAAGTTTGTGCTTGGTAGTAGCACAATTAAATTTTTAGCCCAGTCCTCAGAGTTGCCCACATGTTAATCAGACCTTGATTCAGTGGTTCTGGTACTGCAGACACCGGGCCTTGATTATGTGAATGTCAGTCCTGCTCCAGCTCACCTTGTTCCACACCGCAGCCCCCGGACCAGGCGTGGGCCACCGGTCACATTGCACACCGCTGTAGTCTGTAGGCTCTCCCCTTGTCATTGGTGCTTGTGTGGTCTTACGAGTGAGTGGTGTGTTCAGGATGGAAGATTATGATGCCGAAGAGGAGGATGAGGAGGCTCTGATTGAGCAGCGAAGGCAGCAGAGACTGGCCATCGTGCAGGTAGGAAACTGCTCCGTCCTTGAGGTCACCCAGAGACCTGTTGACTGCAGTGAAGGGGCATTAATCTCACCCTGAACTGTGCTGTAGTGCACTGATTCTGCAGTGGAGAACAGCGTTTTAAGGGCAGGTAACACAACCTGTGTGTTGAAGGAAAAGAGGCTTCACAGAGCCTGTACACTCTCTTCACTCCTGCAGTGTAGTGTGATAAGCCTAACGCTGTAAACAAATGTTTACATGATGAACTGACAGCTCCAGTAATTAACCCACGTACCCCGTCCAGAAAGTCGTGCAGTTCCCCCTAAACGCTCCTCGAGTCCCTTTGCTTGCTGTGGCGAGGTGAGTCCCGACGTGCTAACTGCCCCACGTGTGCTGCTGTGTCAGAAATACAAGTCTGTGAACGAGGACAGCAACATGGGGTCCATGGCGTCGGAGCCCAGCAGCCCCCAGAGCAGCACACGCAGCCGCTCGGCCTCGCCCGACGACATCCTGGAACGCGCCGCCGCCGACGTCAAGGAGTACGAGCGCGAGAACGTCAACACCTTCGAGGCCATCGTCAAGGCCAAGCACAACCTCGTCGCCCAGGAGAAAGAGGGTGGGTCCGCCGCGCTGGGATTGTGTTGGGGGGGCGGGGCTTCAGCGCTAAACGTGTGTGTAAATATGTGTAAAATGACGTGTCTGACTAGTTTGCTCTGTTTGGTCACCAGGGGCCAACACAAAGAAGCCCACGGCCCCCGACATGTTCACCGAGTCAGATGACATGTTTGCTGCGGACTTTGATGTGAGTGGAAGGGTTAAAAAAAGAAAGAAGTCCAATCTAGTTTTTTTCGTTCATTTTTGGGTATTGCTGGTGAAGTGAAACAAACTGGAACATTTTTCTGCCTCCCTCCATCCCTCCCTCCACAGAGTGCCAGACTCAGAGCTGTGGGTATTGGGAAGGACTTCAAGGAGAACCCCAATCTCCGGGACAACTGGACCGACGCGGAGGGCTACTACCGTAAGTGAGCGCACCTCCTGCAGGGCGTCGCCCGTCCAGATCCACCGCACTCGGAACTGAAGGCACAAATGTCAGTTGGTCACACGTAATCTTGAATGAAGTAGTGAACCTCAACTGACGAGGAGTTTCTAGAGCAGTATCAACATGTTACTGACAGTGGTCACCATATTGTTTCTGTCCTTATGGTCATCTCTGATGTCCTGATCATCTTCTAGGTGTGAACATCGGTGAGATGCTGGACAAGCGTTACGATGTGTATGGCTACACGGGCCAGGGTGTGTTCAGCAACGTGGTGCGGGCCAGAGACACGGCCCGCGCTGGCCAGGATGTGGCCGTCAAGATCATCCGTAACAACGAGCTCATGTGCGTACGTTGGTGGCAACACGGCTGCTTTGAAATGCATTTAAATGGGCCACTTCAATAATTAATGCAGTTTGGAGTACGAGTCAATTCCAGTCAAACGGAGGGGGGGTTGGGTTTTTAAAAGGGCCGCTGATGCAGGCTGAGATTGCCTTCACGCGTTTGGATAGGCTCACCTGGCCTTGTAGGCGTATTAACGGGTTTCTGTGCGGTTTTCTCGCCCCCCCCCAGGCAGAAGACGGGGCTGAAGGAGCTGGAGTTCCTGAAGAAGCTCAACGACGCCGATCCTGACGATAAATTCCACTGCTTGCGTCTCTTCCGGCATTTCTACCACAAACAGCACCTGTGTCTGGTGTTCGAGCCTCTGAGGTACAGACGCGCCTGCCTGTCTCCGTCCGTCTGTCCACCTGTGTTATCGGGGGAGTTCCTCCGTGTGACGTGATGTGTCCTGTCCCCAGCATGAACCTGCGCGAGGTCCTGAAGAAGTACGGGAAGGACGTGGGGCTGCACATCAAGGCCGTGCGCTCCTACAGCCAGCAGCTCTTCCTGGCCCTCAAACTGCTGAAGCGCTGCAACATCCTCCACGCCGACATCAAACCCGACAACATACTGGTACGCTGACCCAGGGCCCCAGAACCGCCCGGCCGCGTCCCGCTGAAGGCCACAGCACCCGGTTCCTTCTGGGCGCTTTGCCTCCTGTGTCCCAGGGGCTTCAGTTGGGCAGACTTGCCATCAGATGGGTAGCTACCGAATCATGAAAGTGTCGATTAGGGATGCACCGAAATGAAAATTCTTAGCCGAAACCGAAAACCGAAAATGAGGAAACCAAGGCCGAAAACCGAAATACATTATGCCAATTATTAGTAACATTGGATTTATGGCTAACCTCACTAAAATCAAGGCATTGCTATTCAAAGAATAAATCAACTACAAAATTTGATTTGAAAATATTTATTTAGCACTGACATTACAGTAATGCATATTATAAAGTAAAATTAGTGGTGGGCCGTTAACGGCGATACCGCTGACAACGGCCGACCACTAATTAAATTTAACTCGCTTGCAGACCGTTTTTATCTGAGAGGATAAATATATGTATTTTATACGAGTTAAATTTAATTATAACTGACTGGCCTGAAAGATAAATATAAATTCCCTCATAAAAACGTGACGTGAGTTGCAACAAAATTTAACAGCTCAGGTAAACACACTTCTGAGAAATGTCGTCTGCTCGGCAAAACATAACGGGGCTCAATGTGCTCTATTAGCCTACGAAATCCCTACGACATAGAACGGCTGATCGTCTAAGGCAACGAGTTCCATAATTTTTGGTGTAATGTCCTTTTGCCTTGGCGCCATCACTGGAAAACTTTTTTGCTAGCTTTATCCAAATAAACACGTGCAGGCGATTTTTGCTTGCGTCATCACAGCACATTGTTTCGGCCGTGTTGTTTCGGTGATGAAAGTATTTCGGCCGAAAACCGAAAATGCAAATTTAAGCCATTTCGGCCGAAAATTTTCGGTGGCCGAATTTTCGGTGCATCCCTAGTGTCGATTGTCTGCATCGTGTTGACTGAGTCCTATCAAAGTGGATAAAAACGTTCTGTCTGGTAATGGAGGCAGGTTCATCCTGGTTCCTTTGCTCTACTCTGGCTCGCAGGTGAATGAGTCCAAGACCATTCTGAAGCTGTGTGATTTTGGCTCTGCCTCCCACGTGGCGGATAACGACATCACCCCATACCTGGTCAGCAGGTTCTACAGAG
The DNA here is from genome assembly GCF_052324685.1 of Brachyhypopomus gauderio. NCBI lineage: Eukaryota > Metazoa > Chordata > Actinopteri > Gymnotiformes > Hypopomidae > Brachyhypopomus > Brachyhypopomus gauderio. The sequence continues at coordinate 21,667,617 of NC_135217.1, read as the reverse complement.
CCCCTGAGATCAGTAAGCACACCTCTACTCTGCTTCACGCCCCTTTTAGGGTGTGGCCAGGTCACCAGCCGCATCCTTGATTGGTTGTATTTCAAATTCAAATGTTTCCTACAAATCTTTCCAATCGTGGCTTATAATTTATCCTCATAGGGAAGTACTCATAAGGATAATTATTATTATTCGTTTATATTCATTTAGAATTTATTTCTACAGTGAAACCTCTCTCTGTCTGTCTGTCTGTCTGTCTCTTTCAGTTATTGGGAAGCCGTATGACTATGGGATTGATATGTGGTCGGTGGGCTGCACCCTCTATGAACTCTACACGGGGAAGATCCTGTTCCCCGGTTCCTCCAACAACCACATGATCAAACTGGCCATGGACCTCAAGGGCAAGATGCCCAACAAGGTCGGAGATCAGAGAACCTTCTGGTTGCTCTTATGCTGCTGTTTTCATTTTTGCAATATAGTTATTTCTTTGACAGATGGTAAAAATGTGTGAATGTTTTGCTTTATATTGTGGTTTCTACGTTTGTCTTTAGATGATCCGGAAAGGCTTGTTCAAAGATCAACATTTCGACCAGAACCTGAACTTTCTGTACATAGAAGTGGACAAAGTAACTGAGCGGGTTGGTTTAAAATTCACCCAACGATGATCGATGGCGAAGTTCTGCATAGTCAAAATGTGGATTTTGCTCATTAAAAATGTGCATTTCATGTTTTAGTGGTCATAATGCAAAAAAGAGACATAACTACAACTGTTATCTCATGTACGTTCCTCACCGCACTTCGTTCTGTCCCTCACGCTCCAGGAGAAGGTGACTGTGATGAGCACCATCAACCCCACTAAGGACCTGCTGGCGGACATGATTGGGGGCCAGCGTCTGCCGGAGGAGCAGAGGAAGAAGGTGATGCAGTTGAAGGACCTCCTGGACGGCACTCTAATGCTGGACCCAGCCAAGCGCATCAGTATCAATCAGGCCCTGCAGCACCCCTTCATCCAGGAGAAGATCTGACCTCTGACACACCCCCCCCCCTTTTTTTTTTCTTCTTCTTTATCTTTTACGTTTCCCTTTGACCTTCCACTGGAAGTGCAGTGGTCACACCTTCTACCCTCCCAGTGATCTCCTGTCCTGCCAGAGTTTTAGCTCCAATCTAAATCTAATTGGCCTAATCCATTTAACAAGGCTGGGATTAGCTGGATTAGACGTGTTTGAATGGACAGACCTCGTGTTTTGAGGGATGGAGACCCACGGGTGGAGGGCTGATGACCACAGCACTGGGCATCAGAGCCGTGATGCCGGTCTGGGACCGAAACAACAAAAGTCCAGCTTCAACGATTTGGAACCATTGGAGACATTTTTAGTTTTACTCGTGGTGTTTTGTTTTATAAGCAATTGTTTCATTTCCCCATTTGTTGATTATGAATCTCTTGGAATGGTTTTTATTGTAAATAATCTATACGTAATTACATGTTGCTGTTCACATGAGGCTGAATAGTTTTGTTTGTTTTTTCCCCCCTTTATGCGAATGTTGTCAGGTTTGCTGAACATGGACTGAATCTTATTTAATGTGAGACATGGTTGATATTTGGGGGAGGAAAAAAACTATTGGTAGAATGGTTAGATGAGGCATTAAAATAAGGCACATCAATATACAATTGGCAACTATAACAGATGACTAATTCCCCCTGATTATGATCCAGAATGTAATCCTATGGATTACTGTGACTAATTCAGAATTTATTAGCCCTCCAGTTGCTAACCAGGTTAAACGGTTTTGTTGCTCAGTCCCCCAGTTTTGACTAGACAAATGGCTTCCATGAAATACCTCCAAGCATACTGCTCATAATGATTAGATCTCACTAGCATGATCCCTCAGGTCAGCAGGGCTGAACGCGCCACAGCCAATCTCACTGTTTGTCATGTAGCTAGCATGTTTAGAGTAGTTTGTCCAGAGTGGTGGTGAGACACCAGGAGACGCCGTGCACGATCAGAATCTAGCTAGTGTACCCCGGGATCTGGACAGGACCTCGCCGTACAGCACCTCTGCTGGAATGGTTGACAGCAACGTGGTGGCCGTACAGAGTTTAGGTCTGCCTGTTTCCTGTGCTGTCGTTTCACACTGAGAACAGTACTATGTAGAGGGAGGTCTCTCCATGGTCTCCTCACACGGCCAGCCTCCTCTCTAAGCTTTTCTTCCCTTTTTACACTCAAAACTAAGATCTGAACCAGACTTCAACCCTGTTCTTAGACACCCAGTGGAGTTCTTATGTCTTTAGAATGGTTCTGTGTGCAGAATATGCTAAAACACAATGGTACACCTGTTAACCAGAAGGCAACATTGACACTCTCACAGCATTCTGAATCTGATCTTTTGGTGTTTCTCTGTACACCAAAATTGAAATTCTTGAAATTCTGTTCTGCACCATTTGGTGCTTATGTTCAAAGATACTTGTATCTAGCTAATTACGAAGATGTCCATTAGCTAAATCAGGTGTTTAGCTAAGAAAGCACTAATCTGGGGTGGTTCTGCAATTTTGAGATTTTGTAGACATCGGTCCACATTATTTCCTATGGTGCTTTTCCAGTGCTTTCACACCAGCAAATATCCAGAATCGGATCAATTACATAAAGGCCAAATGGGTCAAAGCTTTTGCCTGTGGCTGTTGAATGATCTACATAGCTCATTAGGTCATGTTGGCTGAAATCATTGACCAGTTTAGTTGGCCTTTCTGTTGCCATTTGTTATTCCAGAGGTTTGGAGGTACGTTGACCATTTGCAGGTGGCATAATTTCTAGTGAGGTCTTCATTACGTTTTAGTTAGCTGAATATTTTAAGCGGTTCATATGGTCCCTTAACTCTTCAATTTTGACTTTCATCTTAAGGTGTCCAACTTCATGCTGAGTCTCATCAGAATTGCCCTGGTTGAAAAGGCAGGAACAGCCTGCCTTCAAATGAAATTCTGAAAGTTGTCTAATTTTAAAGTGCCTCCTTTTCAGCCTGTTTCTTGGAGAATTATAGCGTAAAAGTCTTTTAGGTGGCCCCGCTTCATTAATTACATGTTGTAAATATTTCTTGGTTTTGTTATGCAAGAAGTCAGTAATTTTTTTTTCTTAAAGGAGATTAGACATTTTAGAAAAATGCTAAACTCAGAAGATTGGGTTGTGAAGGAAAACATACAGAAATTCACCACCTTGAGTGTATCATGACTTTTATTAATAAAAGGTTTCATATCTTTGAATGGTTTCTGTTCTACAAATGCAGCATCAATCTTAATGTTTACAGAAAATTGAAAATGAGTTTCAGGCTGAAACGCCTGTTCCTGTGTCAACCACAAGATCATGCTAAGATCATGATCATGTGACCCACAGTGATCTGCATGGTTCTCCAAGCGTAGCCTGTCCTGTGCATGAGGTTTATAGTTCTCCAATTATTTTCTAGTCATTATACAGATGTGTTCATTGTCACAAAAGTGTATGAATGAATCCTATAGCACCTTTCAACATACCCAAGGTCACTTCAGAAATAATGCAGTTACAACCTTTTTTCTTTTTTTGCATCCAATCACACCGGCAGAAAGCGGTAGCCACTTGTGCACAGCAAACTCTCCACCAGAAGTCTGGATCTGGTGCAGGATGGGGAGAGAGGACCATCCTGCACTGGGCATACACACTCAGACAACTTTATTAAGACATGAATGTGTTTATTAGACATGGTCACACCGAGAATGTTGTGGCGACACCCGGTGTAGCTAACCAGGAGGAAACCCATGCAGATATAGGATCAGGAAAGACTCCCAGGGAGGAAATAAAAAAAAAAAGATAAAGATATTTTTCTTGAACTGATGGAGCATTTACAGCTCTCAGATACCAATAGATCTACATTGTAACAGCCTCAAAGGATGAACTGTGTTCTGCGAGACTGGCATGAAAAGTCAAACTGAGTTTGTCGGTGGTCACTATGATGTGGCGGAAAAGGGATTTAATCCAAAGACCATCCTAATAGAAGCATGTGGCTGGTGCATCATGACCTGGGGGTGTCTCGCTGGAGAAGGGACTGTCATGAAAGAGTATCATCCTGACTCAACATCTCAAAACATCAGTAAGAACGTTCAAACCTGGTCAGAACCGCTTCTTTCAGCAGTATGACGTTCCTGGGTGTTCCTCCATATGTGTGACAAAATGGCTTCAAGAGAACCTCATGACCCTGACCCGAATCCCATAGGAGACACATGGACTGAACTGGAAAAGCAAGTCCGAACAAGGAAGCCCAGTGAGGGAGTGCACCTCTGGCAGAAGGAAAACAAACAAATCTTGAAGCACTGGGCGGAACTTGGTGGCCACTCCAAGAATCTGATTGCAGCAATTAAAAGGAAATGCCACTCAGTGCTGTGTGCATGTATGTGCAATGCATGCTGCCTTGATCCACTGAATCTTAAATGTGATAAAAATCTGAAATGACATTTAACTTTGAGTTGGAATCTGACAGAAATAAATGACATACATTTATTGACATCACACAGGAAATGTGGGGGAAATGCCTTGAATGTCTTTAGCCTTGGTGTATATTATGCTGACATTTGGCTACATGTGAATACTGTTATAATGTGATGTAATTCACTATTGATATTTTAATCTGGATTTGTTATGGAACTTGATTTGATTCATTCATCTTTTATTCTGCTCTACCAGGAGGGACACATTACACTGAGCCTTACATTTGACTCAAACTTTAAAAACTGACCATGTAGAACCATGCAGACTTCCATCTTTTTAAAAACAAGGGTAGTTCTTAACAGACAAAAGAATGAACTTTCTCACCCAAAAAATAAAAAACAAAAATTATCAACTGAGCATTGCTGTGATTTCAAAGGTCAGAATGTCATAAGCACATTAATAGGGTCATACGAGGTGTGGCAGAAACATTATGAGACTAGAGACGTGTATCTGTTCCCTCCCATAGCTCAGAGTTTCAACTCCTTCCGTTAACTACGTTATTTTTGTTCCTGCTATTAGTGTAGTTTGGAGCAAAGTTGTGCCATTAAAGTCTGTGTTAAGCTTGCATTCCTATGGTTTCCCAGCCCCCCTATTCACCTGACCTCAGCCCCTGTGACTTTTTCCTTTTTCATAAACTGAAAAATGTCCTGAAAGGATGTTGTTTCAGGACTTTAGAAAACATCCAACAGTGTAACGGACATGGTGAAGACCATACCGGCTGAAGACTTCCAGCGCTGCTACCAAACGTGGGAACAACGTCTCCATCGGTGTGTAGCTGCCCAATGGGACGTTTTTGAAGGAGACAACACTGCTGTTTGAAAAGAATAAAAACTTTGGTAAATAAAAAAATCTCTCTCATTACTTTTCTGCCACACCTCGTATAGCCACTAGAGGGCAACGTTTGCCGCTGAAATAATAAACTTATCGGTGTATGGAGTCAAATTAGGGTCTTTAATGGTGACGAAAAAATAATGATATCGCAAATATAAGATTAGCATTTTGCATTTTACGTTCCTATTTTGTTTCTGTAATACTTTCCCTCTTTTGCGTTTCTTTCTTTCTTGTGCCCATTTTACACCCCCCCCCCCCCCCCCCCCCGTAACATTTTACGTTCGCCAACCCCCCCCCGTAAACAATTTACATTCGCGGATTGAGATACACCCAGAGTGTCCTTGATTTTGGTCAGACCTAGGTGGCAACCCTATTAACTGGTATGTGTGACCGGTGTGTTTCTGCGTTGTGTAAGAATCACTATCCACATGCAATCTTTGTAGGCGATCATCTTTTATTGGACCAGCCACTCCTGTTAGTACATAGCAAGTACATAGAACAATGCTGATAACTCACTCCAGCACTCTAACTGTGCGTTCACACCGAAAGCAATAAAATCACTCTCCGTCGCCGAGTCGCCAGCATCGCGTCACGTGGGGGCGTGTCCAACATCACGCCTGCATGCAGCACGTGACAGATATGCAAATCACATTTTTAAAGCAGGACGCAGTATTTATTTTAATCTATTGATTACAGGACACACGATTATAAAGGAGTGCGTGTATAAAACATAGTGTGTGTATAAAACACATATAGTATATAAACCTAAAATGTTTATGTATTTTTTTTACTTTTTACCCCAGACCCGAAGATCAAACAGGAATTTAAAAAATCATAACCAATAATAGGGTATACGCTAATTTATTGCAGATGTTTTTTAACAAATGAACAGTATTCCCTCCAAAAATAAACATCGTAAAGTGCGGGACATCCAGAGACAGCCACTATTAATCTCTCCTCCATTTTGCAATCGGAACAAATAATCAGTAGGAACCAAAGTCAGAGGTGCGGTTTCGGAGGAGGGTGCAAACATACTTTCTGATTGGTAGTCGCCGCCACGCGTCACTGCTCATTTGCATAAAGTTGAGCCAAGCTCAACTTGTTCGCGTCGCTCGAATCGCTCACTTCGCGTCGCGCCGCGTCGCGTCGCTGGGTGTCGCTCACTCTCATTGAAAATGAATGACTTCCGGTCGCCGTCGTTCTCGTCGCTTTCGGTGTGAACGCACAGTAAAAGCACAATGGAAGAAAAGTGAGTGAAGCACAAATAACCGATCTTTGTAAAATATTTCCCCATCACCACCATAACTGAAATAAAATTGGTGGATAACAAATAGTGACATACCTCTCCCACGATATTAAAATGAAAAGGGGAGAGTCAAGATGGTTGGTCACTATTTATTCACGCTATTTTCCATGACAACGCTGGGCAGGGCCATCTTGGTTGACTTTGTGTTAAAACTTCCGGTGCTATACGCCGATACCGATTACAAGCAAAACGACAACAAACACAAAATGACTAGCACAATCTGGGGGGTGTTCCACAAAGCGGGTTAAGCGAGAAAACCGGGTAAGTTAACTCAGAATACACGGAAACTCGAAGTTTTCCGTTCCAGAAACCGAGCTTAGAGAAAACCTTAGTCAGTTACTATAGCAACTTATGCTCTGAAGCTAACCTGCTCGCTGGCATGTTAACTTGTACCTGAACCAGAGGTACAAACACGTCATCATGACGTGTCCTTTCCTCGAAGATCATGTGGATATTGAAATGCAGTTTATTCGCCGAGCTCTTCGTCGGGAACGCCTTATAGAGGTGGGCGATACTGGGAATTGTGGTATCAATCCAATACCAAGTAAATACAGGGCCAGTATCGCCGATACCGATACTTATTAATAGATCATAGATCCAAATGATCCAAAATATCTAGGATACAATTTCTCCAAACATTGTATGTGACAACAAAATACTTTATCACAATCAATATTTTTGTTTAGAAACAAGGGAACAGTAACAAAACAAAGTTTGCCTTAACATTAGGAAAATAAATCTTTTTTGAATGAATGAATGTTCAATTTATATAGCGTCTTTCAAGATAGCCAAGGTCGCTTTACAATTTTAACACAGGTACAAGTCTTACACAACCAATCACACACCAACTGGAATCGGCAGCCACAGGGTTGCCAACTTTTGACGTTCGCTTGGAGTGAGATTTTAACCTGGAGCCGGTGGCGAGTGTATTTTGTTGAGCGGGGGGGGGGGCGAACGAAAGTTGTTGAGGGGGGGGGGGGGTGTGGCGAGCGTAAAATGGACACAGATTCAGTGTTATATCGCCGGTGGATGGCGCCAGAGCTAGCGAACTAGTAACGTATTGAATCATATATGTGGATCTGAGGTAAATAAACTGGATATTTTTTTTCGGCGTGAGATATCGGAAGTGTGGCGTGAGAGCGTGTGAAAACGGTCAAATGCGTGTGTCTCACGCTCAATGCGTGAGAGTTGGCAACCCTGCAGCCAATTGCACACAGCGTACACTCTACCAGACGCCACAGCCCCCTTGAGTGTGCAGGAAGTGGAGAGAGGACAGACCCTAGTGACAGAGCACCATCCACCACTGGGCATACAAGCACACACACATTCATGCACAGACACCTGCTTTTCTATTGAACAGAGACACACAGTTACACACTTAGGGAGAATTAGTCAGGGAATGCCAATTTACCTAACTTCCATGTTTTTGGACTGTGGGAGGAAACCAGAGACACCTGAGGAAACCCACGCAGACACGGGGAGAAAATGGAAATTCCACTCAGATAGGGACATGAACCCAAGACCCCAGTGCTAACCACCAAGCCACAGTGTTGCCCAAACAAGTAGAATACACAAAAAATACAAAAATGAATAAAAATGATCTCTTCACTAGATATCTTTTCTATTATTTTCTTGAAGTTAAATTGTTCATAATATTTTTTCTAGTCCACCTCTCATATCTTTCAAACCTTATGTAATTTTGTTGCACTATGTGCACTTGCCTGTTGCTTTAATTCTATAAAATTCCCTGTTGTGGGATAATTAAAGCTTAATCTAATGTTATCTTAGATAACACTTTTACAAATGTACTAGGTTATTATCTCAATGTCTTAATTATATATATATTATATAATATATGTCACGTTGAGGACACCGGCCCCTCCCTTTTGGGCGTGTGTTAACGTGGTCCACGTGCTCTGTCTGCGTCAGTGGATTCCCGTGGTTATGGTTATGTCGAGTGATAATATGTCTCACCTGTGAATCGTCTCGTAATCACGTGGGGCTAATGTGGTTTGTCTATTTAATGTGTGCTCGCGCAGTGTCCTGTGCTCGTCATTGTCTAAGTCTGCACGTTGTGTGAGTGCTTGCTTCATGTTACTCGTGCTCTATTGCGCAACATTTGTAAAGATTAAAGTGACGTACTGGATAATAAGGATTCCGTGTCTCATCCTTCGCCACGAGCCGTGCATCACAATATATATACAGTGATTCCTCGCCACTTCACGCTTCTGATTGTGCGGCTTTACTCTTTCGCAGATTTTTATAAGATATTCATTTAAAAAATAATTTGTGGATCTTCGCTTTTCCGTTTTTTTGCGTCATTCGATCGGTGGAAAAATATATATTTTATGAATTTGTACGTGAAAAAATCCCAAAATGTATACCAATATATTACAAATATTAATTCTAACAATAAAGGAATGTTATAAATAATAAAATAGTATGAGTTACAGTAAATATTGCATAAACGATGGATTTCTGTCTTCCTCTCGGACATTTCAAAACTCCTGTGGCATCTCTCTCCTTACTGTTATCGGGTTTCCATCCAAACCTTTCGAAAAAATAATGCGCAATTTCCAAGTTTCGGCAGAAAAAAAATGCGAATTAAGCCTTGTTTCCATTCATTACAGTTATGCGAATAAATTTTAGATCACGAGAGAGGACGCCAAACAATAGTGGTTTTACGTCCATCTGGCAGTTACGCATTTTTGCACTTTGAGGTTTTGAAAAAATTTTTTCTTTTCTATACATGGATAAGTTAAATTCAATTTTTGCTCTCTCCAGAACTGTTTTTGTATGCATTTGCCATCTTTACATCGCGATCATGTACAGAACCACATGACTTGAGGCATGATACATCATCGTTTATGCGAAAAAAACCCTTTTCCATCCAGTTTTTCCGAATTTTGGCGATGCGATAGTCTAACTTTTCCACCTCTTCCTAGCGTAAAAATCTTTTTGCGATATTTGGGGCTTTTTTCGAATTTTGGTCTTTTACCATCCAGCTTTTTTCATGCGCATTTTCAAAATGCGCAAAAACTCGGTGGATGGAAAACCTGTGAGTGTTTACTCCAGGAGAGCGCTGATTGGGTGGGCCAGGCTGAGTGGGCGGGACCAGGCTGAGCCTACCTGCATGGCTGTTTGGCTGGCGCTGCTGAGCCAAGTGACAGTGCAACAACAAAAGACGAGAGGGGGGCGGGCCGCTGCTCCGTGCTGTGTCACGCAGCGCTGCTCTTACAGACAGAGGAGACTTTGATGAATCCGCGTGCATAGCAGTCAGTGCGTGCGGGAGAGAAAAAAAGCTAGAGTATCGATCTTTTTACACGAGTATTGTTCAATATCAGTACCAGCGTTGGTATCGATATTATCGATATTTGGATCGATCCGCCCACCTCTAATCGTCACAGCTCTCGTCCAGAGTCAAGAAATGTAAAAGTAAATGTCTGTTTTGTTTTGCAGCTGAATGTCCAAATTCTCCTCGATCCGTTTTGTTGCGGTTCGCCTGAAGAGGGACACATTTAGCTGTCTCTGCGTTCAACTGATACATCAGTTGCTTCCGCTAACTCTAGGGAAACTCCATATTAGGAGATACACATATGTGAGACAAAGTAGCCTGCTGGGCGCCTATGTTTTGGAACATGCTGTGCTTAAGATAACCTGCTTGTTAGAACTGCTGGATTGTGTTTAGGATTGTATATAAGCAAGGGGGACTGCCCCCTTGTCATGCTTGAATGAGACTCTCATGTCTGTGTCTGTCTTTGTCCTATTTATATATTTATATTTTGTAATAAATTTAGACACAGGAAGTTCACAGATGAAAAATTACTGATATTTGCCAATTTGAAAATATTGAAATATTTTTCTGCAGTGATTTTATTTTAAATAAAACAAAAGACAATTTATTTTTGCGTCCCCTTTATTGTTTTACACAAACTTATGATGTCATCTTAAAGGAGGTGTTAAAGAATGGAGATTTACTCTCGCTCCTAGTTTCATAGCTTCCTTTGGCTGATGAAATTCTTTTTACTTTGTGGGCATGATGGCCTTGGTCTGATCAACCATGAACTTGAACATGTCCTCAACCTGCGACTGTACCATGTCGGTGTAGGGGGCGATCTGTGCCTGCATGGAGGCAGCCAGGGGTTTGATTTGCTCCTCGATGTTGGTGGCGAGGGGCTTCAGCTGCTCCTGAAGCTTCTCCATCATGGGCTGCAGTTGGGCTCTGCTCTGCTCGATGTAAACCCTGGAGAAACCAGAACAATGGTGATGTGATGAGCACAGTAAGCTCCAGGTGAATTACGCTGGGCACGGAAGTTACAGTAGCCTCAGCTGAAAGGGACAGTCAGCAAGTGTTTTAACTAACTGAATAGCATACTACTTGATGGGCAAATCTGAACTTCATTTTGCCTTTGTGTAGAAATTATACAAATGTTCAATTAATACAATGAAATGAAGCAATGTTCCTTCCCTGAATTTAAAGTATTAAATACGGTTTATTTATATACGTTTTCAATATAATAAATATGCACAAGGTAGATTTTCTTACCTACTATTTCAGATTTCATATTATTAGTTTATATGTTATACGTATATGTTATTCCTCCTTATGGGGAATGTAAGAGTCATTAGGGAATGGAATCTTTCCCACCCCAGCCTCTAGCTTCCCTTGGGCTGGGCTGTTGGCCCTGGGCAGGTGTATTAGCCACACCTTGCTATGTCTTCACCCAGAGGATTATCCGCACCCTCACTTTGTGTCCACACACTGACTCCACCTCAGCATCACTCACTCCTCTTCTTGATAATAAACTAATTTACTCATTATTATAACTATATTTTGTCACATGGTTTTTGTTTGCTTGTTTTTTCTGGATTTTAGTAAAAACTGCCCTGCATGATTACAGTAGGTCAGTGGAATGTCACAAAGCCAGCACAAAACCGAAACTCACTTTGCTTTGTCAGCCAGCTCAGGGCCTTCCACAGTTTTAAGGTTCTCAAAAAGATCCTGGATGTATTTGCCGAGCTGTTCCACTTCTGCGGGCACCTCCCTCTTGACCAGACTGGCAGACTCTGAGCCTGTTACATAGGAAAAAATGTGATGAACATGTCATTAACACTTTGACAGGAACCTTTTCATGTTTGATAGCTTTATTGTTTTATGGGTGGAAAATCACAGAATTTCTTTTTTTTTAAGTTTCTGCTAACCAAACCGATGTAATAAAATTATGTCTTACCAATGGCCAGCACAACAACAAAAGCAGCAATAAGAGCAAACCTCATGGTTGCAGAAGGAGCTTGCCTGGGACGTAAACACAGATTGAAATAATTAGTACAGATTTTATCTCCTTGTAGTATACAACCAGAAGCTTTCTTTTTTTTATATAAATACTTTTAAGGAAAAATGTATTCTATTTCTGTTTAGTTGCTTTTGGTTTGGTTTTGCCCAAAACAAGTGCTTGGCATCCAAAATTATATAACTTAACTAATACAGAAAACACATGAAAAACAGCTTTCTCTAAGCTAATCACAGGAATAGAACAGGAGGTCTTACCTTTACTCTTGGAAGTCTAGGACCTGATGGTACATTCTCTTAGGAACTGGGTCTTTTATAATGCTTGGAATGAGGTGGATTCCACCAGTCAAAGGGTGAGTTGTGTTGGCTGAACCTTGAGGCTTTATCTGAACAAACTGAAGTGATAAATTCAAAGTTCACAGTTTGCTCTTTCTCTCCCTCTCTCTAAGTGCTATGTGCATTTCTGTTCCATGTGAATCAGCACTCTTCCAACTTCATCACTCTTCAACAACATTGCTTACGTAACACAGCAGAACTAGCATGTATGAATAAAAATCACAGTCTGCCTCAGTCATAATTTTATGTTTAAACACAATGTCTTGTATTTTGGAGTCATTCTTATCCCAAGGAAGCTGGTTAGGCAAATAACCTTTAGTGTGTTGGCATTTTAATTTTATTATATGACATTTATGTATTTATGTCATGGAGGCAATATTTGTTAGAAAGTGCACTATTTATAAATTCCTAAAAGATTGTTATACAGTTGCTGGAATGGATACTAGAATATCTTGAAATAATATGAAATAATCAGCTTATGTGGGATTGATGTGAAGCATGTATAATTTATAGTGCATACAGTATTTTTTTGGTGTAGTGTTATAAGTTACTGTGGTCTCTGATACTTTGACAACTGCAGTTGTATGTCAACATTTGTGGTTGTATTTCTGTTTGTACAGAGAAAATGGATGAAAACACCTTGTTTGTTAATTTATCAATACTGCTTGGTAACTTTTTTGCGACTAATGTTTTACTATACAAATAATGTTATATTAAGGTTGTATTCCTGTGTATGAATAAATAAATTTGAATGCATTAGGCTACCCATACATTTAGCGCTGTAACCTAATATAGTTAACCTAATTAAGTGTATTAATTTACTATGCTCTATTATTTCATATAGCTTATGTGTAATTGAAGAGATTCTTGCTGACATGTTTCTGACATCCAGTGTACTGTGACTGCACAAGAGTTTCATGTTAGTTTAATGTTCATTAGGGCAAAGTCTGAACTAAAGCACTCCGCCAACTCAACTGTCATATCATTCACTGATTGGATTTATCTGAGGTATCCGGGGGTGATGGGTGATGATAAGCATGAAGTCCATTTTAATCCATTCAGGTAAAAGGCCTAAGACCGCTGATGGTCCTCTGCTGTCTTAAGAAGATCTTTTAGCAGAGTGATGATTGGCCTCTCTCCAATCTTATTCTTATTTTCATGCTGTATTAACTTTTTTAAATTAATTAAAAAACTTTTCTCTGTATAAGCAATAGCTACCATTTCTTTCATTTGTTGACCATTGGGTTTTCCTCACATGGTCCATTACAGTGACAATCACTGCTGTATTTGCTAAATGTTTGCAGACCATGTAGCCAGGAGCTAGAAGGTGCTATTTATTTTGTATTTTTCCGTTGCTTTATCTGTGTAATGTGTAAGGCAGCACAGGGGCAGACAGAGTGGGATAATTTCACATTGAATGAATCACTCATACTGGTCTGGTGGTGTCATCAAAGCCAACCTCAATTCAACACCACACATGCTGAGTGTCATGACATTTTAAAAACCACCTACTCCTCTTCGGTGTGATTTGTGAATTTCACTTCCCGGCATGAGCCAAAGTACTCAGACTAAGACTGCACAACAGCTCTATTCAAATGCAGAAATGCTGTCAATACGTTGCTCTTAAAATGAATATACAAAGAGTTCTGAGTGCAAGAAACAACACTTAAAACACGAATCGTTTTTTGTGAAGTAGGAAAAAGGGCATCCGTTAATGAGAAACCACATATTGTAACAAATATATATATTTTGCAATACATCCATACCTCCAAAGACATGGAGGTTAGGTCAAATTGGCAGTCCCTGACAAATTCTCCCTGAGTGTGTGTCTGTGTTCAATAAAAACAGTTGTCTCAGTCTCTGTGCATGAATGTATGTGTGCTTGTATGCCCAGTGGTGGATGGTGCTCTGTCACTAGGGTCTGTCCCCCCCTTCCTGCACCCCATACAGTCCCCCAGGGGGCTGTGGATTCCGATAGAGAGTACGCTGTGCGCAATTGGCTGCCGCTTCTCGCCGGTGTGTTATTGGTTGTGTAAGAGTTGTACCTGTATTAAAAATTGTAAAGCGACCTTGGGTATCTAGAAAGGCGCTATATACGTTGAACATTCATTCATTCATTCATCAGCTGTAATTTAAAAACAGTTTAGGTGCTTGTTTGAAGCTAGATAGCTTGGAACATGTCAGAATCACAACACAAATGTCGGTAGCTCAGTAATCTATGTGGCCGTCACGATTTAAACGGTAGGTGGCGATATTTGCTGTTTCCTTTCCCTTCTTTTTTCCCTGCGGTCGTACAATAGAAAAATGACGATATGCGCATGCGCCACTCTTTCCACTCGACTTGGAATCATGGCGGACGTACTAGATCTTCATGAAGCGGGAGGCGAGGACTTCCCTATGGACGAGGATGGTGATGGTATTATTTAAAATATAAATTGGGCGGTAATGTGCATTACGCTATGGTGTCGAGTGGTTATTCGTATTTGTTACCAATGTGGGGTGTAGAAGGAGCGTGTGTTTGGTCCGCGGCCTTGTCCGCTCCCCTCCGTCGTTTGTAGTCGGGTAGCCAAGATGCTAACTAGCTTAGCTGCTTGGTGAGTGGTGGCGCGTGCGTTACCTGACTAGTTAGCCGAGGGGCTAAACGGCTAATCTGATGTCTTGTAGTTTTGCTGCTTTCCCGGATATTAGCAGTTAACCAGCAAGCTACCGTGGTCCTTACATGCGCAAAATGTTCTCCGCTGTGGGCTTCGTTTTATTCATCTGTTTCATTCAAATTCGGTTACAGAGAGTATTCACAAACTAAAGGAAAAAGCTAAGAAGAGAAAAGGCCGCGGTTTCGGATCTGGTAAGTTCGCCGCCTTTTTGTTTATCCATATAATCTGAATACGCTTTCACTCCAATCTGTAATAAAGTGTTTAATCCCCCCAGATGAAGGCGCCAGGTCTAGAGTGAGAGAAGACTACGATACAGTAGAGCAGGATGGAGATGAGCCTGGCCCCCAGAGATGTGAGTTGTTGCTATTGTGTTTGAAATGTCTACTGCACAACCTGTTTGCGTTACAGTAAAACTTGTTCAAACATTTGAGTGAGGGTTATTAACTTGCCTGTTTTCATATTTAGACGGACGTAAAATAATGGTGTCTAATCTTGAGAAGATTCGCAAATATGAGAAACAGTACTTGGACAGGGGCATAGATTTCGCAAATGTGAAAGTACTTTGAGGTTGTGACTGAAAAGAATACCTATAGCTATTTCACCTGATAGTATAGCTTAATCAAACATGGCAAAATACATTTATGCCCTGTTAATGCACCAACAACACTGTGGTTTACTGTTTACCATCTCAGTTCATCTCTTACACTTAACTATCAAAGAAGTAGTTGTTTTTAACTAGGGGGGTCTTGTGTTTGCAGCTGTAGAGGGATGGATCCTCTTTGTAACTGGGGTTCACGAGGAGGCAACAGAAGAAGACATCCATGACAAATTTGCAGAATACGGCGAAATCAAGAACCTGCACCTCAACCTGGACAGAAGGACAGGTTACCTCAAGGCAAGTCTAATGAACGAAATGTTCCATAGTCAAAGTGGAAGCGATTGGGAACAACAGCAACTCTGCCACTAAGTGCTAGGCTATGTAAAATGACCGAGCGGGGTCAGGCATATAGTGCACAGAGGTCGCCAACTTGCTGCAGAGTCAATTGCTACAGACCTCCAAACTTCAAATGACCTTGAAGTTTATGTGGTGCAGGAACAGCATGTAGAGAACTGTGGATACATGCTCTCTAGAGTCACCAATCACGCAATTCAATTGGTGAGTCTAGGTTTGGCAGTTGCCAGGAGAACAGAATTTGTCTCACTGCATTGCAGCTTGGCCACTTAGTTCCAGTGAAAGGAACTCTTGGTACTTAAGCCTTGGAGATTTTGGACAATTCCATGCTCTCAAATTTATGGGAACAGTTTGGGCATGACCCCTTGCTCAAGGCAAGGTCCATAAATGTATGGATCAGTGAGTTTGGTGAGGAAGAACTTGACTGGCCTGCACAGAATCCTGTCCTCAATCAGGGATTCATTAGAGCACAACCTGCTAGCTTTCTCATCGTGCGAAATATTCAAATTCACTTTATTTTCTGTATTTAATTACTTATTTACTCTTGTATTATTTCTTACTATTGTATTGTTAAATATTTTAATTTTTTAATGGTGAATGGAGGAACACCAAAGTAAGAATTTCATTGCACAGTGTAACTGCCTGTTTCTGCTGGGCACATGACAATAAATCTCTTGAATCTTGAATCCAACATCTGACCACACAGTTAGACTTCTGGAAGAGTGGTAAAAAATGTATAATGCTCCTAAATCTAGCAGAAAGCCTTCCCAGAAAACCTGAAACTGCTATCGCTGCGATTTAAGAATGGGATATCACTTGAATTCATATGCGTGTGAATGCAGACAAGCGAAAACTTTTGGCAATATAGTGAATGTGTACAGAATAGATAGTTTGTGCGATGGATAGTTTAGTGAATATATTATTACTCCAGTCATTTTTTTCTATGTACATTTTTTCTTTGTTTCTTGTAGGGATATGCATTGGTGGAATATGAAACCTACAAAGAGGCGCAGGCAGCCATGGAGGGGCTGAACGGCCAAGACCTCATGGGCCAGACGATCAGCGTTGACTGGTGCTTCGTTAGGGGGCCACCCAAGAGCAAGAGAAGGTGAGGATGGCTAACTGAGCTAGTCCACAGAACTGGGGCGGGGCTGCTGTGTGTTTATGTACTTGTTCCTTTGATTATGTCAAGCCCAAGACTGCAGCTATATTTATTTACTTGTATATTAATCTAAAATGTATTACTTATCTGCCGCTAAACTACTTTATATAATTTTCTTTTTAATATATTTACATTAATAGTGGTGGCTGATATTTTCCATGTCATCGGTTGTCCAAAACCAATGTTTCTAGATTTGTGTTATTTTTTTGAGGGTGTATGGCCTAAACTGAAGCCTCTCTCCCTTATTATGTAATGTGCACTGCTCATTGTGTGCACCTGTAAAGCTAGTTGTAACAGGGTAGTAGGGCTTGTCCTCCATGTGTACTGAGCTGTTTAGAGATGCTGGATAGCTGGTTGTGTAAGATGTTGCTGTGGCTTTAATGCATTAGAGGAAGTATGTGCTATCTTTCATCATCAGTGATGAGTTTAACACTACTTTACAAATATTCATAATGTTAGCTTAGTTGTCCCCTACTTGGAAAAAGGCATGTACACTGACTCAATGTTCGTGTGAGACACATGCATGAATGGCAACAAATACAAGTATCCTTTTGCTATTTTATTTTAAAACCTTGGTTCTATCATAACTGTAATAGCAGCTGCCTTTGGGGGGTTTTAGTTGCGACACCAGTTTTTACAAACCCTTTTTTTTAAAGACGTCTGATGTGGTTACAGTGTATTAAACACTGGTTGTTTTTCCTGTCCCCTCCGCAGGGGTGGAAGGAGGCGTAGCAGAAGCCCGGACCGAAGACGTCGCTGATTCTGTGAAGGTTTTCTCTGGAGTCCAACGCTGGCACTCTGCCAGGCTGCACCACTCAAGAGTTGTTTTAGATTTTAGTGCTTTTTTTTTATTATTCCCCTGCTGTCTGCATAGTTTTGAGGTTGCAAGGCATCAGCATTCGTTATATTAAAATTACATTGTATAGTGTTGGGTTCTTGGTTTTACTTGAACATTTTTGTCTAAAATTAAACAAAACTTGTCCTTGAAAACCAATTTAAAAGCATGTGTAACTCTCTTCTACTGGTACACTTGCAATATATTTGTTTTGGACCTATGTTTGTCTGAGTGTTGATTTCTATAATTAGTCATTTGCAGTTTTCCAAGTCAAGTCAGTTTTTTCTCTTCAATCTTACAACTTTAATACATGCCAACGGTTATGATTTGGATGTGATTTGATAAGTAGTCTCTTCACTGTTACTGACCTAATCGTGTATGGCATGAATGTGTAATTAAATATCCACTTGAATTAAATATTGAAAAGTACCCTCATTGTGTTCTTCTGGCCTAAATGTTATAAATTCAAAGTCCCCTTTTTTGAGTTGTCTCCCAAGAAGCACTGCTCTGCTCATGGTGCAAAAAATATATAAAAGTGATGAGATTGTCTTCACCTTCGTATAATATGCCATGCATCAGTGTTTTTAAAAATCTGTATACAAATCAAAAATGTAGCCAACAGGAAATTCGGTTGACTAAATAAATTTAAATGAGAAACATTCACTTTCAAATTGAAGTAATTTTAAGTTAAACATGTCTATTCTTCATTTGGAAGCAGTTGTAATGTGCATCTCCAGATAATACAAAGTAAAGTAGCAAGTTTCTGACACAAGGTGGCAGTGTAGTGTAGAGCATGCAAGTGCTGCTTCTTCCCTCCGAGGTCCACCCTGCAGCTGATTGGGAACCTCCTGGGAAGCCTCACTGTGCTCTAATTGCCTTTACATGCTGATGAGAAAAGGGTTGTCATGTAGTTCAAAATGTTTAGCACATTTTTAAGTTCATGTGCACCCCCAACATCTCACCCTAACACACCCTCAGATGGTGGCTGTCTAAATCTGTGACTGATCAGCCTTGAAATGGAGCAGAAATGTTAATATTTACTGGCATTTTAATGTTAGAATGAACAAATAAATACATTTGATCATTTTGCCATTTTAGTACATACTAACACCAAGATTGGTGCGGTGGCTAGCGCTGGAACAGAGGCACAGAGTCAAGACTCCTTGGAAGTGTGGCCTTCCTTTTGTTTGATGGAAGCTTCTGGCACTGGAGGGCTGAGGCCACCCAAGCTGTAGGAACTGAATTTGCATTGGCAGTGCTGGTCAGTGTGTCCCAGAGGGCCGTGGGCAGTGTGCATGAGCAGCTCCTTCGTCAGCATCAGAGAGCAGATAAAGTGGAAAGCACACAGGTCAGCAGTGAAACGTAAAGGGCTGGTTTGTGTGACACAGGAAGCGATATATGAAGCATGACAGTGGAGTGGGTTGGGCTTGACAAAAGGACAGAGCCTGCGGTGATAGGAGCTTCGGTGCCTTCACAGGGACGTCTTCACAGTCAACGAGTAAGACTGTGCAGACCAACTTAATTTAGCACATCATTAACACTGGTGACGCTGCACTGATTTGGTTTCCTCCCCACCATCTTCTGTTGGCTAAAAATGAGGCTGAAGAGCCAAAAGTGGGGGACATTATGACCATGGGAGTGATCGCGCCACTGATCATCCCCTGTATAGCTCCTGTGGTCTTTGCAAAGAAAAAAAGGATAACAGCTAACACCTCTGCAGCTGAGAGCCGTCACGAAGCCTGACTGAGACCCACTCCCATGTATCAGCGAGGCCTCAGATCAGCTTCCTGGCTTAGCGTGGTTTTGCTCTCTAGATCTGTGGAGAGAGATGGTGTTCACACTTGGCACTGTATTGTGGCAATTCACAGCGATGTCCGTCAGGCTTTGTAATGAACCACATTTGAGTGCTTCGTGAAGTGAATGATCATTGGTGCACCTTAGGGTCTGTGCATTGTCTGCCTGGCCAGTGTATTGGTCCACACACCCAGTTTTTACAAAGCACTCTCTAGCTGTTGTGAGCAGAGCCACAGTGGAGTGGTGGACACAGCACTGGCCTGTGCCACGGAGTGTAGGTAATCTGTGGAGCTTCCTGTGATTATCATACTGGCGTTGCTTTGTGCACAGGTTCGCTGATCACCAGGTTGCGTTCCAGTGGCCCAAGGAGGCTGAGCGTGTGGTCTCTGCTTCCCATGTTCATCTCTGTGAGGCACCAGTGCTGGTGTTTCTCAGGGCAGATGATGAATTCGTCATGGACACAGATTCTAGTGGGGCACTGATGCTGTACTTTCACAGGTGATGGACAAGGTTTAGGGGGACATTGCCTACTACAGTCATCACTTGAGCAAGACAGAGAGTTTCTGCCCTTACCTCTGTGGCATGCCCTTTGCCCTGAAAACCACTTTGTGACATGGCACTCAGAGTTCAGAGAGCTTGAGAGCCAGGACGTGTGGAGGACCAGGGTTCTACAAGAGTATCGCTCCACTGTCAAAAATCATGCATGGATGTTTACACTGTAACGCCCTGTCCCACATCCCATTTGCCACAGAATAACGCCGCTACCATGTGTGAGAAGAAAGATGTCCAAGAGGAGTTCAGCCACTGCTGTTGTCATTCTCACTAACACCAGAATTGACTCTGTGACTCTGTGGATAATTCTGCTTTGCCCGGAAAGAGGATGCAAAGCTCCTCTGGGCATGAGGATGGCGTCAGGCGGGACAAACGCCAGAGGGGACAAACGCCAGAGGGGCAGAGGAGATTCTGCACAGATCCACCGCTGAGGCACATCACGCTGGCTGGGACGGCCTCCAGGTGCACAGTGAACTGCTGTACCATGTGTGGGAGATACTGGTGCCTGGGGTAGTATGTATTGGAGCTACTGACGCCACGCATTTTGATGGAAACTGTGTGCCGCATGGTGTGGGACACCTTGGCATGGGAAAAACGCTGAAGTGGCTATGGCAGTGGCTCTACTAGCCAAGCTGTCACACAGACATGCTGATAGAGTCCCATGACTTCTTCAGTTTCTCCACTCTTGTGTGTATGAAACCGCAGTGTTCTCATGGCCGAGGATTATTACACCACGTGGCCTGCCGCACATACAACCCCTGGCCAATGCGTGACCACGACAGGAGGGGATAGGGAAAGAGTTCTTCTGATGGTCTGGGGAGCCAGATGGGTTCCACTGTGACCATGGCAATAATTTCCCGTCAGTGGTCATGGCTGAGGTCTGCAACTGGATGTGCATCTGGGAGATTGTAACCATGGCACTCTGCTCTCTCAGCGATGGCTTGGTGGACACTTAACATTCCACTTGGTAGAAACCACCAAGGTGACGTCAGTGTTTGCTGTAAAATTCGCCTGTACCACAGATTGCCAAGGAAAACCAATCCAAGAAACACATAAGCTGCAGTCACGATGAGAGGCTTCCCCAGGGGCTTCTAGGACTACATTCAGGCTGTTTGGGTCACTGGAATGGTCGACCCTAGGAGAGAGGGGCTGGACGGCATCCACCCATCCATCCATATCAGGCTGGAGGTCTATGGGCGGGCAGAGAGGTGCATGGTGAGGATTTTCAGGATGCTATGTGTCTATCTACTCACCTTCATTCATTCAAATATTAAGCTTCTATATGTTGTTGTTTGTAATGTGTCTGTGTTTTGTTTAATTTCAGTTATATCGTGTCCTTTGAATTTAAGTTTCCTGAAGGGGAAGCCTGACATCTAATCAATTTTTTACCCATTAAGTAGGCTGTACATCAGCAAATTCAGTACAGATTAATGAGGTTCACATAGATAATTGAAGTTTTTGATCATTATAAATGTTTTGAAAATTGTATGCACATTTTTGTAGTTATTTTATGTAGCTTTAGTTTTGAAGACAAATTCAATGGGACAATAGCCATCAGCCTCCTCGCCTCCTCTCAGATTCCACGGCACTTTTCCAGCGTCACCCAGGATGACGTCATGACGAAGTTGGCCTCTGAATTGTCACTCACAAACCAAAGATTACCACGGATAGGCTCCTCGAGTGAAGGCCCGCCCATGTCAAATGTTATGAGCCAATCAATATGACTCCACAGAGTTATATGTTTCTGCATTGGCCACAAAATCACAACTAATAGCAATTGTCCACAGCCATTGGTTTAGCGTCGCTTCACTCAAACACAAACTTTTATCTAATTGGTAGATAACGGCTGAGTTTTCTCAGATGGGCGTATTTCGTAGCGCCTTGGTTGACATTGTTGTTGTGGGAGTAAGAATGCACTTTGTCGTCAGGTCTGCATGTAAAATCAAGTGTAACTTTTGGATAGACGCAGAGCGGGGTAACAAGTTGCCGACAGTCCACACGCCTCCGTGGTAAATCCGCTGTACGTGGAAGCTGGAATGGGACGGTGAATAAGACGCTGTGCGAGGCCGCTAAGCTCAAGCCAAGGTAAGCAGACAACGGGCTGAGCTGCTAGCTTAGCCGCTAGCTTAGCCGGAATGCTAAAGCGAGTCACTGAGCTGTCGGGACTGTTGGCTGGCAGCTGACACTGGGGAACCAGGCGAGCAGCGCCGTGCGGTGGGACCCACCGGGTAGCTGTTGCCATAAGGTATAAAAGTGCTTGGTTAACAACTTATTAACGCGAATAATCTCGCTTAATGGTTAACTATGGGTTGGCAGGAGCGTTTAGTGCGGCGGCGGTGATGTGTGAACGTCCATGTCGGCATCCAAGTTACGAGGGGCTCGTTAGCTAGCTAGCTCGGTCCAGAAAGCTAGTGTGCTAGCTAGCTGGTTAGAAAAGTGGGCTCGGTTCTTGCCATACTGGCTGTAAATATTTAAGGTTTGGTGTTTAGTTTGTTTAAAGAGACAGACTGTACTTTATTTTACCAAATTGTACCATAGTCACACACATCACGACTGTTTGTTCTGAATGTTATGTATTAATTGCGCTTTAAAAGTTAAAAAGCTAACTTGGAGAGCTTGCAGGTTTCAGCCGGGGTGTAGACCAGTACCGACACACACGTTTGGTACTAAAGGTCCATTCGGATGGGCCGGGTTTCAAGTGGCATATCGTCTTATCCGATAGAGTTAAAAGTTAGTAGGAGCAGTTTTAAAATTTGACCATATTGTGTATGCATTAGTACCCATTTGAATTATGTTTTTACCATCTAAATCCATCAATTGTCTTTACCAATTAGGTCAGGTGCAAGCTAAAAGTATTTTTGTTATTAGGAATACTACTACTACTACTAATAATAATGCTGTTGCTTGAGCCCCTCTGATCTGCTTGAACAGTGTTTGTGTGTTCATTTCCATACTTGCTCAAATGAAGACTTCACAATGTACGCGTACAGTTACACTTGGTCCTAAATTATTCAACCCTTTATTTACAAGGTCTTTTGTCATCTTGTTGTCCAGGATAGGCAAACCAACCCCAAACATAAAAGTGGGGCTTGTCGATAAATGTATGAAGATTAAAAGCCTATAGACCAAGCTTTTCTTTCTCTCTTATGGAAAACAAAAACCTTTTATTGTTACCAATTGTGAGATTTCTTTACCTTTTGTTTTGGCTTACAAAGACAATCTTGTCATGTTTTGAAATGTTTTTAGTAGCTGTGCTATTGAGTATCACAGCATTGAGCCTTGTTGAATTAGAAATGATTTCAAGCACTGGAACAGAAATCCACATGGGGGGAAAAATTGAGCCGGGTGGCTTGAATATCACCGTCACTTTGGAATAAATTCAGCTAATGGCTGTTGAGCTGTTCTGTTGTTTTGCTCTGTAGGAAGCCCTTTGCTCATTTTTACCCTGCTTGCTGTGGCTGGGGCATCGTCTTCCTCTAACAGTGGACACCTGCTAACGTATATTCCACACAGTGCTGTTCTTACTCACAGCCCAGTGCTGAAGTTACTTTCGGTTCTGTGACCGTGTCATTACAAGCAAGCCTATCCTGATCACCATAAATCAGCTGTTCTTGTCAGTGATGAATCACTGACATTTGTCAGTGTGGCTTATGTTGTGTCTGATGGGGCATTTTAATTCCTGTTTAATTGTAAACGTGGGCTGATTAAAGATACTCCTGTGTTATTTCGGAGGCTGCCGGACGAATCTGCGTACCAGGATGCTTTGACTGAGCTGAAACGAGCTTGAGCGCACACATCAATATAACGAGCGTCACCTTGACATTGCCTTGCCCGGGAAGGGCTCGGTCCACGCCTCTGACTAGTGGTCGAGCGCATTCGGCGCGAGTGGACCGGTCCTGTGCAGCTTTGCCCATATTCCACCGAGCAGGTATGAAAATTTTATCATGCTGCCGCGTCATGGTCTGCCCCCAGGAACAGCTGCTGGCTGGTGGGGCAGGAACCTTGTATCACTTACAGGGCCAGGCCTTCCAGGAGCCATCATATTCCCTATGGATTTATCTGTAGTACAGAACGTGATTAATAGTGAATGAGCCCCTCCACCCACCGCAGGAAAATTGGTGGGAAGACTAAGCAGAGATGCAGAAGGATGCTGCTCAGATCGAGCCCTGGGCTGCTTTCATAAACGTGAGGGATGGAAACAAGGAAAGTACCATCGGTGATCGTAAAGGCCATTTTCTGGCAGTCATTTGCATACCCAGATGGATTCCACTGCAGCAAGTCCACCTTGTTTTCAGAAGTGCTTAAAAAGATGAGCTGTATTTCAAGGAAATTGCTTATTGCTAGCCAAACTGCTAGCAGGGATGTTTGAGATGAGAGGTTTTTTTTTTTTTGTTTTATACATCAACTGGGTGCAATGGCCCCATATGTTAGAAAGTGAATCATTAGTCTACTTAAACGGCTTTCAGCAGTCTGTCTGTTTTAAAGTGAGATTGCACCTCTGTGGTTTTTTGAACGGCACTTCTTCAGGCTATTTACATTCAGAATTCCCACCCCTCCATTATGTTTAATTGTTGTTGTCTGCATACGAGTTGCTTTCAATCATACGTTTCCAGTGTTTATGGTGCAGCCCAGTGCAAAACACTGTAAACATTCTCATGTGGCCTGGCTGTCGAAATAAAAACAAATGGCGGTCCTCCTACAGGTAATTGTGTCCTAAAACTCATTCTTCAGGAGACCCTGATTGGCTGGGCAAGGTGAGGTAGGGCCTGTGACTACCCACTGCAGGAAGACGTACCCCCCTTATGTCCAGAGATGTCAGGTCAGCACTGAATAGTCTCAATAAGTTCTGGTGTGCGGATGCGGCGAGATTAGTGAAATTCTACATAGATAAGCCAGTCAAAGTCTGTAGGTGTTTGTTTAATAATGTTCAAGATCCATTCAAATTTTTTGTAGCGGCCTTAAATGTCACTTGTACATATTTGTACAATTTGTACAATCACAATTATCCAAGGATTGCACTACTTTATTTCAGAGGAGCTTTGCTCTAGTTCTGGAGAGGACACTGCATTAAAGCCGGCGATGATGGGTGGGAGCAGGTGTGTGTGAGCAGGGAACTCCCCACACCGTGCTGGACTCTGGCCCTCACGGACGCCAGCCTGGAAGCCTTGCTTCATGTCCCAACGAGGAGGCTCCCTGTGATGGCTGCTTGGGCAAGAAGTAAACAGTGCAGTGGTGGGGAGGGCTGGGGAAGTCTTGGCGTAAGACAGCGAATACTGTTTATCCACTCAGTCTTCAGGGAATCTGGCTGCAAAGCATTTTGGTTCATCACTACAATAACTTTGATTAAATTCACTAAAGGGCTAATTCTGTTTAGTAGTCACTGTGGTGGTTTAATTTATTAAATCACCTACATTGGGTTCTGCTGGTGACGATCGAGTCAGTGAGGTAACGGTGGTAGTAACACTGCCTTATTAAACTGTAATTATGCATGTTACAGTTTCATGTTCGCAGGAACAGGCTTAAAGGTAAACCAAAGCAGACAGGTAATTATTTACCCAGAAGCTAGAAAATTGAGTTAGTGTTATCAGTTAGCCTGTGCCATAAAGGGGCCACAATCCTTGTGAGCCATGGTTTTGTTTATTTTTGTTCACACATTTGTTTGTCTGTGGCTTCACCACAAATCACGCCTGTTAGCTGCAAAGATCAACATAAGTAGCTGTAGTCCTCTTTGCTTTAGGCTTCAGCCTGTCTAGCCCACATTTAATCTGCCATGTTGCTACTGGTGATGCACTTTGACTGTATTTGGCATCTGTCAAATATGCTTGAGTTATTGCACTTCAAGGTACAACCTCATGTTTGGGGTGTGTGTGTGTGTGTGTGAGGTGTGATCAGCATTCAACACATGCATAATGTTGTTGTTGTTGTAAAGGATGGGTGTTTCAGAGCTATGACACAGACATGAGCACAGCCTTATTATTATGATGTTACCAGGTCTGGGATGTTCAAAGTAACACAATGGAATGATTAAAGGTGTTCAGTGGAACGTCAGCAAATGTAAATAATGTTTTGAATGTTTCGTTTAGGTAAGTATTCAGTACTGTTTTTGCCCAGAAGATACCCCTGATGTTTTTGAAAATGGAGGGGGGGTGTTGTGTGTTAAGAACAGTTTAATACTTGCATAAAGGCACAATCCAACACTGGTTTAGTTTGGCACTGCTTTTAGGGTCAATAAAGCTCAGGTGGTATGACATGCAATCGAGGTCTTAGAGCTGTACCTCTGGGCCTAGAGGGAGAGTGTGTCAATCACAGGGAACCTATCCTCACTTCGTCCTCACGGTCCCATGTGTGGACGTACAGAGCAGCCGTAATCCAGTTCCCCCCACGGCTGAAGAGCCCAGGGTGACATCACGGGATTCGACACAAAGCCGGCTTCTGCACCGGCTGCCAGACAGCACGTGGGGATTCGCATGAGTGACCCCCCCCCTCTCCTCCCTCTCCTCCCCCCCTATTGAGCAGTCACTGGTCCCCCTGCTGAACAGGCAAGAGTGGCCTGCTGCTAACTGTAGCGCTGTATTCTTTGGCTGTTGTAGGAAGCGCTTGTTGACCTCGGCAGGTTAGCTGCTGCTCTGGTCATGTCTGCAGGCAAGCTCTTTCTCACTTGGTTTGTTTACATGGAGGGTGTGTTTGGGTTGAAGAAAGAAAGCAGTTAAGTCTGTCGTAATGTCGTAACTAGTTAGGCAGGCTTTATTTCTATTGGCTTTTATTGTGTATTGTGTAATTCTGGTCTTGTTGTGTCTCAGGGGAAGCAGCCAAAAAAAAAGCCTCATAAAACGTCGGGTCTGGTTTATCTACTCCCTGCCACTGCCTTAAAGGCGACCTTCACGTCCTGCAGCGAGCGAGCAGGAGGGAGTGGCGTGTCCACGGATGCCCTCCAGCCGCAGGCCGCACGTCCAACCACACCACTTCACTCTGCTCCCACTTCCTGTCCTGGAAACCACCGAGCTCCAGCCAGAAGCCCTGAAAATGTGCGTTCCTGGAGTACGCACTTCAGCTAGTTTACACCACACGTGTCCACCATTACGTGTTCGGAAAAGAAACCAGTGTACACGAGAGTTCCTGATGGAAGACATCGTAAGCAGTAGCATAAAAAGGATGTGTCCTGTGTTTGGGTGGGGGGGGGGGGGGTGTCGGAGTCACACCTGGATTCATCAGAGCAGGAGTTATGGTCAGAGCCGGAGTGGCTAATCGGGAGATTCGGGAGGATTCCCGATGGGCCGGTTCATGTTAATCTCTAGTTTGGGCCAATTGGGAGGGAAAAATAATTTTGGGCCGGATTTGGGCATAAAACTCCCGGGCTGAAAAGGTGTCCCACTCCGGCCCTGGTTATGGTCATATAGTTTTGATCAGAGAACAGCCAACAGCTATTTCCCCAACACTTTTAATGAAATAACTGAGGTCACCGGTACCCTAAACAGCCCTTGCAAGCATTATGGCCCGCGACGTCTATATCTTCCAAATAATATAGGTTGCAAACAACTTGTACAGAACTTTGACCAAGCTCTGTGACGAGCGATTTTATCATTAACAAAAGCACTCGCCTGTCTGGCTGAGCAGGACGTGAGTCAGTGCAGAGGCTGGTGTTCAGTGGGGGGGGGAAAGCCCGGTTCATGTGCCCTGCTAGATCTGACTTCTCACACACATCATGCCTAGTTTGGGTTGGCATCGCCTTCCCTGGGCTGTGATAACCAGGCCACATTGTTCGCCTGGGTGAACGAAAGCAAAACGGTCGCTGTATCCGCGGAGGAACTGCACAACAGTTCCCCGAGCAACAGAAGGGTATTTCTGGGGTTCTGCGAATAAGCATTTGAAAACGATCCTGCCTCACACATCACTGGCCAAGAATGGTGCCGAGGCTTTCAAAAGCGCTAAAGAGATCCGCACATTTTATCCTTTCAACATGTCCTCCGTTGAGGTCTGGTGTTTCATGGTATACACGGTCGGTGTAGATGTGTCTAGCATGGTTTGTGATGAAGATGAAGGCAGATGAAGAACCCTGAACGCGGGGTAGGAATCCACTTGTCCTACACGGCACTTCTTGCCCCTCATCCCTGCGGAGAACTCGCCAGAGGTGTTTTCAGGGCTCGCTGTTGAGTAGGCCACAGCGAGAAGCAGACAGTCACAAATAGTGCAAGTTGTTTCTCTTTATCATGACTTTGGTGCCGTCAGACGCTGCGTATCGGAGTCTGTGGCGGCCTAAGTGCCTTATGCTAACGCTACGTAGCCCTTTTTGACTGTCGGGCTCATGGCTGAAAAGGCGTTGTGTAACGCTGATCAGATGTTGCCCCTCGTTTTATCCTGTGGTCTTCAGCTAAGGGATTGTTGCCAGGTTGTGCCATTCTCCGCCGGCATCCTGAGCGCTTGGCTCCGTGTTTAGACTTTGCTTTGCTCATTGCTATTTTCAGGCCCTGATTATATGTTGCTGTTTTTGGCTCTTGACGGGACTTTTCTAAACTCGGTGTGATGTTAAGAGCCCGAACATATTGCTCAGGACTAGTGCCTTGTTTAAAAGGAAACGTCACCTCACAAAATGCTTGTTCTGATGTCTAGTGAGAAATGGCATTGCTGTAATGCTAATCATCAATGCTAACTAAAGCCCATTAGCCTCCATTTCTCATTAGCTATATATTTGTCAAACAGGCATTGGGATATTTGCTAGAAGCTCTAAACACATAATGACAGTCTGTTCACTTGTACCCACCGAGTGCACTCTGTGACCGTGAGTTGGTCCACTTTCTGCCCATGGCTTGGCCAATTGCACTGTAAGCATGCACGCATGGGGATTAATAAACAGCCTCATCTTGGATAACAATGGCTTTATTATCCATTCCTCCTGTTTTGGACATCACTGTGGCCAGCGTTCTGCGGCGAGGAATCTTTGCGCCATGACACATTCACCACCCTTGTACATTCAGTCTGTTCTCTCTTCAGCCCTGAGAAAAGAGAGCAGGATTTTTGTGGCATGACTGTTATGCTGGGATTGTGGGGTGTGTTTGTGTTTGTGTGTGTCAGCATGCCGACGTGTGTCGGGGTCAATCACAGACACGCTGCAGTCTGGAAACGAATCCAGCATCAGTTTGAAACGCTCTGTGCGTGACCTCCTGACTCCCACATTTCGGCAGCCGGAACGTGCCAGTGTCGCGTTGACCTTAGACAGGCAGCACACCTGGACCGGGTGCTCCAGGCCCGCTGAGTGCCACGGGCCCGCTCTGGTCACAGTGGCTAGAAGAAAGCAGGAATGTGGGACTCCGAGTCGGGCCCCGCTCTGGGCCGACAGCGGCTCTGCCTGCGCTGTGGCCCCTCTCTCCGCACGCCGTGGCCCCCAGTGGACCCCCCCCGGGCGGCTCTGACCAAAACAGAAGAAGAATGTGTGGCAGAAAAACCCCTGCTGTTCAGTTTATTAAAACAGTGAAATTCAACTGACTTCAGTTCTTCATCTCGGCCGAAAGAGGGTTTTATCTTCAACCCAAGTCGGCAGGGAATCGCCGACCACATTAAGCGAATCGATCGGCACCTGCGCAAAAGCCCTAACTGCAGAAACGACTCCAACAAACTGCTTTAACACCTTAATTAACTGCAAGTAAACAAAGTGCCACTTGCCTTGCCCAAGACGATCAGAGAGCAAAACCTTTTACCCAGGCTCAGACTTCAGGCAGAACTCCAGAAACTGCATTTTAAGCTGCTTTCCGGCGACTGCATGCGTGGAGACGGCTCGTGGCGTGGGAGCGTGTGGACGCAGCGATGGGCTTCACTCGCACCGCTCCGGCGTGTGTAGCCAAGGCTCCTGCCAGCCATAGCAGGGAGGTTATTTAATAATCCTAACAGACTGATGACTAAACGGATTACTCTGTTGGCCGGTACTCAAGGCAGTTCGCACCAGTCGCCGCACCGTTGACGTGACTCAGCTAGGAGCAGTTTTCGCATTTCCTGAAAGCGGAGGATTGTTGTGGTGTATATGAACTCATCCCCTGCCCCTGATCAAATCATACATTTTGTGCTGCAATATAGTTCCTTTACCTTTTGGATTTTATGTCAGATTTTTAAAGGAGCTCTTAAAATCTGAGCTTCAGTAAGCAGTCTTCAGATTAACAGGATCTACACTGCTGCTGCAGCAACTGTGTGTGTGTGTGTGTGTGTGTGTGTGTGTGTCTGTATGTGTGTGTTTTTGACTCTGTGGATTGAAATGACAGTATTGGCACTCCCCGATGGCTGTTTGAAGGTACAGTTTCTAATGTAAAAATAGTTCTTAATAGCAATCATTGTTTTTAAGGCCCCAGCTAGGCCTCTTACCCTCCCCCCCTCAGTGGCCCATCACTAGGAGTGGGCTTTCTCTTCTGGTCCATAACTTCAGCAACAGCTCCAGGGTCCTCGACCGGCCCTTTGTCGGCCTGTTTTGGGGCCCTGTGCCTTTAAGAGGACACGGCCGCGCTTGGGGATCGGTGGTGGACTGTGGACGGGCCGGTGCTGACTCACCGCAGGGTTCTTCTGACAGGTCCAGGCCCTGGAGGAAGAGGTGCTTCTCTTCTGCAGGAGCCACCAGTAGGATGCCCTAGTTTAACAGTGCGTCCGCGTTTGTGCGTGTGTGTCCGTGTGTGTCCGCGCGGGCACGTCCGTGTGTGTCCGTGTCTGCCGTTCATCTCCCGGAGGTCGTTGGGTTCGGTAGAGGCGGGCTGAGCAACATCCTTTCATGGTCGGAGGCATGTTCATATTGAGTTCACAGCAGGCAGGAAATGTAGGGCACCTTCTCCAGAGCAAAGACTTGGATTCTTTCTCCAACCACACCTGTTCTGGAGTTTAGTAACTTTTCTTTACATTAATGGATTAGTTTGTCAGCACGTGAATTTCACACATTGCTTGTCCCTGTTCTCTGGTACGTATGAAGGCAGTGAGGAAGACTCTGCTTTTGTTTCTAAACATTTCCAATGGAAGTGTGTTAAAGCACATGTGACCAGTTCACAGAAGCAGCAGATCTCTGGCTCTGAAGCCTGTTTTTGCCAACGGTATGCAAATCACATGCGCAACCAGCCCTGAGCTGGCACTTAGGAAAACATTTCGTCAGCAGTCAGACAGCACATTGGCTTTCTGACACTCTGCAGTCCAGATCTTAAGCCCCCCCCCCCTTTACCCGTGTGGCCTGAGATCGATGAGATGCCCCTTTGAATGTAGCTCACCCCCAAAATGTTGCCCCTTTTACCCTCACGTCAGGCTGCTCACACAGCCCAGACGGCACATGTGACAGATGCTCCTCTCACTCCTTGTCCTTGTCACCCATGAGTCGCTGTGTGTGTGTGTGTGTGTGTGTCCATCCATTGCTGTTTCCAGCTGTGCCTGTTAGCCACTTTAGCAGCCTGCTGCCATCTGTTAGCACTCTGCAGCGCGGCGGCTTTGCTGGGCTGTTTAGTAGAGCTTCACTCTGGCAGGGACACCCGGGGCAGGAGGACGACCCCAGACGACCCCGGACGACCCCGTCACCCCCTGCTCCAGCCCTGCAGGCCACCCTGCCTGCCAGGATCTCTCCGCAGACCCCCACATGCCTGGCACCGCCGGGCCCTGTTTGTGCTCCCGCGTCTAAAGGGACGCTGGCACGAGTGGTGCAGACACAGGAGACGTGGTTGGTGTCATTAAAGATGCCGCTGCCGTTTTTGCTTTATTTGGATTTGCCTCACAGAACCAGCCACTGTTGTTTTCTGGGCTTCAGACATATTTTGATACATAAATCATTTTGGATATTTGGATACCTAATGCCCAGTGGTGATCCCGCATAATTACAATCACTTCACTAAAATGTATCCCCCTTTCAGTCAAAGCTTAAGTTAATTTGATCAGCCTACAAGTTTTGCTTTGCTGCCATCACACACATTAGATCATCACCGTTCAGCCACACGGGCTTTTCACTCTATAGTTTGTGTAGACTGAATCGTGTCTGTTCGCGCCCTCGTGAGCTACAGCCAGAGCTTTTAAGTTTCCCATCTCTTCTAAATGTAGTCGTTGTGTAGCAGCACCAGCAGGCCTGACCTCCCTGATGTGTGGGTGGGACAGCGAGCCCGACATCTCACAGCACCTACGTGTTGGCCTCCGTGCCCGTCACGTTATGTAAGCGGACAAAAGCCTGCCTATCTGGTGAGGAACTGCCTCGTCGAACAGGCTTGGGCCCCGCCCACCAAACCTTGGACCCCACCCACCAACCCTCGCACACGTTTACGTCCAGCGCGAGTGTGCTCACGTGGCCCGGTGTGGACCGCTCCGTTGATCTCTCCGGTGTAAGCTACTGACGACCCTGCCTGACGC
Organism: Brachyhypopomus gauderio; assembly: GCF_052324685.1. NCBI lineage: Eukaryota > Metazoa > Chordata > Actinopteri > Gymnotiformes > Hypopomidae > Brachyhypopomus > Brachyhypopomus gauderio. Next base: position 21,635,064 of record NC_135217.1, on the reverse strand, counting down.
TTCCTGTCCTCTCGTCTCTGGGGCACTTGTTTGTCTTCCAGGTGTTTCTCTTAGATGTTTGATGAAACCACTGAAGGCCAGTGCACTTTGGTTGGACTGGACAGCCTCCCTGACCTTACCCTGCAAACACACTCACTCTCTCTCTCCCTCTCTCTCCTTTCATGTGTGTAGGCTCCTCTGTGGGGCTACTCCGAACACCTCTGAACATGTCTGCGCCATACAGGCAACAAAAGATCATACACCAGCATCTATCTTAAATACCCTGATAATATGAATACCACATGGTTTTATACCTGCTGGTTGATGAGATTAAATGTAGCATATTTTTTAACCTAGCCTAACAAATGGGCTTAAAAAGTGGTATTAAAAAATAAAATAAATAAATTCAAAATCACCACAAAGCTTGTTTGGCCTGCATGTTGGCCACAGAACATCCATGAAGTGAAGCACCTCCCACACAGAGGATGTTTTATGCAAAAGCTATTAGTAGTAAACCTTTAGGATATTTGCATGTTTGTGTTTTAGTATATTTATCTGCAAGATCTGCAAGTTCAAAGTTTACATCAACACACCATCGTATTAGTAGAATGCTGAACATCACATAAAAGAAACGCAATGTTCTTGTTTGCTTGATGGGGTTTTGCACAAGTGTATTAATGCTGAAATTGAACTTGAGGAAATAATTGATTGGACCTTTTAAACTGATACATTTTTGCCTCCCAGAAGGGATGAATTGGCTTGGAAATTACTCAAGCTTCCCAGCACTAATGTATAGTTTAGGATATGGACCATTAGCTAAACTATTATTAGTTATGGTTCTGTAGCCCAAGTTTAGATAGGTGTGTGTGTGTGTGTGTGTGTGTGTGTGTGTGTGTGTGTGTGTGTGTGTGTGTGTGTGTGTGTGTGTGCCATGATTTCTGCTGTGTGCTTCTCTAAGGTTTCCTCACTGTCCTGTTCCTCCACACATTTCCCCCTCTTGCTTTCCTCCATGCAAACATTTACACTCACTTCACTCTTTCTCTGTAAAGCTGCCTGTGATTGGCTGGTTCTCACTGTACAGGCAGACCTGTGACCTGTGTAGCTGTAAGTGTATAATACAGCTTGCTGTGTTTGTACTGTAGGCGTCCAGACTGCAGTATACATGGATCAACGGTACATGCCCTTCAGCTTTAGGGTGTGTGAGTGGATGTGCGTGTGTGAGGCGCCCACAGACGGTTGCCGTTTCTCTGCGGGCCTCTCTTCCCCCGTTAAGTGCGCTGCGGTGCCGTCCGTCACCCGTGCGTGTGTGTCCTCGTGCTGGGACGTGAGGACGAGCCAAGACGTGAGACGGGAGAGAGCTGATGAATGAAGGAAAACTATGAGTCATGCGACGCCGTTCGGAACAGACACCCGAGTCGGTGCCGTAGAAAGAGGGCGTGGTCTGAGACGGGCGTCCCTTCGATTGGCCATGCTCCCCTCCCCATCTAAAACACCCAATGAGCATCACTGGCGATAACGGTTTTGCTTCACGCACGCAGTCACCCCTCCAGTGACTTCCTGCAGCCTTCCTTATCATAGCCTACATATTAGTGGCTCTGTCCTGGGCTGGACCGCAGCTTGTCCTGGGCTTTGTGGTCCGTTACTCTTCATCTGCCTGGCCGGGCTGATACGCCTACTCTTCAGCGCTGGTCAAATTTTCCATGGCTGCGCTTCTAGTGACATCCTGGCAGAGCTCATTAAGTTGTATGGGAGCACTCGGGCCAGTACCTTTTGTAGGACTCCTCAACCAGCTTCCTCATTTGCTGGTGTTTGGGTGTGGGCGGGGTGTGAGAGGCCACGCCTCCTCCCTGGAAAAGAGCACTGATGCGCCCCATATTGATTTGCACTTTGTTCAGTGGTCTGTGGCACTCTGACCAGGGCGGTTCCGGTCTTTGATTTTCGATGACCTGTCTCACATGGGTCAGACACATTTTGTTGGTTTGGCTGTGATCTCCAGTGTTGTGTCAGTTACTGTAGTGCATTGTGGGAGTGAGTGTTTTTAAGGGCAGAGATCAGGTTGAATTCTTTCTCTAAATAAAGGGACCAACAAAACCAACAGATTTAGTTCTCACTGCTGTGTCAATGCTTGTAATTTAGAAATGTGTTTGCTCCAGCCAATCAGATCCCTGCTGTGTCATGTGACCTCGCCAGGAGCCCTCTGACAACGTAACCTTGCACCTCTGATTGAAAATACCCGATCAACAAATGCATAAAACAAGATTTATTTCAAGAATGACACCTCGGGAAGAGCTTGTCACATGTAAATGACGCATGTAGTGCGAGGTCTGCGTCTCTGTTCCAGGTTTGGTCTTTCTGGGCTGAGTAGCAGCACCGGGGCGTGGTCATGTGACTGGGGCGTGGTCATGTGACTGGGGCGTGGTCATGTGACTGTGGGGCATGGTCTGTGCAGCTCCAGTTCGGCATGCTCACGGCTTGGCAGACGAGGCCCGGCAGCAGGGCCACTGAGCCCTGTCTGCATCTCCAATGTGTTTGCTTGTCTCACCGAACGCGCTCACCCACCCTGTTTCTGTCTCTCTCTGTCCGTGCCTGTCTGTCTGCCTGTCTGTCTGCCCCCCCCAGGTGTGGCAGTGTCAGCGCTGGCGTGGTGTGGGACAGACGCTCCCCCGTCTTCCTCTCGCTGCCCTCATGCCCCCCTGCCGCACCGCAGCTTCATGATCACATGACCTTGGACATGGACGCCGTCCTCTCCGACTTTGTCCGCTCCACGGGAGCTGAGCCCGGGCTGGCCAGAGACCTGCTGGAGGGTGAGCACACACACACACACACACACACACACACACACACACCTCCTCACGCCGCAGCGTGATTGGCTGAAAGCCACCGGCAGCCTCCCCATCAGCCCAGCACATATTAGGGTGTAGGTTGAGTAATCCAAACCAAACGTATACAGGGAGGTAAAGCCAGGACAGTGTTGCCTAGCAACGCTTGCAGATAAGATTGTGCATTTAAAAATATATTGTCCTGCAGTGTGCGTCCGCCGGGGCCGTGGAGTCACTGTTTGTTCAGGCCACCTCTGCAGAAAACTCACAGCCACACGCTGCCCGTATTGACATTCAGTTAATGTCAGTGTGTGTGTGTGTGTGTGTGTGTGTGTGTGTGTGTGTGTGTGTGTGTGTGTGTGTGTGTGTGTGTGCGTGCGCGCGCGTGTGTCCCCGTCCCCAGGTAAGAACTGGGACCTGACGGCAGCCCTGAGTGATTTCGAGCAGCTGAGGCAGGTCCACGCTGGGAGCCTGTCCTACACGTTTGTGGAGGAGCGGGTGTTAGCGGAGAGGGAGGGGGCACGTGGAGTCCGACCGCTCCTCCACCGTCAGGATGAGGTGGTACAAGGTACAGCCCCCCCCCCCCCCCCCCCCCAAACATAAAAATCACATTTCTCTTCCAAAATATAAAAGATGGTTTGACTAAAAATGTTAATATGACTAACAAATCTTATTTAATAGGACTGTTTTCCAGTAGGCCTCATTTCCAGACTATATGTCCTTTATTACTTCACCAGAGCGTTATGGACTGAACTATTTTCGTCTGGTTTTTTCTACTGTGCGTTTACCCCTTGTAATGAGGCTCACCAACTCTGGCTTAAATGTGGGATAAAAGCCTTTTCTCCAGCGGCCCCAGGTGTTGATCTGTGGTGTACTTGTGCACTCTGCAGCCACGGAGAAGCGCCTGTCCCGGGGTATCTCCCACGCCAGCTCCACCATCGTGTCCCTGGCCCGCTCTCACGTGTCCAGCACCGGCGCCGGCAGCAACGATGCGCTCCTGGACACGCCCCTCTGCACCTTCCAGCTGCCCGACCTCACCGTCTACCGCGAGGACTTCCGTGGCTTCATCGAGAGGGACCTCATCGAGCAGTCCATGCTGGTGGCCCTGGAGCACGCCGGTGAGTCCCCAACACAGGGCTGCATTTCTGACGGCAGGGAGCCAACTGATCCTGGGTCAGTTTTTACAGTGCCTCCTGCAGTCAGTTGACTATACATGCTGAAGTTTTTTAAAAGTTTTGTTTCGCTTTCCAATGCTCAAGCGTTATGGCACTTGATGATTGGAGTATCATTGTAACATGATAGTAAAAGATTAAAATAATAATTTGGTCAGTTCTTTAAATCTTGTCTATTGGCAAAGGCCTGCAAATGTCCAATAGGCATTATGTAGTTTTGACTGTAACAGTTGTAATATAATGAAATACAGTGCAAGTTAATTGTGTCCGCGCAGGTCGCTTGAACTGGTGGACAAAGTTGGGCCCAGGCTGTCAGAGCCTGCTGCCCTTAGCTACGAGCGGAGATGGAAACTGTCTACTGCACGCTGCGTCTCTAGGTGAGCGTCCGATCGGTTCCCACGCTGAGCTCGACACACACCTGCACCTGCGTTCTCCGGGCCCTGCACGAGGTCCACAGGGGCTGGGCAGTCACGGGCCTCACGGCGCAGTTGAAGGAACACCCTGCCCAAAAATGCCACCACTCAATAACCCTTGTAGTTCAGATCCACAGTTGGCAGGCCAAACGGGTCCTGCCAACTGGCCCACATTTTTTGTCTGATCTTTTGTGCTCATACAGTGTTAATAGTATGTAGGCCTACAGTGTTAATAGTATGTAGGCCTACAGTGTTAATAGTATGTAGGCCTACAGTGTTAAGTGTCAAAAGGTTTATGGTTCTCATCCTGCTCTGTAATTGCTAATAAATTTACCACTTAAAAAATTCTTTTCTTGTACAACAGCTTAATCTTCTAGGATGGTGGGAGCTTTTGAACTATTTATAGTTCAAAGACGCACTCCCACATTTTGTGTCGTGGTGTGGGAGTGCGTCAGAGTGCAGCCAGTGTCACCACACTGAATGTCAAAGCAAAAAACTGCATTCAGAAAATTAGAATGCAGAAAGTCAGGAGCTCCTTCAGAACTGGCACTTTCACTCTGTTGGATAGTGATTTGAGTATGTTGACCTCTGAACCTGGACCACAGGTATGTGGGGCTTCCACGACCGAGACCTGATGCTGCGTAAGTCGTTGTACGCCCTGATGGACCACGGCCAGGAGAGGGAGGCCTTGAGGCGCCGCTGGAGGTGGCAGCAGACCATGCAGAACAAAGAGGTGAGCAGGGCCCTGCCCCTCTGTCCCTGGGCCCCGCCCGCTTCTACCATCCCCACGCCCACTCTGCTGGCCCCGCCCCTGGGCCACGCCCACCCTGCCGTCCCCACCCTTGTCATGCCTGACCTGTGTATCCAATATTGTGTGCTTAATGCTCAGTTTTGAAGCTTACAAGTAGTCACATGGTGAACATGCTACATTTGGGCCACATGCGTATATTGTGTGTGTGTGTGTGTGTGTGTGTGTGTGTGTGTGTGTGTGTGTGTGTGTAGTCTGGGTTGGTGTACACTGAGGAGGAGTGGCAGAAGGAATGGAATGAGCTGCTGAAGCTGGCCTCCAGTGAGCCCAGGATACACTACACTGGCAACGGCACCAACGGGTGGGTTTGCTTACCCCCCCCCCCCCCCCCCCCCCCCCAATTCTCTTACCTTCTATTCCAAACACAAATCTGATTTAAACACAAAGGATAAATAAAGTTTAACTAAACCAGACCACATTAAACACCTGAACTAAATGAAGCAGTGTAAGATCTTGACAAGAACAAATACATATTTAAAGATTTCTTCTTCTCTCTTTCTTATTGTCTTTGTGTACCTATCGTGTGTGTGTGTGTCTGTGTGTGTGTGTGTGTCTGTGAGCAGGGCAGAGTCGCAGGAGGAGCCAGTCTATGAGAGTTTAGAGGAGTTCCATGTCTTTGTGTTAGCTCATGTGCTCCGTAGACCGATAGTGGTGGTTGCTGACACAATGCTGAGAGACTCTGGAGGAGAAGGTATACATTTACATTTGTACTGGATAGCATCTGTGTAGTATTCTGAATGAGACTTTTATTTTGTAATAATAAGCAATTTTTTCCCCCTGGAAGTAGCCATGTTGTTATTCCAAATATAAACAGCAGGGGGAGTTTAAATGTTTTTTAAATGTTTTCCTATCATAAGTTAAATGTGATCCAGATCTCATCATGAATGTCCTCGGTTCCAATGTAAGAAGCTCCCAGATTTCATGAAGCATTTCCAATAGATGCTTCATGCCCGTAACCCTAGCACTCTGTCTCGTAATAATCTGTCTCTGCAACTGTCTCAGTTACATGGCTAATGCGTCTTGACGGACCATTTAAAAAGTGACTTAACTATGCCGTTTTATAATTACATATAATTATTAGAACCTATATTTGTTGATCAATATTTAGTGTTTAAAATGAATACACATATAAAGACGCTGACTGCCGCCAGCCCGCTAGCTGTATGGGTGTGAGTTGGTGCTGAAGAGTGAGACAAGAATGTGTGGCTGGTGTCGCCTCAGTCACGTTCCCCACGAGACCTCACGTCACCTCACGTCCTTACGAGAAGAAGGCTGCACTGGGACTGAGAGGAAGAGGCTCGCAAAGTTTTATGGCTGCATTTGTCAAGCCTGTCTGTGCTGAGCGGTTAAAGTACCGGCACTGTGGTGTAAAGGATGTTTGCTGTTCACTTGTTTTCTGTTCATTTTGATTAAGAAAAATTGAGAAAAAACAAAGATTTGTTTCACAAAATGCCAGTTGTGCCATGTTTAGTCTTTAGGCATCATGTGACTCAAACTCGATGTAAGGAGGAATGTTTTCTCATTCATAACACGTTTTATTTTAGGGACTACGATAAGGACTTGAAAGTAGCGGACCACTCACACTTTGAAAATCATTGGTGCACACGCATCACTTATAGGCCTAGTAACAGTGTAGACGTGTCTTCTTGTGTCTCCATAAAACTTGTCCCCTTTTGAACTTTATTTCCCCCCCCAGCTTTTGCCCCGATCCCATTTGGCGGGATTTATCTCCCCCTGGAGGTCGCCGCTAGCAAGTGTCACCGCTCACCACTGGTACTGGCCTACGACCAGGCCCACTTCTCTGCCCTGGTTTCCATGGAGCAGAAGGACGGCTCCAAAGAGCAAGGTTGGCAGGACTGGACTTGGTTTTCATGGCCGTGTTTTTTTAGACCTTCACTTCTTTGTGTCTGATGGTCTGTCGAAGGATTTTGAGCTTGATTGATTACCACAAAATGTCTCATTGTTCTTACTATCCCATTTGCTTGATTGTCTACAACATCCTTTCAGATAATATATATATCACTTGGAATGCAAATGGCAGATGTATTTAGTTGTTACTACATATCAATGCATGCATTTATTAAAAGCACCCACTAAGAATCCACTGGGAAAATCCAAACTATTTTAAAATAACACATTTAACACATTTACTATTTACAGTTACAATAACCAAGACCTGTACATGTATGTAATGGCTCCCTGCACATCAGTACCAGTTAATCTAGTTCTGGTTACCTGCTTGACGTGTGCTGGGTGGTGGAATCCGTGCGGAGTGACTTGAGGAGTGATGGGTAAAAGACACTGACTCATGGCTGCTGTCTTCTGTGAAGTGGTGATTCCTCTGACTGACTCGGATCACAAGATGCTGCCCGTTCACTTTGCCGTGGACCCGGGCAAGGACTGGGAGTGGGGCAGAGACGACGCCGACAACGTGATGCTCGCCAGGTGGGATGCACGTCTCTTCCTGCCTGCCTAATGATCATGAAAGTGTCATGGTAGTACTGTGTGTGTGGTAGTAGTGAGAGTCCATGTGCCTTGAAATGCAGTCACATATATTGAGTTTATGTAGAGACACAAAGTTCATTTGTTTGAATAAGATAGAAAAACAAAAAAACATTCTACATCAGCCTTACTCTTTCCCACAATGCTTTGTGGATGTAGGCCCGGTGGTGACTAGCAGGGATAGCCTGATGCTCTATATTAGCACCACTAATCCACTTATTAGGTGATCATCTCCTGCAACACTTGCAAATCTCGCAACCTGCAAATAGGACAGCACAACTTGTCTTATTACAACAGTTATAAGTCTCAAACCGATTGTAGTGTTAGATCTGGAACCCTTTCCTGACTTCTCTGAATCAGATTTTTTTAAAGAAGCACATACCGTGGAATCTTTTAGTTGAGAAACTGCTATATTCTTGTTCTAGAAAGTATCGGTTACGTCGAAGTGGCCATACAGTCCTGTGGGGGACACGTCTGTCCAGCTGTCCTGTGAGGGACACCTCTGTCCAGCTGTCCTGACTCTTCTGTCACATTTCTGTCCCCTTCTTCTCCAGTGTGACTTTGTCTCTGGAGGCCAAGCTGCACCTCCTGCACACCTACATGACGGTGACGTGGCTCCCGCTGCCCTGTGATGTCCAGGTGTGCTGCCCACCTTATCTTTGGCTTCAACAGTGTTTAGCCGGTGGCTCTTTCTAAGAATATTAGATTTTTGCAGCAGAGCCTAAATAGTTGCTTTTATCAGCTAAGCGGCTTCAATGTGGCTGCTCCCTTTCATAGTGCAGTTTCTTAAATGGCTTAGAGACTAGTACTTCTAGTAAATTCTGTATTTGGTGAGTTAATAAGTTTCCTCTTGAAACTGATCGATCTGACTTAATGGAGGCTGATCTATTAGCAGTGGTATTGTGTCTGGTTAAGCTGTCAGGCACGTGGTGTAAAGGCTATGTCTGTGGTGTGTCTGTCTGTGTGTATGCTGTGTGTGTGTGTGGTCTCTGTCCCACAGCAGGCTCCGCTGGCTCAGCCCGAGTCTCCGACCGCCTCGGCGGGGGAGGACGCTCGCACGCCCCCAGACTCTGGCGAATCCGACAAGGAGTCCGTGAGCAGCAGCTCAAACGGCAACGGGGACAGCAGCGCGGCGGGCACCAGCGGGTCCACGGGCAAGTCCGCCGGCGGCTCCTCCAGCTCCTCCAGCTCCTCCAGCAACGGCTCGGCCAAGACGACGGGCGCGGCGGGCAAGGAGAAGAGCAAGAAGGAGAAGGAGAAGGAGAAGAAGAGGGCGGACTCTGTGGCCAACAAGCTGGGCAGCTTCGGCAAGAGCCTGGGCAGCAAGCTGAAGAAGAACGTGGGCGGCTTGATGACCAGTAAAGGGGCGGCGGCGGGGGCGGGCGGGGGCGGGGCCAAGGCCGAGGGCGGAGAGAAGAAGAAGGGCTCGCTGCGCGGCCGCAAGGGCAGCAAGGACGGCTCGCCCTCGGCCCAGGCGGGGTCGGAGGACTCGGGGAAGGGCTCGCCCTCGTCCGGCAGCGAGAGGCAGAACGGCAGCAGCTCGTCGGAGAGCGACCCCTTCAAGTACAGCTCGGACGTGAAGGTGAGTCTGGGCATCCTGCGGGCGGCCATGCAGGGCGAGCGCCGCTACATCTTCGCCGGGTTGCTGACCACCAGCGCCCGGCAGCCCTACCAGGAGGAGATGATCCAGCGGTACCTGGCCGACGCGGAGGAGCGCTTCCGGGCCGAGCAGGAGCAGAAGAGGGAGGCTGAGCGAAAGCCCGCGCCTCCTCTCGGGGCGACCAATGGGGTGCAGTTGAAGAAAGAACCCTCGGACTTGGGCTACCGGAGCTTTGAGAGCAAGGAGGAGTCGGTGGACGGTCCCTCGACCACTTTCGCCGCTCTCAAGTCACCCTCGTTCAGCCCGGCCGTGTACTCGGGCGTGGTGCCCATCCCGAGACCCAGCTTCATCGACCAGGCACCCTCGCCCCTCCCCCAGCACCTGCACATGCACAGCTACGTGGATGCCCGACGCCAGCTGGCCGGCGGTTCTCCGTCGCCCTACCCCGGCCTGCCGTCCTATGCCACCCTGCCTCGCCACTGCCCCCTTGCGCAAGGTCATCCCCACCCTCAGTACCACCCGCCCCCTTCCGCCTCGACTCTCAGCCCGTCCCGCGCCGTGCCCTGCTTCTCCTCTTACGCCCAGGAGCACGAAATGCCCGGGTTCCCCGGCGAGGGCTACGTCAACGGCCTGCGGGACCCGCGCTCCGTTTTGGACGCTCGTGGCGGGCCGCCTCCCATGAGGCACTACTCCCTGGGCAGCGCGGGCGGCCTGGCCGGCCTGCAGTCCAGCAGGTGCCGAACGCCAAGCTGCAACTACTACGGTCACCCGGAAACCTGCAACTACTGCTCGTACTGCTACCGAGAGGAGCTGAAGAAGAGGGAAACGGAGCCAGCCAACCACCGCTTCTGAGCGTCTCGTTTCCACCCTCCGGAAGGACTCTGCAGCGCCACCTTGTGCATGTGGGCCTCGGTGCATCCTGTCGCGAGGGCTCTCACTCCAGACTTTGGGACGGGCTTTCCTTTGTCAGCTCGGAGGTGGCAGGAACCGGGCGTCCGCGTCCTGGGTTTCGGGCAGCAGTCGCGTGCGGCCGTCGCCGCTGCTCTGTCCTTTCACGCTATGTCGCTGCTGTCCGTGCTTCCCGTCGGCGACGAGGCCGTAGGAGGTGATCCATTTTGGGGCGCTACTGTGCTGCTGTGGCATTAGGCTACTGAAACACACAGCAATAGGCACACGCCCCATGTCGACACCAAGCACAAACGGAAAATGCACACGTGTACAGCGGCTTTGTCGGAGAGGAATCAATAAGGTTTCAGCTTAATGAGGAGTTAACCAACGTTTTTGCCATAAGATGTTAGAAATATGTTAGACATCAGCACATAACGCCGCTAGCCAGCACTGACAGACTTCACCCCGTAGGGTTGCTTAGAGTCCTTTAACCAGATGACGCTATGCTTTAACCCTAACCCTGTTTCTCAAGCCATGGCCTGACTCGCTTAAATCGGGCTAGCAGGAATTTTATGTTTGGGCAATTTTACTCCAAAAGATGCTCTATGTCTTTCTGAACTCCTAAGGAGCAAAAACCTTGGCAGCCAAAGGTTTTACTGTATGGTTAGTCACTCCAATGGCTGCAGTTGTTAATCTGTCTTTATGTGAAGTGTTGCAGTGGTGACATTTTTTTTAAATAAAGTGCAGAACTAGTGGATACTACCTTAAGGAGAACCCAAAGTTTGCTACACCAGCTACATTTACTTCACACACTTTGCCCTGGTGTACATTTTACCTGTCTTAACATGATAGGAACATTTCCCTGATGATAACCTATTTGTTCCTAAGGAAAGACGCACTCGCCTGCTTCTAAAATGTTTATCCTGCGGTCATGATTTTTGCCTTATCGTAAGTCCTTATATTAACATATCGTTACCCAATGATTTGTGCTGAGCAACTAAAGAACTCAAGATTTAATTGGAGTTCATTCAAATAAGAAAGTCTCTAGGCAATAAAGTCCTATATAGCAAATTCACCCCCTTATGTTATACAGGTCCCAGGTGACCTCCACGTGCTCATGTCCTTCAGATACTGATCCTGGGTCAGTGGACTTTTCTCTGCACAAAGTCAAGCACTTTTCTAACGTCTAGAGGTTGAGTGTGTTCGCGTGCTTTCCCTTGCGTTTGTGTTGTGGTGTTAACGATTTTAATGAAGAGGACGGTGATTCTAGACCATTCTGCGGCCGGACGGCGGCCTGGCCTGGCACAGAATCAAGCTCAGCGCTGAAGCTCAAACCCACGGACGTCACGGCTGTATGTGCCAGCGTGTTGCTAGCAACCTTGATGTTTCCCAGTTGCCTTCTCAGTCTCGGTCCAGTCCTTGTGGAGATTGTCGATCTGAACTCAAATAGACTTTTTTATTTTTTGTTTTGTTTTTTCTTCGTTTTCCCATTAATGCACTGGTGAAATTCTGCTCATACAATGCTATATATTTTTTTTCATAGTCTCCTTGACCATAAGCTGCATGTCTCCACTTACATTGAATACTGCTACAGAACAGAACACTGAAGATCTCGCGCCATTCAAAATGGATAGAGCTTCCAGAGTCTCACAGTGACCGTGTTCCCTGCTAGGAGATCTCAAGTTGTACCGTAAGATGGTATCGCTGCTTTGACAACTGACTTGTGTCTTTTGAATAGATCGTTTAGGTCACTGTATAAACGCTTGCGTTTGTTAGCTAGTTACATAATCTGTGTATAGGGCACCCAGTTAATAATCTGCTGAAACAGGGTCATTCTGCGCAAGTGTTTCACTGACATGAAATTCTGTGCTCAGCTGTGTGCTAGTAGCTGGTGAAGGTCATGTTGTGCTTTGGGTATCTGGATCTGATTAACATACAGAATTCTGATTTCCCTCTATATTATACAGTGTGTAATATAGTCTATTGTACTGCATACTATACATATTTAATATAATATACCTAAAACATTCAAAAGTTATTAGACTATGGTCAGACAAAACTATTAATATGAATTCTAAACTCTGTGTAGTGTTCTCAATTTGTGATTGGTGATGCTGAAAGTTTTGGCTTACTAGCACCAGCGTTAATAACTGAAAATGTTAGTACATAACCCTTTTGTTAAATGCAATAATTCAATTGAAGGCATCTTTCCAAAACCTCAGAGTGGTTGTGTGAGAGCAACCAAGATATTTTATTACCATTTTACTGGTGTTTCTGCTTAGTCAGAATTTTTGCACAATTAGATTCCAAACTTGTATACTGACAAAAGTAACATGCTTCTTTATGCATGGTATTTATTATTCACCCAATGTGTTACAGTTTAAAAGATACTGTTCTTGTCTCTTTTTCATACCGTGGTATATTTTGTGGTCTATTGAAGTAAACTCACAATGATTTCTTTTAGTTCTGTATAAAACTCTATGGCACCTTGCCCCTTTAATGTTTTCCCCCTATGTAATTCCCAGACATGGCCAGTGGATGGCGCAGTTAGACAGTACATTATGTGTACTTCTTCAGCTCATCAATGACCAGTTTAATTCATTGTGATCCTGTGTAATGGAGGAAAGCATTCACCCGCTGCAGTTATCTCCTTCTAATGAAAGGTGTGCTGCTCCTGTGGAGAGATTTCTCTGGGTCAGGCACATTTCACTGTAATGCAAATAACGATAGACAATTTTGCAGCTTTAACCAATCGTAATATCTACTTGGACATCTACTTACTACCCTAAGTCTCAGAGTATGTGTGTGTGTGTGTGTGTGTGTGTGTGTGTGTGTGTGTGTGTGTGTGTGTGTGTGTGTGTGTGTGTGTGTGTGTGTGTGTGTGTGTGTGTGTGTGTGTGTGTGTGTGTGTGTGTGTGTGTGAGTGAAATGGAACTCTTAGAGAATATTGTTCTGTTGCAAAAGCTTCAAACAAGAAAATGTCAAAAATGTCAGCTGAATGTGTTTGTTTCTCCATCAAATGTAACTAATGTACATTTAGTTCATTCGTTCATGGAACGCTTAAGAATCATAGAACATGGGACTTAAACAAGACTGCAGACATTTTTTTTGTATTAAAAATATGACAATGAAAATGGTTGTACAAATACGTTCGAGTTATTTTTGTAAACCAAAACCAGTTTTACAGTATTTTTAAAGTAAAGAATGTATAAGTGGCATGACACTAAACGGAGGGGAAGTGAAGGAGTGGTGCAGTCATCTGAATTTGTAGTCGAGTGTTCAGTATTCACTGGAGGTCGCTGGTGCGTTTTGGGTGACTACCAAGAGCCTCTTCAACATTCTGATTTCTTGTAAACACACTAATTTCTTCCTTAACGTCCTGACAAAATGCTTTGATTTGAGAATATATATTTATAGTAAGATTTTTTCAGATGTTTCCGTTTGGAATTTGTTTTTATTTCTGAACCTGGAATGTTCTTTCTGATGTGGCTTGTCATCTAACAGGCACGCCTTTATCACTTCCAGTCATTTTGGTTTCTGTTTTGAAGCTTCATATGCTTCCTTCTTAAATATTTTGAGATCCTGTTTTGGAGATGATTGGTGGGGACTACACCTCCTGTTGAATAAGGGTGGACTTCATTTTTGTTATGTAATGGATTTGCTATTTTTATATTCTACATGTTCATGGATGTGACCGAATATCAGTCATCAGCATCTAATCGGCATGAGGCTGAAACTCTTGCATGTATAGTACACATCACAGTTGCAATTCTTTCAACCAAAAATGTGCGAAACTTCTGGTTAATTGAGCAATTTGTGTTAGTTTATCTCTCTTTTCTTTCACTTTTTTTTCTGTTTGTTTTTCTGAGAGGCAAGCCCGGGCTGTATGGCAGTGCAATCTAGATGGAAAGAACATCTGGTTTTTATGTTGGTTTAATTTTTTTTCCTTTTTTGCACCATTTGAATAAAATTTCCATTGTATTTAAACACAACTTTGTGTTGCTTGTTCTGTTGCACCTGTGCTTAAATATGCTGTATATACTTCCTGTGATGATGCGAACAGGACCGTGTTCCCTTCTAAGAAGAATTCCCTGCTTATCCTGCAACGTAAATTGTTATGCGTGTGTCAGTGAGCACACAAATTTGTATTATTTTGATGTTAAGAAGTGATGTGATGTTGCACAGCTTTACTGATCCAGTTCTTCTAAGAAAGCTGCTCATGTAATGGGAAGCCACCTGACTCAACGTGAAAATGCTGTTCGTGTAGTGGTTCTTTAGATACATTTCATCTTCACAACGCATTGGTTTGCTCCAGGCCACTAGCCTTCAGAGTGAGAACAAGATGTGTGCAGCAGATAATGACCCATACCATGACCTCTCATGGCCTGTATCACTGAGAGATTAATACATTACAGTTAGCTGTTGAAATTTAGATGGAACCTTCAGTTTTCAGTAGAGGGGGAGAGTAATGTCAAGGAGTTTGGTCCTTTGTGATCATAGACACCATCCTGAAATACCATGAATGTTTATTTCAAATACTTTTTTAAATTGCATGCATACAATTGCATACATGCATGCATATCTTTTATATTTATTATCCTACTATTATTTTCTCATCTCCGATGAATTCAAAGTGAGAGTCTGATGAATAAATCATACAGCCGTCCATATCTACGGTATCGGTTTTCATTTCTTTTTTGGCCGTGCTGGTGTGTGTTTCAGAAGAAGCCAGCCAGACAGAGTGGATGTAGACATCCGACTGTGATCTGCACACCCAGGTGAGTGCCGAAGCCACTAGAGGTGGTCCATCTCCGAGTCAGGTGCAGCACCTCGGAAGAACACCTATGTTTTGTTGATACAGCAGACTCAAGGTAACTGCATATGATGCTCAAAAAATTATTGGGGGGTTGGGGGACAGCTGTTAATCTGTCAAAACAAACACGTTTCTGTACAATAATAATGTAGCAAAACTATTTGTTTATTAGACAGGGAAAGTGAAAAGTTGATTACTTTGCAATTCAACCACTTGGCCTACGTTTTACTATTTGCTATGGTAAAGCCCGTTTCTTTTTTTTTGCTTGCTGTGTGTGCTGGCCCTTTAAGAGACTTAGCCGCCCAAGTCCTTTTTTGTTACTGTGTAATGCACCAGTGTCATTTCACTATGGCGAATGCGTAAACAAATGGAAAGGCTTTTATTTTTTATTTATTTTGTATGCCTCTAGTGTGACGTATTTATTCTAGTCATTCCTTTACCGAATATAAGCACCGAAGTTGAACTGTTTTTCAGAGGCAACATGAACGTGGTTTTCAACAAAACTGAACACCACAAAACCTCTTCGCGTAGCTTCAGAAGGGACGTCTGGTCTCGGCGGTGATGCAGGCGTTAAACCGTTAAATCGATATTTTACCTTTACCGTGTCTTTTTGGAGAGATGGGACAGAATAAGTATACGTATTGGAACTCTTCAGTGAAAGTTACCGTGTTGTAAATTCGATGATTTCTAACTGAGGACAGCTAGCTAGATATATCTGGTCAAGATGTTGACGGGGTCTAAGACAACATTTAAAGTGAGACAAATGCCAGATATAAAGGTAAGCTCCATATTCTTGCTGTGCATAAGAACTACACGGCGGTATTTGTATAAAAAAGAGGTTTACAGTAACCGGGAAGAATATCTTTCTCTTTTAGGAGATTTTCGAAGGACCCGCAAAATTGTAGAGCATAATGTTTAATTGGCTTAATGACCGTCTTGTAGGGTTGGAACATTTTGTTTGCTTCAGTAATACTTTTGCAAAGATTCTTTCTTTCTTTTGCTTCAGTAATACTTTTGCAAAGATTCTTTCTTTCTTTTGCTTCAGTAATACTTTTGCAAAGATTCTTTCTTTCTTTTGCTTCAGTAATACTTTTGCAAAGATTCTTTCTTTCTTTCTTTCTTTCTTTCTTTCTTTTACTTCAGTAATACTTTTGCAAAGATTCTTTCTTTCTTTCTTTCTTTCTTTCTTTCTTTCTTTCTTTTTCTTTCACTACCTGTTATTACTAGGCTATAATACCCATCAATTACTGCTACTAACCTGCCCAGACTGCATTTGTACAAAGTGGAAGTATAGTGACTAAATACAAAAACTGGAAAATTCCTTACTGTCATTCCACTCCTGTTTCTGTGACATGATTTCATCATGCATGTTTGAAATACATGTCACCTGCTGTCTCCTTCAAAACATTTGTCTTGGGTGCATTGCTTTATACATTACATCATTTTGCAATAACAGAGTTGGGTACATACTGATAATAGTGAGCACAATATATTGGGCAGCACCCTTTCATTAACATCCTGGGTCTTCATGGCTTGCCTTACTCAGCTTTTTAACCATCTAAAAGAAACGTGCTGTCCAGATTTACTGCTACAGTGCCATGTTCTGCAATGTCTTTACTTCTCCATTTGTTAGGTTTGTTTTAATGCAGCCCCGTTTGGTGTGACACAGTAGTAATTATATTTGCTCTGCCCCATCTTTACTGTGCAGTGCTGTTAACCAAGCACTGAGCACAGAGGTCAGTGGCCTGTAAACGTTGCTGCATTGGGGTGACGCTGAGGTGCGTCTGCTCACGGCTCCTTCACCCAAGACCTACACATATGAAACTAAACCTTCACAAGAAATGCAGGGGAGAATGGGGGATTTGTAGCTGTATGTATGCGTGGGCGTGAACACATGCCTGTGTTTTGCTGTGGGCATTAGTGTCTTGTGCTATGAACAGGGAAACACCAGTTATTAGTTCCTAGTTTGTCTGTATGTTCCACAAACGTATTTGTCCTCTTCTTGTCTTGCTGGAGCCATGTTTTGCTCCTGAATGTCTTCCCCCTCCCTGGTTATTTTTAGCTGCTGCAGGGTAAAGGAACACCCTCTGGCCCCTCTCACGTGCACCGTGGTTATAATGGCCTCCACATCTGGCTGTTTCCGTGGCAACTGCAGGCAAGGAGGAGCACACAGTGTGAGGATTCTGCCATTGCTATAAATGCATATAAGCTGGATTAAAACCACTCCTAATCTGAATATGTATGTGTCTGTGTAGGTTTCGGTCACTCAGGCTCTTGCCTGGTTTGAGCGTTTGGTAATTTACATATGCGTGTCCCAGATTTTTTTTTTTTCTCACTTATTCCTCTTAACCTGAACCAGATCTAAGCTCTCCTCTGCTTGTAGATGGAGCATTAATTTGTGCGTATTTGCACACATTTTATTTGTGGGATTTTAGTGCAGTGAAACCCCAAGTGAGGAATGCCTCATGCTGGTGTGGCATTACTGCCAACGTAGTGCAGAAAAGA
The DNA here is from genome assembly GCF_052324685.1 of Brachyhypopomus gauderio. Classification (NCBI taxonomy): domain Eukaryota; kingdom Metazoa; phylum Chordata; class Actinopteri; order Gymnotiformes; family Hypopomidae; genus Brachyhypopomus; species Brachyhypopomus gauderio. The sequence continues at coordinate 21,617,565 of NC_135217.1, read as the reverse complement.
ATCTGCTCTACTGCATCTGTAATCAGTAGTGTTTATTTAGCAAAATGCTTCGTTCTTTGACGGCCTGTTTTCATGGTTACTCATTGAGACTTTAGCGTGGCTGACTGTCTTTCTTCATCCTGTTCCCCACGTGGAAATGGTTAGACACACACCCACTGCACAGTGCTTCCTCTCAGGGGTCCAAGTGCCGTGCTTCCATGTGGCTGGAGATCAGCACTGATACAGAGGGCCTGACGGGTATAAATATGAGACACACGCCCTCTCCCTCTGGGCCCGAGAGTCCAAGTGGAGTGAATGACAACCTTCCTCAGAGGATGCAAGGAGTCTACGCACTAACTGATAGTCTCCTCTCTACTAGCTTGCTAAAGACATTTACCACTCTTTTCTTTATTACTTCAAGACTGATCCACAGTCTATAAATTTAAATTCCAGTGTAGGTATAGCTTGTGTATTCAGTCGAGGACCCTGGTAAAAACAATGTTCGACACTCGGGCCACTTTTACCTTTAAATTGGCCCATTAGAGTTCTTCAGAACTGTTTCTGGGGTTTAAGAGCCTGGACTCCCCAACAGGTAGTGCAGCCAATAGAAAGCCAAATAACGCGATAACACAGCTGTCTGTAAAATCTAACCGGCAGACAAAGTGTGCTTTGAAATGAAAGGCACTCTGGATCAGTTTTGTTTGTCAGCTCTACGGCATGTATATATTCACTCTTGAAAAAACAGGTTCCATTCTATGTAGCTTCAGCTCAACTGGATCTAGTATATAATGGTTTTTTCATTGTTGTTGATGAACACGGAACTTTTTTCTTTTCAGGTTAATGACTATTGTTTGCTGTGCCAGTAACTTTAATGTTTTAATTGACTCCAATGCCCTTACTTGGAGAATATGCCACAGAGAAATATACCACTATGCAGCTGTTCCCCTCCAGTTGACTAGGCTGAAACAATAGAGTGTGTCAAACTCTGTGTTGTTCAAAGCCAATTGTACCCTTTGTTGTGGGTTCGATCTATGAACATTCTGGTCACACTGCTTACTCATCCTGGGACCAAGCTATCTCCTGAATCACTGTCTGCTCACTATTGCTCCTCCTGAATCACTGTTCACTATTGCTCCTCCTGAATCACTACTCACTAATTCTCCTCCTGAATCACTGCTCACTATTGCTCCTCCTGAATCACTGCTCACCAATTCTCCTCCTGAATCACTGTTCACTATTGCTCCTCCTGAATCACTGCTCACCAATTCTCCTCCTGAATCACTGTTCACTAATTCTCCTCCTGAATCACTGCTCACTATTGCTCCTCCTGAATCACTGCTCACTAATTCTCCTCCTGAATCGCTGCTCACTATTGCTCCTCCTTAATCACTGTTCACTATTGCTCCTCCTGAATCACTGCTCACTATTGCTCCTCATGAATCACTGCACACTATTGCTCCTCCTGAATCATTGTTCACTATTGCTCCTAGTCAATCACTGTCTGCTCACTATTGCTCCTCCTGAATTACCGTCTGCTCACTATTGCTCCTCCTGAATCACTGCTCACTATTGCTCCTCCTGAATAACTGCACACTATTGCTCCTCCTGAATCACCGTCTGCTCACTATGGCTCCTCCTGAATCACAGTCTGCTCACTATTGCTCCTCCTGAATCACTGAGACAAACTGAGCTGCACCGGAATTATTGTGGTTAAATTATATTGCTTAAATGAAATACTGCACATATTTTGAACGTTGTGACTTTAAAAGCTTAAAAAGGTATGCAGATCTTTCAAGAGAAGGTTGTCCAGACTAGGTCTACGTTTTTAGACACACCTCATTGTTCTTCAGATTTTCATAAATCAATACTAAGAAACTGCACTTCTTGGTAAGGGTATATATACCCTTTGAAACCATGCCTTGCTTGCCCTCTGGTATGTCAGTTAAAGACCGATGCACAGAAATTTATTTTGAAATTTAGCCGAGGCTGATAAAGTGGTCGGGCAAGAGTGATACTGTGCCACCCGCCCGAGCCCCCAGCTACACGCCTGGTGATCCAGCAGGGGAGCCAGGCGAGGAGGAGGATGATGAAGTATGTGTCCTGAGGTAGACTGCCTGCATTCTCTGGCCACAGAAGCAGAGAAGCCATGAGCAATGGAAAGATCTATGATTGTTGGCCGCCTCTCACTCCAGAAGCTGAGAACGCAGCGCGAGCTTGGTCTCAGGCAAGGGGGGGCTCTGACTCAGAGAAGCGAGAGCTCTTGTCCCGGAGAAGCGAGAGCTCTTGTCCCGGAGAAGCGAGAGCTCTTTTCTCAGAAATGCGTGACAGGCAAAGTAGACCTGACAACTGTGCTCGCACAAAACAGAAACCTCACAAGTCATCTTTTATGGCTTTATGTTTTTGTGAGACTCTCTGTTACTTTGGTCAGATCTTGCTCGCTTATTTGTGCTGAATGAGCTGTGAAGGATACAAAGGTTTACATCTCGCCAGTCCTTTAGGGAACTGCGTGAGATGGAGTCTTGCCTTTCAGCGTTTCCAAATAAAACAGGATAAAAATAAAAAACCCATTGCCTGAAGTACAAAACCAAGAGCTTGAGCTGCAGCTTTGTGTGTGTACATACTGAGCGATGTGCTGGCGGGTGGCGTGGGACTCACGGCCTGAGCAGTGGTGTTGGAACAGAGGTCTATTAAAAAACAGTGAAGACCAGTCCCATAACGATGCTTGTCCCTCCACTACTGATTCTAGCATCTAATGAAGTTTTTCAGTGTTTTTTCCTGAATGTTCTCCTCCATCGTGCTGTTCCATTCAGGGTGTTTCACTTGGATTGTAATTACATGGTTGGTTGTCTAAGCTTGGACATTTGATTTTTTTCTGAAAAGAATGATTTCCTTGTGAACTGGGCTAAAAAGCTCTGACCAATAACATAAATATGGTGCTCTTGGATTTCTTGACGCAACTAGTCCTAGACATTTTGAAATGAGAAATGATATAACATGATGAGAAATGATATAACATGATGAGAAATGATATAACATGATGAGAAATGATATAACATGGTCTGGGTTGTTGTTAGGGTTATGGTGGTTGCTTCTTCTTCACACAGATTTTGCAAAGCTGTGCTTTCACACTTTAAAGGTTTCTTTCAGCTTGAACACCAAGTGAGTAGGAGTGGGGTGAATGAGTAGGAGAACAAGTGAAGGGCGTGATACTGGGATATAATTAATCAGATAATCCTCATCAGCAGGTTCATACGTGCAGGGCTGACCAGTCCTGATTCTTCTCACATCATCATGTGTAGTTCATGTCCTGTCTGTCCTGCCAGACTGCCTAGGACTTGCTGGTTGTTTGACTGGTTGATGTTTGTTCATTTTAACACTCTTGGTTGTTAATATAAACTCGCAACAATATTTCATGTTTATGTTATGTTCACTATGACTCTGTTCCCTAAACAGAACAAACCGTTGTTCTGTCGTCTCTGGTTCTCAGTATGGAGAGAGGTGGACAAGGGCCACCTGAACGTCACCAGGTTCTCTAACAGCGTTAGGCCAACAAGGGTCTGGTGGGGAAACATGTTGAAATGCAGGCAGTATGTAGAAGGTGTTGCAGCTACTGCTCTTCACTGTTTTCACGCCATTAAAAGCCATTGGGGGGGGGGGGGGGGGCAGCTTGGATTTACCCTTAAGTAGAGCCACATGTTCAGTCAGCTTTGCCAGTTCCAGCTTCTGCGGATCTCTACGTCTGGGTCGACCTGCCAAGAACACGGAATAAAAAAGTGGGCGGAGTGCTGGCCGGACCATAGTAGACAGAAACCCAGTCCAAGTGCTCTGGAAACTTGAAATGAATTGAGGTGCAGAGTTGAGCCCTCCTCAAAACACTGGGTCTTATTAACCCTCTGTTTATTCTGGGTAGAAGTGCTTGTGGGCATGTCAAATCAGTGGCGATCGAAGGGAAGAATTGAACGAGAGTCTCAACATGCTTGTACTGCGGTGCCATACGTGTCCTTGGCTGACCTCTGGCAATGTGTCTGTATTGCCTCCGCAGGAGAGGATCATGAGCCAGAGTGGTCTTTACACCCGAGGGAGAGACGTGTTTGGCCTGTGCTGTTTACCAGGTAAGACCCCAGTAGATACGCCACTCCATAGTGACACACTGAAGTCGGGGGATTGTCTGTGGGACAGATTCAGGCTGCCCTATGGATGTTTACTGCTTTGGGAACCTGCCACAAAAAAGGTAACAAATCTTCATTTGTTGAATGTTTTCATGACGAACAGATTTTTTTTTGATAATTTTGTGAATTTTTCTCAGCCTGTAATTGCACAATGCGCTTTTTAGAAATCGGTTTGTTGGTAATACAGCATAACTCACAATAGCAGTTTCAGTCAGACATTCCCACAATACCACCATGCACCATCATTGTCAAGAGCAAGCCAGATTAGCCAATTCAGCATTCCTGTGTGCTAAATTCTCATTCGTAGTGTTGAGTTTCACTCTCCACACTCCCATGGCACGGTGGGGGTTCACGCCCAGCTCTGTCTGGTCGTCTCGGCTGACCTTTGGCCCTCGAAAGGGGAATTTGGCCTGAGAACAATCGCTCAGTGTGTTTTACAAAGCCCCACCCCCCCATGCTCACCACCACTCTGCACGCAATCTCCAAGACAGCGCCATGCCAGACCAGGAGATTTACTGGGGAATGTTTGGCAGGACACAGGGGTGTGACTCAGCCAAGCTCATCTATAACGATTCATATCAAGACTTATTCGCACTACCTCAGTAGGGGGTGTTGCGTATTCTGTGCTACTTTTTGGTCCTTTGCTTGCAACCCCTCCGGTCCCCTGTGAGCCACTGTAATGCACAACCACACAATAAAAAAACTACAGACCCAAACACTCTCCCGGCCAGCCATTGGTCAATCTTTACCAAATACGATTGAGACGCCAGTGCTGATGGTTCCAGGTCCCACGTCTGGGCTGATCGCCCCCTTCATCTCCCCAACCTCCTCTTTCATTGACGTTCTCCCAGTGCCAAGGCTGCCTGTTTGAAACCAGCAAGGAGAAACCATGGCAGCTTGCACCATCTTGAGTGACCGCATAAATGTTCATAAGACATCTGAGGCAGGGATGCAAGTACATGGGCTTAACATGCAAACCCGTGCTCTAGAAACCCAAACATATGTCAAATCACTGATACACACACACACACACACACACACACACACACACACACACACACAGTAGCTGCGATGGCATGTGAGACCAGACCAGTGTTGGTCCCCATCTCCAATAACAGAGTGGAAGAGTGGAAACCAAATCAGCCACTGGGGGTTCGTAGCTGCGGTGGAACTCTGACAGCATTGGACAGGTGGATTTATCACTACTTAATACTTAATATCAGAGATGGCACGCAGAAGAGAAGAACCTCCACAACAAGAGGCTCTCCGGCTTAGTGTTCAGTTTCCTGATCTGTCAACAAACATTTTTTGCTGTCATATCATTGGCTCCAGCTTTTTATTTTGTATTTGCTTTGTTGTCTAGGGATAAGAGCTTATTTAAAAATTCCCCTGCATGTTACAGCTGTGTTTCACGAGCGCGAGCTAGAGCACACACCTGCCTTCGCTGCTTGGATCCGTGGTGTGCTTTTAAGCATTTTGCGGTTTGATCTTCTGACTAAATCTTCAGATTGCTGTGCTGACACCACAAAGCGGAAGTATCTGAAGTATTCCAGGCTGCTCGGAGCTCCACCGAGATGCCATTCAGTGTCTCTCTCTTTCTCCTCATCTTGCACACTTCTTCTCAGCTAAAGAACCGCGGTAAACAGAAGAGCCGGGTAGGGCTCCGTCTGCCAAGCGTCCACTTCAGCACGCTCTCCGTTTTCAGAGGCAGGAGGAGACGGCCGTTGTGAGCAAAAAAAAACGAGCAAAAGTGTGTGCGCAATGTGAGGTTTACTTCGGCAAAGCCGAGCTCGCTCTCAGGTTGCCCTGTGAAACAATGATGGAGTACTACACTCCAGGCCAACCGGCCCTGCTCCTGCGGTGAGGAACACGGTGAGGAACGTGGTGAGGAACGCAGCGCAGGTGTTCCTGAAGCACTGCGGCACAGTGGCCGTGTTTATATGTCAGAGCAAGCAGGACTTTAAACACTCTGCTGTGAAGGCTGATGGAGATTAAGTGTTCAGGAAGCTTTCTGTGGTGAATATTCACTGAAATCCAGGTCGTCCCGGTTTCCTGTTGACTGGGTAACCCTGAAATTGAGATCATGGACCAAAAACAAACAAAAAAAAAAAACTCTATTGGCACACGTGACGTAGGACGGCCCAGTGAAATCTGTGATGCTCCATTTTTGCAGTGTTACTGTGTTGTTACTGGCCTGAGTGAGTCCTTCACTTGCAGTCATGTCCAACGTACGCTTGAATGCTCACCTGAGTTCACCTGCACTCTAGACTGAAGGAAAATTCACCCAGATTCATTTTTTTACCTTGAAGATCTGTCAGTACTGCACTAACAGTGTTTTTTTTTTTAGCTATTTCATGTCTCCTAAGAGTGAAAGCTCCTACTTCCTAGTTTTGAAATGAATTCTTTTTTAAGCTCATCAGAGAGCTGTTGACAAGTTTTGTTTCATCAGAAACAGGAAGCTTTTTTTTTTCCTTTGATCATATCTGTGACATGGGATTAACGAAAGCATGCGAGGTGAAATGTCCCTTTAGAAGCTGTTTTGAGGAGGACTGACCACAAGCACATGTGGACTTAACGGAGGCCGATGGACAGTGAAGAAGTGTGGTGATGCTTCTGCCTGGCTCTGTTCACACTGCTGCTGTTCATGGCTGTGTTTCATTTATGGGTTATTCTTGCACAGCGTTACAATCTCTTGTGCTGCCACAACTCATGATCGCGCCATCGCTATATAAGCACTGAAGTCTTCGAATATTTTATTTTTCATTTATTTCTTTTTGATGCTTTTTTTTTTTTTGCATGAACATGTTTCTGACCACGAAGCAGATTTTCTTGTTCAAACAAATCTGATAGTTTTCACATTTCTGCGTTTGCAATTTGTGTAGTAAGAAAGCCTAATGAAACACGTTGTCCTTTCCCCTCTACGACTTCACATGGTTAACAGAACGTCGTACTGCTTTTGCACTGCCGCGTATCGGACGTGTGGTAAGAACTGCAGTGTAGTAAAAAAGCAGCGGTTAGCCATAGTTATGTGGTTAAAGTCATTTTGCCCAAAATGATGGATAATTACTGTGCCATGTGAAGGCTGTGATTCATTAAAATCCCCAATCAACACGCAGCAGGAATGTCTGAGAATAGCCTGGCTGCACCCAGCACAGAGTAAAAAAACATTCTTTGCATTGCTCAGGAACTCATGTGCACCTTTGTGAAGTCGGTATTACAGAAGTCAATATTATGGGGGGATGACCAAGCAGTTTATGATGCATCCCTGTTTCCCCTTGCACTATGACCTTTGACCCCCACTGCGCATGTTTACGCTGGGTGCTGATCGCTGGGTGCTAAACGCTACTATTTGTTACACAGCCGTCCTTTTCCTGTGGTTGCACAGCTGCACATGTTATTACATTCTTTGTGTTTTCTGTATGAATGTGTGTTACTTTGTGTGGTGTCCATGTTGAGTATATTGCATAAAAATAGTTGCCAATATATTGCAATGCAGATGTTTATCTGCATTGCAGTGCAGAGTATAATTATATCTGATTATAATGCATACATTATATATGCATATATTATATATGAATGTATTATATATATGCATACATATATGTTGGATTGCTTTACTGTGGGCACACTGGGGCACACTCATCTCCCTTTTGTCACACACTGCTACCAGGTTGTGGTAGACGTATCCCTCTCCCCTATCACACCACAGTAGTGGGAGGTTTGAAGGCTGCATGTGTGTTCTGTGCCAGTCCAGGGCAGCACAGTGCCAGGGGCTGTTATCTGGGTCCTTGGCTATAGAGATATTGTGACTCTTAGAATGCACTGCATTTCAACAGGGTTTTTCTTTATTCTGTAATTTTGTTCTGTTCAGCATTAGTTTATAGGACACACACATGAACAGACACTGCCTGTCTTTGTCCTGATCAATAGTTTCTTTAATAGCATAATTAATATACATGCCATGATATGTGGCCCCTGCCTTCTAAAGTGTTGTCTGTTTGAAATACAAGAAATAGTTTGTGTTTTATTATTAATTATGGGAAGATATGCACATAAACCTTTTTTTGTGTTTTTTTTTTTATGGTATTTTGGTTTCGGATTTATCAAGTAAGGTACACAGTGTAGGAACAAAGGTCATTCTTTTGATAACAGAGCAGTTATGTCACTACATTTGAATCCTTTAAAACAGACTTTTTTTCCTTTGGCTGTGTAGTTCCACCACACACACTGAGTTGTATTGAAGCCTTTCTCTGGAGGCAGAGGCAGTGAACTCTCCTTCATGTGAGCAGGCCCTTCCAGCTGTGGTCACTCAGGCTGTTTACAGGCAGGGTGACGTCCTTTCACCTACTATAATCCCCGAGGGGGTGAGGGCTGCTCAGCCGTGTGTCCCTGGAGCTGGAGATGAAAGGTGTAGGGTGAAAACCAGGGGTTGTGCCAGTGAACTCCTGCAGGAAGCACTCTAATCTTGTGAAGTCTAAACATCAACCTAATAGTCATAACATATGGGAAACTCTTACGTTCATGAATGTGAAACTCACATCTAGGCCAGCTTCAAGGGCAGAGTTTTTTTTTTTGTTTTTTTAACCTAATGGAAATATTTGTCATTATTATATTTAGAATAAACACCTTCTTTCTCTTTATGTAATATCTGGAGGGTTTGATTCTGTGCTATTGTAATTTTGAAACATTTGTTTTAGTTTGTTAATGTAGACATTGCTCTCAAAACATACATGTGCACATGTGCTTGTATGATTAGTCACTGTTTTGTCAAAGGTAAGAGTCTGGAAGTTTTTTCTGTTCCGAAGCCTTTTGTGAACGCTGTTTTATCCGTTTGCTGAAAACATGACTTGGTGTTGTGTGTGTGTGTGTAGGGGAGTGTGTGTTGCAGAGAGCCATTTTGGTGAGGAAGAAACTCTCCCCTAAAGAAGGAGGCGGCTGGTTGTCAGGAACTCTGTTCTGCACCTACTTCAGAGTGGCCTTCGTGCCACAGGACGTCGCCAAACCGGAGGTGAGTAGCGCGGCTGCTCATGACCGACCCCCTGTCGAGGAAGGCGGAGCCTGGACGTGAATATTCAAATGAAGGCAAAATAGTCACACCATTCAGTGTGACTGACGTGCTGTCAAAGTGGCCTCTGTTGGCTCTGACCGTTATCGTCCAGGCAGAGTCAAATCACTGACCTTTTGAAGAGTTTATGGCTTCCAGATACACATACTGTCTTTCGGCATCATCTCTGTCAGTTCAGCTTCACATATGTGGTATATTGTCTTGTTCAGATGGTATCTCAGAAGATAAATGATCACCTGATGTCTGTTTTGCATGGTCATAGTACCTCGGGGCCTCAGTGGGTTCCTCTTCCTTTTTGATCTAGAACAATGCTGATCCAGTCCTGCTGGGTGACCATGACGTTGCGCTGGCCTCCATTGAGAAGGTTGTTGCCGGTAAGGCCCTTGAATGTGGAGAGCTTTAAGTGGGTGTGGATTTAGGCTGCTCACCTTGGTAATGTTGACGGGTGTTCTCGGTTACAGTGGGACCGTCGCGGACCAAGCTTGTGACTGCCAACTCCTCGCTGAAGTTCACCCCGGAAGAACTGGTCCTGTACTGCAAAGACCTTCGTGTCATCTGTTTCCTGTTTGACAGACTCACTCCTGATACCCAAGCCGTGGAGGTGTGTGTGTGTGTGTGTATGTGTGTGTATGTGTGTGTATGTATGTATGTGTGTGTGTGTGTGTGTGTGTGTGTGTGTGTGTGTGTGTGTGTGTGTGTGTGTGTGTGTGTGTGTGTGTGTGTGTGTGTGTGCACCTGTACGTGTGTATGCATGAATCCACCTGCATGTGCCTGTACATTGTATATAAATATCTACACAAAATAATATAGAACTTATGAGGATCATATTCCCTTCCAAACAAAATGTGTTATTTTGTTCCTTCACAGATCACACACACCATTGCCAAGATGTACCAGCCTCTGAAACCTGGATCAGTCGTCTCTTTCCAGAACGCTGCTTTGGGGAGTATTGGTGAGTCACTATGGCGTGTTCTCGACCAAAGTCCACCCTGATGCACCTCGTGTCCTGCTCCAGAGTGTCATTTTACAGCCCTGCCGTTTGCCCAGTTCTGATTAATTAGGGGACGAATTCCTTTGTTGTCATGTTCTGTAGAAATGAAGCAGTTCTTGAGCAACCGGCGGCGTGACCCAAGCATGGCCTGGTTCGAGAGCCCGGCGGACTGGGAGCAGGAGCTGGAGAGGACGGGAGCCACGGGCTGGAGAGTCACCTCCGTCAACGACCGTTTTGAGATGTCCACCAGGTGCCCACCATCCTCCCACATTCCCGAGGAGCTGGGATTCTCAGAACTGTTTCGTTTCCCTATAATGTTTTCAGGAATGCATCCGGAACGTTCCGTTCATTCCACAGTAAGTTTTGGTTCCTTTTCTCTACAGCCTGTCCAGGTTTAACGTGGTTCCTCAGAAGGTCCTTGACACAGAGCTGAAGAGAACATTTTCGCATTTCAGCGAGGGCCGCATTCCCGTGAGTCCACACACCCTGCTGTTCATCACCACCCGCTGCTTTCTGAGCTCCAACACATCTCCGCCCGGCTGGGAGAATGGTGGAGCCGGCAGACTCCGCCCTTCCACAAAGGCTGCATCCAGCACTTCATGCCCGTAACATTTTCCATGTCGTTCTTCTCCTACAGCGCTGGTGCTGGCGACATCCCCACGGCAGTGACCTGCTGAGGACAGCCAGCTTTCAGAACAACATCTATCATGAGAAGGACGACATTCGGTTAGTGGCTGTCTGAACATGGAACATGGGACCAGGAGCCCAACTAACCTAAATCAGAATAGTTAAATATACCGTTTTTTCATTCATTGCAATACAGCAGATAAAGAGCAATTATTGCTGATAAGAATGTGAGGTCAGCAGTGCCTTTGTGGTCCGGCCCACAGGAACCTGGAGCTGATCCTCTTTGGCGGCCATGCGGAGTGTGTGGTGGTGGACGTGGGTGAGGAGATGCCCTCGCTGGTGGACGTTCAGCTGGCACACGTGCGACTCCGTGCCCTGTGTCTCGGAGGTCAGCTGCTTCCATCATTTATCTCTATTATCTTCTGTTGTTTATAACCATTAATAATAAATGAATCTGTTCAAAGGACTGTTGGGTGTTAATATCTACTTAATGTGTGCTTCCAGAGGGTGTTATCATGCATACATTTGAATAGTATAAAGAAGGCAGTATTTAACTTTTGTCAAGGCATTAATCTTGGGACAAGTGACAGCAGCTTAATTAATACTTGATGTGCCAGTGAGTCGTCAGTGTGTGAGTGTGTGTGTGTGTGTGTGTGAGAGAGAGAGAGAGAGAGAGAGAGCGAGCGAGAGCAGTTACCTACAGCCAGCTTTGTATGTGGTGGTGTAAATGAAATCCTTCTGTCGAAGGCCGCACTTGAGATCAAGAGAGCAGAGTGTGTGTGTGTGTGTGTGTGTGTGTGTGTGTGTGTGTGTGTGTGTGTGTGTGTGTGTGTGTGTACTTGTGCGTGAGAGAGAGTGTTTTTAGCATTAGACCTCACATGGTGGTGGTTCAGTTCACACTAACTCACAAAATACCTCACAGAGGTGTGTGTTAGCAGAGCGTTACTGTACACTGCCAGCAGGGGGCGTCACAGCAGATTATTGTGCTCGTTTCTCCTTATGCTCCTCTTTGTTTCTGAATCAGCTGATCAAACACAGCGTTTCTCCATCTGTTCCCAAGAGGAATAGGACGGTAATGGGGTAGAAGAATGTGGGCGTTCCCAAGTGCGAGTGGGAAACTGATCTTCTAGACCCTGAATGTGGGGAATCCAGCCCAGCTGCTTTGATGTCCGTTAATTTCTTTTCCTTCTCTCCTGCAGACATTTCGTCATCTGTATCCATACCAGATGACAAGTGGCTTTCCTCTCTGGAGAGCACCCACTGGCTGGACTATGCCAGGTATGAGTGATGGCACCCAGCCTGCCACAGTCTCTTTACTCTCAGACCAACATGTTCACCGCAGCCCTTCATAAACGTAACTTCCCCACCACGTTGGCGTTACTTTCCATTTAAGTCTGTATTTATTAGCACAAGGTGCTAAATGAGAACCTGAAACCAAAAAAGGCAGCAATTTTCTGTGAAGCTCTTGTGTGCATTTAAGTACACTGGCGTGAGAAGACCAAAGGAAACTTCCCATAAAGTATTTAAAGCAGGCGTAAACATTTAAATATTTTCTTTTTATTTTCTACAGTAGTTCAGCAAAAATGTACTTAGCTAACACAAAGATCCTCTTATTTGTAAAGAGCACTGTAATTAGGTTTGAACACTGTAATTAGGTTTGTATTGTGTTTAAAGTGGCAGTGAGTGGAGGATGTTCTGTGTGTGTGTGTGTGCCTGCAGGTGCTGTCTGAGAAAAGCTACAGAAGTGGTCTGCTTACTCAGAAGAGGCCACTTGACCATCGTGCTGCAAGGTACCTTCTATTGACTAGTAAAAGAATCCTGCAGAGTGAGTCCTGAAGATGCAACTCCCTTTACATCTGCTTGTAAACACCTCTCAGAAGGTCCAGATGTAGCGTGATCTGTATCTGTTTACTCATCTGAGTCTTGTGGGTTCTCCGTAAGGTTCTCAAATGTTTTAACCCGGCTACTGTTGCTGTGACTTCAGTGAACTCGCAGGAAATGACTGTCAAAATGACTTTCTCAGAGACCCTCGGTTGCTTGAGAAGCCTGTTTGGCAGATGTGGGCTGAATGGGACTAAGTGTATACGGCCACCAGAGGGCGCAGTGCATCAGGAATGAATGGTTTTATTAATACACAGGGATGTTTGTCAGTGTTTAGCATAGTTGTATCTAGTCCCTTTTTAGGGTTGCTCAGACATCTAATGAGTGGTTTTGATGTTGATATTTAAAAATGGAAATGAGTATCTGTGAAAAACTTAAAACCATGCATAGTGTATGGATTGAATATATTTTTTAAACAATGAAAATACAACAGTATCCCCTGCCTAGAAAATGAGATCCACACCCTCTCTCCCGCCCTCACCCCTTCAGCCTTGTGGTCATGCTGCACAGAGCGTGGGTGCTCAAACACACACACACACACACACACACACACACACACACACACACACACACACACACGTGTAACAGGAGTAAACCTACTCAAACCAGTGTGTAGTGGCTCCATTACGGATGGTTTGTCCCTGCAGAACCGGAGGACCGGGACTGGAACTGCGTGGTGTCCAGCCTGGTCCAGGTGATGTGTGACCCACACTGCCGCACGGTGGCAGGCTTCCAGGGCCTGGTGCAGAAGGAGTGGGTGACGGCGGGTCACCGGTTCCTCAGCCGGATCAACTACCACCGAGACAGTGACAAAGAGGAGGTGAAGCACTGGTGGTTGTGGGTGGGTGTTGGGGTGGTGGGGTGGGTGTTGGGGTGGTGGGTGGGTGTTGGGGTGGTTGTGGGTGGGTGTTGGGGTGGTTGTGGGTGGGTGTTGGGGTTGTGGGTGGGTGTTGGGGTGGTTGTGGGTGGGTGTTGGGGTTGTGGGTGGGTGTTGGGGTTGTGGGGTGGGTATTGGGGTGGTGGGTGGGTGTTGGGGTTGTGGGGTGGGTGTTGGGGTTGTGGGGTGGGTGGTGGGGTGGGTGTTGGGGTGGTGGGGTGGGTGTTGGGGTTGTGGGTGGGTGTTGGGGTGGTGGGGTGGGTGTTGGGGTGGTGGGTGGGTGTTGGGGTGGTGGGGTGGGTGTTGGGGTGGTTGTGGGTGGGTGTTGGGGTGGTGGGTGGGTGTTGGGGTAGTTGTAGGTGGGTGTTGGGGTGGTGGGGTGGGTGTTGGGGTGGTTGTGGGTGGGTGTTGGGGTGGTGGGTGGGTGTTGGGGAGGTGGGTGGGTGTTGGGGTGGTTATGGGTGGGTGTTGGGGTGGGTGGTGGGTTGGGTGTTGGGGTGGTGGGGTGGGTGTTGGGGTGGTTGTGGGTGGGTGTTGGGGTGGTGGGGTGGGTGTTGGGGTGTTGGGGTGGTTGTGGGTGGGTGTTGGGGTTGTGGGTGGGTGTTGGGGTGGTTGTGGGTGGGTGTTGGGGTGGTTGTGGGTGGGTGTTGGGGTGGTTGTGGGTGGGTGTTGGGGTGGTGGGGTGGGTGTTGGGGTTGTGGGTGGGTGTTGGGGTGGTGGTTCATCTCGTGTGTGGCTGAGCGTGTGGGGAGGGGAGAGGAAGGTCGTTTTTGCACACGCATGCAGCCACTCCGCACATATACCAGATAAACCAGAACTGAAGCGTTGTGTGTGTGTGTATGATGAGCGTGTACTGAAGGATGTGTGATGCGTTTCCTGTGGCAGGCGCCCATCTTCCTGCTCTTTCTGGACTGCGTGTGGCAGCTGTGGGCCCAGTTCCCTGCATGCTTCCAGCTGACGGAGGACTACCTGCTGGGGCTGCATGACACCATCCACCTGCCACTCTACACCACCTTCCTGGCCAACTGTCAGAGAGAGCGCAGTCGCCGCTCACTGGTACACGCACGCACGCGCGCACACACACACACACACACACACACACACATACACACACGCACGCACGCGCACACACACACATACATACACATACACACACACACACACATACACACACGCACGCACGCGCACACACACACATACATACACATACACACACACACATACGCACACACACACATACATACACACACACACACACACACACACACACATACACACACACTCACACATATATATAATGTGTGTTCATATTTTGTGTGTAGTATGTAGGGTGTGTGCTGATCTTTTTTTTTACATGTGAAGTCCCATATTTGTTTAAGCATTTGTGAAGTCTGCTGAGAACATGTGTATTTCATTGTCCTGTCCTGGACTGTGCTTGTACAGTTGCCTTGAATTAAATGCAGAAATTACATCTGATACCGTCACACCTTCCCATACACCAAGATTTCAGTTGTCTGCTTGTGTATTTGTAATAAGGTCACCGTGGTGATCTCCTTATTATAAACTGCAGAGTTTTTCATATTGATATTAATATGCACCCCCATTGGTCCATGAGTGTAATGGTGAGCTGTGTATTGCAGGAAGTGATGCAGTAACATTTGAGATGTTAACATTTGAGATGTGGACTTTAACCGCCTCCCTGTCCTCAGCACCTGGCCCCCAGCTACACCCCAGTGAACGGGCTCCGGGCTCTGGCCAGAGGCTCCGCCGAGGACCCCTCTGACCCTCCGTACCCTCCAGTGTGGGACTGGGCCCTTCAGTACAGCAGCCGGAGGCGAGCACTCTTCACCCAGCCCTTGTGGCAACCCGCGTCCCCTCCGGCCGTCCTGAACGGCAACCTCAGCACAAACCCGGAGCATGAGTGGGTGAGAATGAGGGGCGGGGGGCGTCGAGGGGCGGGGTCACTCACATCCCTGAATGGTCCTGCATGGTCACATGAGGTGTAATGAGGTTTACCTGGTAAACGCAGACAAAATATGCAGAGGTTATGAATTAATGGATGAGTTACTTGCGTTGAGTCATAGCACGCTAATTACATTTTTAGGTCCAGTCTTTTTACACTGTCCTAGTTGAACAATAGAACAAGGGTGTTCTTTTAAAATGAGGTCAGTTTTTAAAAAGAAAAACACAACTGTGTCAAATTTAATTCCCTCTTCTAATTAAATTTTCAGCCTTAATATAACACCTCGTTGCCTTATTCAGAGAGCAACAAGCTCCTTCTCAGTCCCTCCGGCCTGTAGCTCATCTGCTTTCACCCCCTCCTCCTCTCTCCTCCTTTTTCTGTGCCTTTCTTATTTTTCCCACAATTTCTGTCTGTTCCTCATCCCTCCCTCTCTCTCTCTTTTTCCTGGCGCTCCCTCTGTCCTTCCCTCTCTTTCTCTCCGTCTCTCAGCACAGCGACGGATCTCCAGGCTCCGTCTTCCTGCTGGCACGCAGCTCCTTCTCCTGCCCTGTGGGCCTCCTGCCGTGGAGGAACAGCGGAGGGCCGAGCTCCTACCGGAAGAGTCACCGCAGGGCGCCGTCCTCCGAGAGCCTGCCTGCCTTGGAGCGTCTGGTCAAGGCCTGTTCCCAGACCTGTTCCCAGGCCCCGCCCAGCCACAGCGACCCCCTCCAGCCACTGCTGCCCCTGCTCCTGGGGCCCTGTGTCCGTGTGTGGAGGAACTGCTACCTGCGAGGAGCGCTGCATGCACAGGTGGGTACATACATTTACTATATATATCTTTACTATATACTTTTACTATATATATATCTTTACTATATATATATCTTTACTATATACATTTACTATATATATATCTTTACTATATACATTTACTATATATATATCTTTACTATATACCTTTACTATATATATATCTTTACTATATACCTTTACTATATATATATCTTTACTATATACATTTACTATATATATATCTTTACTATATACATTTACTATATATATATATCTTTACTATATACCTTTACTATATATATATCTTTACTATATACATTTACTATATATATCTTTACTATATACCTTTACTATATATATATCTTTACTATATACATTTACTATATATATCTTTACTATATACATTTACTGTATATATATCTTTACTATATACATTTACTATATATATATCTTTACTATATACATTTACTATATATATATCTTTACTATATACCTTTACTATATATATATATCTTTACTATATACATTTACTATATATATCTTTACTATATACCTTTACTATATATATATCTTTACTATATACATTTACTATATATATATATCTTTACTATATACCTTTACTATATATATATCTTTACTATATACATTTACTATATATATCTTTACTATATACCTTTACTATATATATATCTTTACTATATACATTTACTATATATATCTTTACTATATACCTTTACTATATATATCTTTACTATATACCTTTACTACATATATATATATCATTACTATATACCTTTACTATATATATATCTTTACTATATACATTTACTATATATATCTTTACTATATACCTTTACTATATACCTTTACTACATATATATATCATTACTATATACCTTTACTATATATATATCTTTACTATATACCTTTACTATATATATATCTTTACTATATACCTTTACTATATATATCTTTACTATATACCTTCACTATATACCTTCACCATATATCTTTACTATATATATATATCTTTACTATATACCTTCACTATATATCTTTAATTTATATCTTTACTATATACCTTCACTATATACCTTCACCATGTACCTTCACCATATATATATATATATATATATATATATATATATATATATATATATTACACACCTTTAATTAAATACCTTTATTACATACCTTTACTAAATACATTTTACTCTATAAATATATATATTTACGATACATACTGTATACCTTTACTGTACTGTTCGTCAGTGGTTTGGGTTTTGCAAGTTGAAGATGTTCTATGCACAAATATGCACTGATGGGATATTTTTTTCATATGCAGTGTTGGGATATTTTCTTGTTTGTTCTTTGAGGATAAATGTGGGTTTTCTTTGGCAGGCTTTCACACATCCAATGTCTTCCAACACGCGCCATCCCATGGATCAGCTGGCCTGGGAGGTGGAGCGCCTCCGTGAACGTCTGTCTGAGGCCTCCGCCGGGCCCCCTCCACCCCGCAAGCAGCAGGAGCCTCGCCGGCTCGACTCCAACCTCAACAGGAACGCCAACAACGGGACCTTCCTCTTCTCCTCCTCCTCTTCATCCTCTTCCTCTTCATCGTCGTCATCATCGTCTTCCTCCTCCTCGCCCAGGACCTCTCAGCAGGACAGCCCCGGGCGCTTTGCGGGGCAAATCCACATGTCTCCGCGCTCCACCTCCAGGGATGGCGCCAAGCACACGTTCCTGTTCGGCCGGCCGCCCGAGGCACGTGCTGCTCTGGGCTGCACCACCAGCCCGAGTGTCAGACTGCCCCGCCACGGCTCCTCCACGGGCAACAAGCCTCACTGACCTCTAGGTACGATCGAGTAAGCAGGAAAAAATAGCAAATAGCAATTAACCCTGCGGGACCCGCCTGGACCAGTCTTTACAAATATATCTACTAATTATCCTACTAATTATCGTACTAACTGTTCAAGGCTTAATATGTAGCACTTTGTGTATTTGCCACTCCTCTCAGTGGTTAATGAGGTACTGATATCCACGAGCTGTGTTTTTATATGATGTCTGCATTGTTATCCGAGGAAACGGAAGGTGGTTGAAGAGAAAAAAGCACAGCATTCCTTAAGTGTGAGTATTTTTTAAAAATGCTTGAAAGTTACTTGCCTGTATATAGTATTGTAGGGAATTCTAGACATATCGTTTTTAAACATTCTAAGCACATCAAAAGGTGTTTTATCGTAACTGATACATTGCCAGAGAACATAAAACAAAAACCTATTATCTAAAGAGACGACGTTGGAATAAGTGTTTGGTTATGTCCGTAGTAGAAATGGGCACATAGAGGGAAGAAGCCATGTAGCTATGGAGAGGCGGACGTCGAGCAGGCCCAGGCCCTACTGTGTAAGTCCTGGCAAATATTCATTTGGTCATTCCTTTTTAGACTGGCTGTAGAAGTGTTTGATTTGAGTAGCTTATGAATTTTAAATCGATTTGCTGACATCCTATTAAAAAAAGCAAAAAAAGTGGTGTTAGGCTATTAGTGGTTTGAATAAGGAAAAATGTCTTCATTACCACTAGGAGACATTTGTGAAGGGGCCCCATAAGCCATTGAGTGTTAACCTGCCTATTTTAATACAGTCTCAGTGTCTTAGAGGGCTAAGTCTATACACACAGGCACAACTGGAGATGTATATATTTCTCATATGAGTTTTATGTTCAGCATTGACAAATGAAAACCAATTACAATAATAAGAAACAAGCACATTTTGCATCATGTAAATTATTTATAACTTTCCTGCATCTGCCTTTTCAATGGATATTTGTATTATTTGTTACTGTGTCACTTATGGTAACTAGTGTCATTTGTAAAATCATATGAGAGTAAATCATTTGATGAGGTATGTATGGACTGAACATTAAGCCTGACCAACTGCCTTGACTCTTCATTCCTTCGCATGTGTAAAGAAATGGTTATGTTCATGTCTCTGGTAGAGTTGACTGTGCTCAAAGGGGATTGCATTCAGTCATAGTCTGTTTCTAAATAAAAATGGTCACGAGCTACTTCTCAGGACCGTGACGACATCTGGAGGCCTTCGGTTTAAAGGGTTGAATGCTCCCACTCCTCTAAGTGGAGAAATGTTAGTAATGGAAAATGACACACGTCCTATTCACATGATGTCAGTTTGCCAGGCTGGTTGTGCTTTTCTGTGGTTTAATGGCAACATGACAACAAATCAACACATGCAGTCTGAGCTTTGTGTCAGTACGGTGTGTTGAAATTAGAGACAAAAAGGTACTGCTGATGACTAAGGGTACATGCTGATTTGTTCACCGTTATTCCATTCTGACATGCGTCACATCCCAGTTTATAAAACAGAGTCCTTCATATGTCAGAGTGTTATATAAAAGTGCACTTGAAATAGGTGGTGGTGAACAGTGGTTCTAAAGCCTCTGACTGCTACAGATTGAACTTCAGTGTTAATGCCAGAGCGTAAGCTTACGCAAGTGGCACTTCCGTTCGGGCAAATAACTCGAACCCCGGCCTTGCTAATCGGTCTTCCGCCGCCACCCCTCCGCGTCTGACTGAAGGAGACGTGGCCGTGGTACAGAGCTGTCCCGGCGTGTTTGTTCACACACATCCTGGAAATGGGACACACTTCCCCTCTTTCTTTTGTTTTGTTTTCCTCTCTGATTTGTATCAGTGTACATTTGCTTGATATTGATTAATAAACCTAAACTTCATTTACTACAAATGTTGTCTTTGTACTTAAGGTCTGGATGCCCTGATAATTCATGCCCATAAAAATAAAACGCACTGGACTTCTCAATGTTTGATAGATTTATTATCTTATGAAAATAAATATTTACAACATAGTTACTTCACAAGAAGCGTAACAAATGTTAAATATTTCAGATATTCACACAATGTTTTTGATTAACAGTAATGCTTTTGAATGCACAGCACTGAATACAAAAATCTACAAAATGACAAATGCTGAAAAATGTCATGGCATACTGTTCAAACACCAAAACAGAACAGCTTAAAGAATCTGTTCTTCAAACACCTGTTGTTGCCTTATTCACAATAACCAACACAATAAGGTAGTAATGTAGCAGAATGCAATACTGTTGAACGTTTGTATCACGTTGGCTTTCCAGGAGTGCAACAAGATGATTAGCAAAATGATCAAAGTTAAATAATCAACTTTGAGTGATATAACTTAAATGGCCTTTCCACTGATTTTCATAAAATGAAAGTGCACAAAAGCCGCCCTCAGTCCCACTGGCCTCTCTCCTCCACCAGTCGTTGCTTCTGGCTTCCAAAAGGCGAGCCGTGGGTCATGACCGGGTAACTGTGCGCAGGTACCAGACCCGTAAGGTGGCGCAGAGACTTGCACATGGGGCACGGGTACTCGGACAGACCTTCTATGTCCTCGAAAGCCAGGTTGACGATCTGATCGGTGCAAGGGTCGCAGTACAGGTGACCGCAGGAAAGGCGTTTGAGACGGGCCTCGTAAGAGATGCAGCACTGGCAGTGGGGGAGATCAGAGCCCAGAGACAGGCTGCCGGTCAGTGAGCTGCTGTCCATGCTAGCCGCCTGGCTAGAGCCGAGCTTGTTGGAGGACCTGAGGAGGCAACGTGGGGAGAACATGGTTGGATCCCTGGGACGCGTGCGTGGTGCAGCTAAGGTATGCTGCTGAGCAAGAAATTATTCACGCAAAAAAAAAAAAACAACACATTTCTGCACACAGGAGATGTTAATCACATTTTCGTCCGAGCTGTAATTTCGTTCAATATTTTAGTTTAAATAACTAAATGTAGCATATTGTTGTTTATCTAGGTATTATTGGACGTCACAAACTCGGCCCACTCGGTGGTGGATAATAAGATGGGCTTTGGGTTGATGTGACACACCGAAATCAGTGTCGTAAGTGGTAAGATTTTCAAAAGAGCAATTGCCATAGCAACTGTTTAATGTAAAATCTGTGTAATGTAATTCCGTGTGGTTTGTAAACGCGTCCTAAATGGACAGTGCACGAAACAAAGACTAAAGAAATGCCACTGTCAAAATTACAGCCCGTTTCCAAAACGTTAATTAGGCCAGACAACTCACCTTTGGGAAGACGACGGAGTACCTTTGATACAGTCGAAGCTCAGCGCTGCCACAATTCTCCAGAACATGTCCATGCCGTTGCATCTCATGGTGAAGAAACACTGTGGTCGGACCTCCCGAACACTGCCTCATATTTACCAACCTTGTAGCATCCAAACATGTTTAACCTCGTGCTCGCGTTTAGACACCCCAAATCATACTTTAACAATGCGCTGGCCCAGTAACGAGGTCATTTGAAAGCGGTTCGCGCATGAAGCCTATCTGGTGTTGTAAGGAGGGAGGCAGTCGAGCAAATATGATCCCTTTCGATTGTCCGCATGCGTCGCACCTTCAGCAGCAGAACCCAAATGATCACGCGCTTAAACGGTTGCGCCCTCGAGCCATTTAGATGAATTGTGCGCGAGCATATTTTGTGTCTCTGCTCAAATCAGGTTTCAACACCAACGTGTCGATAAATTATTTATTTTAGGGCAGTCCTGTGACTTATAACTGTGTGTGTGTGTTTGGGTGGAGGGGTTGTTTGGTGCCTTTTTGAGAACCGGTTTGACAAGCGCATCTCGCAACAGAGCTGATTTCAGTTTCGTTCAACACCATGCAACCTCATTCCGTCTGCGTGTCTTGTGGTTCGCGTGGTGCAAGTTCTGTGACGCATGTCAAAAAACATTTTTGCTTCCTTTCAACCAAATGGACTGAACAGCATCCAATACAAGCTAAAACAAGGTTCTACATTTGAACTTAACAGAACTTATGGAATTATTATTACTTTTATTATTTTAAAATTAGCGACTGCATCTTCCATCCGTAGCTAAAATTGAGCTACGTTTGAGCTAAGTTTAGTTTCTGTCCAAAGAAAAAAAACAGAATATAACGTATGTACATGCCTTAAAGTCACAACCCTAGCCTATAGCACCTAGCACTTTTGTAACAATCCAGAAAGTTTGCGTGTCAAGTGGTTAAGAACTACATTTCCCGCGTGAGGCGTTTTAAGTTTGCACATATGCCTTCAGAACACCATTTAGCGCCTGGAATCCACCTGTGAAGATTTTATGTCACTACCCTTGCAGTTGATCTATTGATCTGAAGGTCAAAGCAAGATAAAATGGTTATGGAACGATGCATAATGCCAGCAGAGACTGTTTTAAGCAGATGGCATGTGATCTACGGAGATTTAAGACGATGGATATGGTAAGGAATTCTAGTGTATATATATATATATATATATATATATATATATATATATATATATATATATATATATATATATATATATATACACTAGAATTCCTTACCATATCCATCGTCTTATATATATAATATATATATAATCATGTAGATATATATATAGATATATATAATCATGTATAATGAAATGGTAATGTGTATGTTTTGTTTTAATGTGTTGATATTGTAATGTTTGTTGATTTGGTTATGGATGTTGAAATGCTTGTGTATTGATTTTTCACTCTCAATTTTAATAATGTACACTTTAAAAAGCAAAACTATAAAATTCTAACAATTATAATAGGCATCAGCATTACGTGCTTGAACCCTAATAAAAAAGATTCTGTTGAGACATTCTCTCTCCAGGTAGAACTGCGCCTCACCGTGGAGAAAAAAAATGGTGCAGTTTTCGTTTCTGGGTGCATTATTTTTATATTATTTAGGTTATGCTACCACCTACTGTAAATTAAATTGTTTGTCTTTCGATTTCTGTGCTTGATTTATTCTTGTACTGGACAGTACCACATTATCATTATGACTACTAAACATACTTCACAATACAATACAAAAACAGCTCAAAAATATTTTTGTTTTATTGTAGAATACTAACCCGATTAACTCTGTCCATTTGTTACACTGATGTATGTTCATTTATATTAAATATGTTTTTATGTTATGATTGTTGTGGTGTCTTGGTAATTCGTGACTAGTCTATTTATCAGTATTTGTATTTATCTATGTGCATTGATGGGTTATGTAAGTGGGCTGTCTATACGTAGAAAGCTGACATCACAAGGCTACACCCCTTTCCAGCAGCATACCAGTGACATGCATGAAGCCTTATTTGAAAACCTGGTCACATCAACACATTGCCTGTTGCTAAGCGCTGTATTACCCTGGCAGACAGGATCGGAGCGGCAGAGGCTGAAACACCCAGCGTTTCCTCTCTCGCTTGGCACTGCAGGACAAGTTAACGAAAACTGTCTATATTTCCTCAAGCGAGAAATAATGATTTTAATTCTTCTCCCCATTCATCCTGGACCTGCAAAGCACATGCTGTGTTCAGTTTTTGATGTAATAGAAGACAGAGTTGTTTTTTTTTTTGCTTTTTTAAAAAGGTGGATATAATCTTTTGCAATATGCAGAGAGGATGCTATGATACGCTCTAATGCATATGCTCTGATACGTTTTCTTAAGCATGTGATAAAAATACAATAACGAGGTGTCTACTGCATGCAAAAAAAAGAAAAACGAAATCATTACAGAGGCATGGATGATTTTATACGTCAGAACCTCTTGTCTCCTTGGCCAATTATAAACACGAGTAAATGCACGTGTATGCAGAACGTATTCGTGAGCAGATAGTTCCCCCTACGCACGTCCTTAGATGGTAGGATACACGTGCAGAATATGGCACGTAATTATATAGGAATCTCTCTGTTGGATCACGCGCACAAGTACCAACCGTGTAACTGCAAAAAGCTGCAGTTCTCTTCAAACGTTTCAAAACACGAACTTTAAATCTTCCCCCGTCAAGATAAGCTCCGACAAAAGTCGACCCGTGCAGCGCATCTTTTTACCAATATTTGATAACCCTTCCGATCCTATGTCGGAACCCCCTCCATTAAGCGAATGGTGTAGGCCTGCGCGAGAGGGGGGGAGACGCGCGCGGTGTAGTAGGGCAGCACCCTCCTCGCGCGCGCCAGCTGTTCTCCTCTTCAGGGCTGAAGATCCCTCACTACTCCACACCCCACCAAATAATCATCCCACATTTCTCACTGAAGCATCCATAACGGGGAGATTAAAGGGGAAACCGTCACGAACAACCCACTAAAGTAGATTAATAAAGGTAAGTGATCGTTCTTTTTACATGTCGGTATAATGCAGTCGTCTTTTTGGCCCAGAACATTTTAGGAAGCTGTATAGTGAAAGATCTTTTGACAACCTGTAATATATCTCATAATTAGCTGTCATTGTTACCAGGCTCTTGCGCCTACATTTCATTTGTATCGCCAAAATACTGTAATAAAATAATGACAATAACCATTCTAGAAATAAATATTTAGCGATTTAGTCGCATTCCCTTCATCATTTTTGATGTCGGTATTAAAATATGAACGCTGGTGTGGGTTTAGTTGCAGAATGCGCAGTGTGGTGCCTGCGGGTAGGTCTGTGTGTTTTACACCGGCGGAACTGTAATAGAGGAGGAAATAGAGGAGAGATAAAAGCGCAGCCTAATAAATGTGTCTTTTATTAGCGTGTAGTCAGTGCGCTCGGCCCTTCACCTTCTGTGCGCTCAGCGCGTCTGACGCTACCAGATCTGCAGGCCGTTGTGAATGTGGATCGATTATAACCGCGTTATAACGCTATGACTGAGGTCGTCGTGTTTAGTGAAATGAATCATGGTGTGTCTTTGGTGTTCGGCGTCTCCGAGCGTTAAATGACCTTGCTGCAGACGCGACTGCATGAGGGTTCTGGGTCGGATGCTGAAAGGGTTCTGGCCCATCATTGTGGCGGTTATGGTGCCGCAGTTGTAGCTACTACAGCGATTTCAGTCGACCTTGTGTTTAAAAGACATGTCACGTATTGAGATGTTTGTACATAGTCACGATTCGTGGACAGATTGGTGATCGCTTCTGCCTGCGTATGAAAGGCGGTGGGTGTGAATAACGCTGGTTGCGAGTAATCGACTAATCGTCGTGAAATAAGATGTAACCTAATAAATAACTTGATAATGAAAATGTTGCCGTGCTGTGTGGAACGAGCGTCCTTAAGAAGGTTCAGACTGATAACGTTTTCCTACAAATGTGAAGTGTTATTCTAATACAATTGTAACGGATCGTGCAGTTATGATACCTACTGCTGCACCTTTACACTAACATAAAACGCGTAATAAGAAGTTTCCTCATCCTCTGCCACTTTGATGTTTTCCCAGATGCAGTTACTGAACCACTGAATCACATTACAAGCGCGACAAATGTTGGTTTAGTATACTCCTAGGGAACCTCTAAGGGAGTTGTTTAAAGGCTCTGCGAGTAGCTGTTCTTCACAGATTCATCGATTTGTCTATGCTGCTATGGTCCATCATATTTCGTGTTTGTTTCCCTGCTTTATTGCTAATGCTGGTAGAGCTCGCTGTGAGTTTCCCCTGTGCTGCAGTGTTCTTTGCTGCGTAACCTTGAGCGGAACCCTCAGAGGAGATCTGTGATGCTCTGAATGACGGAAGAAAACAGGTTGAGGTTCCTAGCAGGCAGAAAGCGCCTTTCTGGATTTACTGCACTTCCCAGTTGGGGGTGGGTGTCCACTGATCACATGATCTGCTTCTAGGTGACCATTGCTATGGGCTATTTCTGGACTGACCAAGTCATGGCTTGCCACTGGGAGAGGTCTGAAGAGGTCGATACGAATGGTAGACACATACAATCAGATGTGTTTAGCTGGCATTACATGCAACCAAATGTTTCTCAATGTGTTATACCCATATGGTTGTATAACGAGGGTACAAATGAGCTTTGGTTGTTAAATTTCCTACAAGGAAATGCTAAGGTTAATCTGCTGAGAGCTTTAAGGAATGTTGTGTCCAAAACTGTGGTCTATTCACTATAGAATGTGTTATGTGTGTTAGCTTGTTACTGTGTGACATCAGATTGCATTACACAAACAATGTGAACAGCATTCACACTGGTGGCACCAGTGATCTTGGGTCCACAAGGAGAGATATTGCATTGGGCCGTATTGGCCCAGCACCAGAAACCTTTATAGGGCTCCTCCAACTCACAGGCCCTTAGAATAATCTCAACACCACTGCCAATTTGACTAAGTGCCAGGCATGGTTATCTTGAGCTGGATTAAACTAGCCATGGCTAGCCTGAGCTAATCTAAACATCCAGCGAACTAACTGGCAGCTAACTGGCTAGCTAACTTGTAATGAAATGTTTTAACGTTAAATGATGTGACCTGGAAGATTTCAAATGTAATTAACTATAAACTTTGTGATTTCAGACAGACCTGTAAGAAACTGAAAGCATTTCTTTAGTTATTCTGTCCTACAGTCCTCCTAGTGCTGCACACGAATCTTCAAACCAAACGTTATGGATGTTGCCCCGTAGGGTACATCGTTTGTACACTACATATTGTGGTGAATTGTAGGACTGTTACAGTGCACTGGATGTTCCACACTATGTTTTCAGACACTACTACAGGATAGTGGAGGCCCAAAGTACTGAACTATATAGTGAATGTACTGAACTATATAGTGAAAGTACTGAACTATATAGTGAATTGGGCAGTTTCAGACACAGGATATCTTTTGGTTTAATTTTTTAGTTCAAAATGCAAAATGTAAATACAAAAAAAAGTTCTTTTTTTTAGTTAAAAAAAAGCAAAATGTAAATACAAAGATTCTCTTCAACATCCTTTGTAAATTTCACTGTTACTGCTGCAGCAAGTCTTGTTGAAATAGACATACGTAACCACAAAATGCTAATTTGTTTAATATTGACTTCAGGTCATGAGATTTTTTGTTTCCATAATGCTAACTGGCCCTGATAAACCTTCATTGATTGACAGAGTCATTATATTGTATAGATGAAAAGGTAAAAGTAGACTTTTATCTCTTAAGGAGTACATTTTTTAATGTCTACATTTGTACAATAAAAAAAATTTAAAAATTTTTTTTAAAGCTCTCAGATGATCTCTCTAAACTGCAGCAAATATCAGTGACATCACTACACCACCACCTTGATTTAAGCCCACGCAAGGTCTATCAAGGTGACAGCAATAGCACAAGAGACGACTGTGTCCAGAACCTGCATTATGTGGTGGCGAGGCAGAAGGAATATCACTCCTTCATCTTGATCGCTGCTGTGAAGTCGTAGCTCTTCTGGGGAGGAAGTCTTTCTCCTCCAACAGGCGATCTGCAGTGTTCCCAGGATGCACTGCTGGGAATTCCCCTTGTAACCTGTTGAATGAATCAGCTTCTCTCAATTCGTTTGTGGAAGCGTACATGGCACTGTAATATGAGAGCTTGCATTTCCCCTCAGAGTCATGTCATCGAGCACAAACCAGCACAGACCATTTAGAAGTTAAAGGCACACATCAAAGAGGTCAAAGGGGATTTCTGAATATGACAGATTCAGTGCTGCTACATGCAGTGTACAACCCTAGGACTGTTGCCACGCCACAGATCGAGGATCACTGTGCTTCTTCATATCTGCTTTGAGTATTGTCCTGATGCATTGAACATTGTTGTGCGGTGTATTAATGGGACATGTTAAGGCGGGCTTGGGGGGGTGAGCCGTGCACCGATTGGCTGCGCTGTGGGCGGCTAAAATGGATGCGACACAGATCATGGAGCCAGGCTGATGGAGAGAGGTGCCATAGCGAGTGTGTCCATGGTGACAGTGCACACAGAGAGATTTGTTACAGTGGCTAATGTGAGTCATTGTGGCTTTGTCCTCTCTTCTTCTCTCCTCTCCTCTCTTCTACTCCCTCTCCTCTCCTCTCCTCTCTTCTCCTCTCTCCTTCCTCTCCTCTCCTCTCTTCCTCTCATTTCTCCTCTCTCCTTCCTCTCTTCCTTTTCTCTCCTCTCCTCCCTCTTTCCTCCTTTCTTCATCTCCTCTCCTATCCTCTCTCCTCCATCTCCTCCTCTCCACTCCTCCTCCTCTCTTCACCTCTCCCCCTCTCTTCTCCTCCCTCTCCTCTCTTCTCTTCCTCTCATCTCTCCTCTCTCCTTCCTCTCCTCCTTTCCTCTCCTCTCCTCCCTCTCTCCTCCTTTCTTCATCTCCTCTCCTATCCTCTCTCCTCTATCTCCTCCTCTCCTCTCCTCCTCCTCCTCTCTTCACCTCTCCTCTCGTCCTCTCTTCTCCTCCCTCTCCTCTCCTCTCCTCTCCTCTCTTCCTCTCATTTCTCCTCTCTCCTTCCTCTCCTCCTTTCCTCTCCTCTCCTCCCTCTCTCCTCCTTTCTTCATCTCCTCACCTATCCTCTCTCCTCCATCTCCTCCTCTCCTCCTCCTCCTCCTCTCTTCACCTCTCCTCTCGTCCTCTCTTCTCCTCCCTCTCCTCTCCTCTCCTCTCCTCTCTTCCTCTCATCTCTCCTCTCACCTTCCTCTCCTCCTTTCCTCTCCTCTCCTCCTCTCCTTTCTGCTATTCTCTTCTCCTCATTCTCACCTCGGTAGATGAGTGAGTTTCACCTGTGTTCCCTGGCAGGCATCACAGGCTGAGCCTGGCGTGTGCTTTATGTTGTCAAATGAGAACAGGAACACTGCAGAAATGTTTTCATTCGTCGTTGGCTCAGGCTGCAAAAAACCCCCAGAGAAATAGAGAAAAATAGAGATGGGTTTGACTAAACAGATGCAGACACGTCAGCTTATGCAGATGGGATATGTTGAGGAAATGGCTAGGGAGACACTTTCAGTAGTATGTACTGTGATCTGCTAACAAAATGGCAGTTTATTCCTTCTGACGATGCCTTGGGCTGGGCTGTTGGCTAGTGGAAAGGCTGTGAAGGTGTTCATGAGAGGGTCTGCGTGGGGTTCCTCCACCTGTCTGTGGGGCCAGCAGTCTGTCTGCTACCAAGACTCTCTAGTGCTTTTTAGTATTCAAGGACATGTAGAGCTCTGTAGGGCTGTGCTGAATAAGCCTTTTAAGGGTTTATCAAAATACAAATGAATCCAGTCGTGGGTTTAAGAACAAGCAAAATGACGTCTTGTCCTGGGCTTTGTCAGGGCTGAGTCACGAAGCAGCATGGGGGTGGAGGAGCAGTATGAGGGTGGAGGAGCAGTATGAGGGTGGAGGTGCAGTATGAGGGTGGAGGTGCAGTATGAGGGTGGAGGAGCAGTATGAGGGTGGAGGAGCAGTATGAGAGTGGAGGAGCAGCATGAGGGTGGAGGGGCAGCATACAGGGTGGAGGAGCAGTATGAGGGTGGAGGAGCAGTATGAGGGTGGAGGAGCAGCATGAGGGTGGAGGAGCAGTATGAGAGTGGAGGAGCAGCATGAGGGTGGAGGGGCAGCATACAGGGTGGAGGAGCAGTATGAGGGTGGAGGAGCAGCATGAGGGTGGAGGAGCAGTATGAGGGTGGAGGAGCAGCATGAGGGTGGAGGAGCAGTATGAGAGTGGAGGAGCAGCATGAGGGTGGAGGGGCAGCATACAGGGTGGAGGAGCAGTATGAGAGTGGAGGAGCAGCATGAGGGTGGAGGGGCAGCATACAGGGTGGAGGAGCAGTATGAGGGTGGAGGAGCAGCATGAGGGTGGAGGAGCAGTATGAGAGTGGAGGAGCAGCATGAGGGTGGAGGGGCAGCATACAGGGTGGAGGAGCAGTATGAGGGTGGAGGAGCAGCATGAGGGTGGAGGAGCAGTATGAGGGTGGAGGGGCAGCATACAGGGTGGAGGAGCAGTATGAGAGTGGAGGAGTAGCATAAGGGTGGAGAAGCAACATGAGGGTGGAGGGGCAGCATACAGGGTGGAGGAGTAGCATAAAGGTGGAGAAGCAGCATGAGGGTGGAGGGGCAGCATACAGGGTGGAGCAGTAGCATGAGGGTGGAGGAGCAGTATGAGGGTGGAGGAGTAGCATAAGGGTGGAGAAGCAGCATGAGGGTGGAGGGGCAGTATGAGGGTGGAGGAGCAGTATGAGGGTGGAGGAGTAGCATAAGGGTGGAGAAGCAGCATGAGGGTGGAGGGGCAGCATACAGGGTGGAGCAGTAGCATGAGGGTGGAGGAGCAGGAACAGTGGGAGCAGCAGCTGTGAGTTCAGCCCCTGCTCCTCCTCCACATTAAGGCCAGCACTGTGGGACACTGTTGCTGGGCAGTGATGCCTTTTCTCTCCCAAAGATGTGCAAATCCACCCAAACCACAGTTTGAATATTCAAGGAAAACATAAACTGAATATTCAACAGTGTTCACCCTAGCTATGAATATTGGCCTGTTTGGGTTACAAAAAAAATCATGTTTAACATGCAGTTCCTGATTCTGAATACTGCTTAAATCATTTAATAATTAACTAAATATTGTAGGAAGCTGTTTCAATAGTCTTAATGAATAATTTAATATTTTAATATTCTAACTTATCCCTTATCTCTAAAACTACCAGTAGACATCAACTAATGTTTGCTAGGCAGCAGCCAAATCCTTTTACCACTTGCTGTAACATCAAAAGATGTCTCATAAACAAGCTCACGTTGTATAACTGCAGTTTTGGAGTTTGGAGGAGAAGGCAAAGCCCGATGACTAAGCGTCTCCCCCTGGGAGAGTCTGCATCAGCTCTCTTCTCCCTGATTGGTCTGGTGCTGTTCTGGCTCCGGTCTGGCACCACGTCCTCATCAGCGTTTGCACCTGTTTCTTGTTTGCCAGTTTCCGGTTTCTTTCGATATGTGCTGCTGCCTGTGACTCCTGATCTGTTCACTCGGACACAAAGCAGCGCAGCGGCTACGTGAGCAGCTGTGTCACAGTTATGGGGAGAGAGATGGGCGTGTTCACCTCACAGTGAAGAACATCTCTGGAGACCTGATGAGTGTGATATGGAAGAGGCTGAGCTTTATTAGGTGGGGAAGCAGAAGGTGTGTGTGTGTGTGTGTGTGTGTGTGTTTGGGTGTGTGTGTGTGTGTGTCTGACTTGTAACTCATCAAAACTCATGCAAATGACATTCTGCTTTATGGTAATTGGTGCACAACTCCAAATGAGTGCTGACATGAACATTCATTTCCTAAGTGTTCCCAACAAAGATCCTCCCACAATCCTTTGGCTCTACTGTTCCTGCTCTTCCTGGCTGCTTTATGTAAATCATCTGCCCACATCTAGAATCTGTGGTGGGGAGGTGTTTATTTAGCTTAGTGAGTGACCATCTGCTTCTGGAGCCTTTTGAATAAACCCTACAAGCAGGGCCAGCTCTGTAAGTCTTTAATCTCTCCCAATTTATGACTGGATTATGATTAACCAGTTCATAGTGCATATGATATCAAAACAACAGGAGCACATGAATTTACTTAGTGGCTTGTCTTCACAGCCCTCGCTGGAATGGTGCGATTTGAGTCCTCGAAAACAAACTACTGTGTATTGTAGCTGTATTACTCCACCTTGAACTGAAGTCCTTACAGCAGAGTCTTTGATCAGGTCCCTCAGAGTGTTAGACATAGTGGTGTTTAGGAAGCATGATTCAGTGGTGTTTAGGAAGAATAATTCTGGGAGATAACCTGAACAAAATATCACATTTATGGAATAGGTACATCAATGAACTTTTCACCTATTGGACAGAATGTTTACAATCTTAAGTTGTTTAGTAAATCTGCATTCATGAAAGATTCTGTTTTGTATCTATCAACCAAACAAAATGTGAATGATATTGGTTACAGTGAAATGGTAAAAAGTCCTAAATGTGATCTGATCATGTGCATGTGGGTGTTTGGTGGCACTAACATCTGCAATGAGATGTTCATCCAGGACCAGGACTCAGAAGCTCCATCTGATCCACTGATCCACTTCGTTTTGAAATAATTGTGAGTCTTCCACTCTTGGCCTCAGTGGTCCATGAACAAGCTCTGCTGGGATTCGTCAGCGACAGTCTGAGAACTGAGCGATGTCTTCGGTGCAGCGCCCGTGTTCCGGTGTGGCTCTGTCGTGGTCTCTGGTTGAGCAGGCAGACTCCCTCTGGCCCCCTCGATGCAGCTTCAAAACATCCAGTTGCATAATTAGCTCTTTCATCACCGCTGAACAAGAGCTGTGGCACTTGCCCACCCCCTAACACGACAGCTGATTCACAATCAAGTCACTCCTAATGAGGTGTGCTGGAGATGTAGTCTTCTGCTGGCCCCTGCATCCCAATCCACCCTTGATGCCTTACTGCTCCTTAATAGGACAGTTTGCGTTACCCTCTGGCCACTGTGCCATCATACCGAGTCTTAGGTCTTAGGAAGAGCGTAACACTCCTGGGCCTTGAGCAGTAACAACTGAGTGTTACCCATTCTGCACCTGCAGTAGCATTTAAACATGAGCACGGCCTCTATGTCCTATAAATATCTTTTCTCTACAGATCCTTTCTGTTGATGTCCAACAATGCAAGCTGCTTTTGTGTTACTGCCAAGAGGAAAAACCACCATCGTACATTACGACAGTGCTGTCCGAGTGCCCGTTTTGGTTTTACCTGCCGTGATGAATGTGCTTGAGTGAGCATAATTGAAACGCGAGAGGTCCACCCAGAATAAGACAATGGCTCCCTGCTGAGTTATTATCCAGGAGAACCTCGGATGAGCAAAAGCTGTGTACTGTCTCATGCAGAGCACTCAACACGAGAGGTCTGCCTCTTCATCCGTCAAAAGACCAGGGAGCACAGACTTAACGGAACGGGGAGGCCGGCATCACACAGAAAAATACATCTGAGATCTTGTATTGGCAGACCTCCGGTGTGGTGAAAGGTAGTTGGAGGTTGATCACTAAAGCAGATGGTTTATTGATCAGCTGAATGGTTTGACATTGCATGTCATTGAGCGCAATTGATCGGACGATTCTCCTGTTAACCGGCAATCTGCATATTGGAAACGGCAGTAAATGTAAAACTATCAAGTTTCAAACAGGTTTCAGTGCAGTGGGGAAGTAAATCAATGAGTATATTTTTCAGCTTTGCTAATAGTACCCAGAGTTTAAAAATGGAGGATCTCCAGCTCTTACCCCATAGAGTGTGGTTGGTGAGTGGAGGAGTGATGCGGGTGGAGGCGAGGATGCATCTGCTCTCTGGCCTTACTGAACGAATCTGACACAAATGGGCTGTGGTGTAACGGCAGTGGCCTGGAGATTTTCCAGCTGTAGAGTTAGAGTAATGAAACCAGACCTGACTCTGAGGCTCAAAGGTCCCTTCTGAGTCCATATCAGATGTTCCTCTTTAAAAGCCTCCTGGTAATTCTCCTTAGATAAAATAATATGTAGGCTTATCGTTTGCGCAAAGAACAGAGGGTGGGCAGGGAAAATGGGAGGTCCAGGTGAATGAGGTAGTCCATGTGAGGGGGATTTAAACCCAAAGATGATGAAGGTGCCGTGTGTGAGGAAAGTGCCTGGTGGAAAAGTGTGATAATTGTGAATCGATGCAGTCTAATGATTCTGTAGCTTTAATGATACAACTGAACAACATGATCAATTGGAACCTCATATGTAACGAGTCGGCAATTTTTCCCCTATGCAGTGGGGGTGAGAGGGAGTGAGAGAGGGTGAGTGAGGGTGAGAGAGGGTGAGTGAGGGTGAGAGGGTGTGAGAGAGGGTGAGAGAGGGTGAGTGAGGGTGAGAGAGGGTGAGTGAGGGTGAGAGGATGTGAGAGAGGGCGTGAGAGGGAGTGAGGGAGGGTGAGAGAGGGTGAGTGAGGGTGAGAGGGTGTGAGAGAGGGCGTGAGAGGGAGTGAGGGAGGGTGAGAGAGGGTGAGTGAGGGTGAGAGGGTGTGAGAGAGGGAGTGAGAGGGTGAGAGGGTGTGAGAGAGGGAGTGAGAGAGGGTGAGAGAGGGTGAGAGAGGGTGAGTGAGGGTGAGTGAGGGTGAGAGGGTGTGAGAGAGGGAGTGAGAGAGGGTGAGAGAGGGTGAGAGGGTGTGAGAGAGGGCGTGAGAGGGAGTGAGGGAGGGTGAGAGAGGGTGAGTGAGGATGAGAGGGTGTGAGAGAGGGAGTGAGAGAGGGTGAGAGGGTGTGAGAGAGGGAGTGAGAGAGGGTGAGAGAGGGTGAGAGAGGGTGAGTGAGGGTGAGAGGGTGTGAGAGAGGGAGTGAGAGAGGGTGAGAGGGTGTGAGAGAGGGAGTGAGAGAGGGTGAGAGAGGGTGAGTGAGGGTGAGAGGGTGTGAGAGAGGGCGTGAGAGGGAGTGAGGGATCTAATCCGCATGACACTTGAATGCAATGCTTTTTCTACTGTGAAAGCTCAATACTGATTACTGATTTATGTTTGATGGTCTGTCAGTCACACCTACTGTGCTGTGGTTGAACTGAAATAATGCAACGTATTGTTCTGGATATTTGCTTTCATCTTGAGCACACTCATTTCTGTTTCCTGAACACAGATCCAATCTTGGTTTTTTTGTTTGTAATGGTGTAGGCAGTGCAATTAGCAGATCCTTTAAAAAAAACTGCCTACATGTACATGCTTTCTAAACAATATGTGAGTATTATAGTCGTGTCGAGGAGCTGGTTTAGCAGTGTGTCATCACACTTTACTACTAGGAGAAGAGAAGGTGCAAACAAACACATCCTGACATCTGCACATCAGTCCTTCTTGTGCAAGAGCTGAAGTGATGAATCATTCCATCAAGTCGACTCTCATAAATATCAGTGGCCTCATCCAGGGCAACAGGGCATGAATACACAGATATATACTTATTATACTCATGTATTGATTCACATGTTCATTAATCTGACATGTAGATTGCTGATTATTATTATTCTTTCACAAGTTTGTAATGACTATAAGTATGGGTTTGTTTTTGTTCGTGACTTTTGAATGACATTATTACAGTATGTGTCAAAACCCCATGGAGACCAGTGTTCAGCAGATCAGCACTCGGGTTGCACGGATATTTTTTCTTCTTTGTGAGCCTTGATCAAGCAGATCAGAAAGAATCTAATATAGCGGTTAAACCTGCACGACTGTGTGGTGAGAAAGTGGTTGGTTCTCACCTCCTCACCCACGAGGCCATACGGGGTCTTGAAGATCCTCAGAGCCCTCCGCCATACCATTTCACACTCTGAGAGTCTGGATTCAACCAGGCAGTTATTGATTTAAGAAAGGAACACTTACATGGTAGCAGTGCTAGTGATTAGAGTGGAATTTGGGAGATCATTACGTGGCTGCACTGTTTTATTAGTATTTGTGGTGAGACTGCACATTTGGACAAATACATTTATTAACAGGTCTCGAGGGGTTGTAATGGGTTATAGGTTTTATAAGAGGCTGTAGTCCTGTGTCTTATGACACCATAAGGCATTTCTTGTCGTGCTGATGACACCATAAGGCAGTTTCTATTTTACCACTGCCAAGTGCGACATTACTCCACAGGGTCAATCTTGTACTCAGATGATGATGATCATACTGTGACACACATGCGCACACACACAACCCAGTTTCATCTTGCACGTTGTTCAGGTTTTGGAGCATCATATTACACAAAGCACAGCCGCAGTAGAATCGGTGGCTCGTTTCGGTTTTGTCTGTGGGCCCATTATTCGTTCACAGTGCCTGTGTGTTCGGTTATCGGTGGAACAGCAGATTAGCTGGCATCACAGATCCTGCTCTAACAGAGGTGGAAGAATGATTGACACCCATAATGCCCTGTAAAATGCAGGAGTCTGTCTCCCCAGTAACAGCCTGCGTGAACGCCTGGACGTCCTCGTTCTCTCTGGGAGAGGCGGGACGTGACCACTGTGCCTGCTTAGCTCAGCTGAACCTAGCACAGCAGGACTGTAGCTACTCGCGCCCACGGGACACTGTAGGAGATGCGGAGGGGACAGCAGGAGTGAGACAGCAAGAGTGAGATGGCGGAGAGTGTCAAAGATGGATCGTCTACATAAAAATGTCTGCTACACATTCGGGCACATTAAAAGGTCTCTCTTTACATTAGAGTTTGATCTCACAGTGCTTAAGTTCAGATGTGCTACAGAAAAAGTACTAATGTTGCCTAATTATCTGCGTCAGATTATTAATATCAGTCCTGGGTCTCCAGCAGGTTGTATAGGCCATTGCAAAATGATGGGTTTTCATCCAGGAACATTTTAAATACAGTGTTTGTTAAGAAGGTGCTTTCAGGTTCACACCATGTCTTTAAGTGTTTTCTGTCTTCTTTGAGAAAGAGAGGGTGATTCTGGATTCTGGACAGTGTGTCCTCATAGTCTGCTGCTCTCAAGCATATTTTATACCTGGTTATTGTCAGTGATTTGATGTGATCAAAAGCCCCGTTTCGCTTCCTGAATCAAAAGATGTCTTGTGTTAGATGCAACACCTTCCCATTTTAAACATGATGTATTTATTTGCTCAATATGTTTCAACAAATGATGCCAGTGCTGTTTTGCGTCCTTTTTTAAAACTGTGTTAACACATCCACATTTCACTTATCTGTTATCACAGACTGGCCTTTCCAGCTCTGCAGCAAAACAGGCGCTGTCCAGGGTGCTGAACTCCTCAACCACCTCTGCTGCCCTTCCTACATGCACGCACACCCCTGCTGACCACCCTCCAACCACTGCAGTCCCACCATACACAGCACCGCACGCCTTCCCGACATGGACGAGGGGTACCGAGACCGGACGGCCTTCATCAAAGGCGCCAAAGACATCGCCAAAGAGGTCAAGCGTCATGCCGGCAAGAAGGTGGGCCGGCACATGGACCGCATGACTGACGAGTACACAAAACGCTCGTACACGCGCTTCGAGGAGGACGACGACGACGACTACCCGACAGCGGCCCGAGATGGCGGCTACTACCGCGGCGACAGTCGCGCGGCCGACGAGGACGAGGACGGCGGCGCCCACAGTGACTCGACGGAGGGCCACGACGAAGACGACGAGATCTACGAGGGCGAGTACCAGGGCATCCCACGGAGCGACTCAGCAGCGGGCAAGACGGACGGACCTGCGGGTGGCGTCGGCGCCCACGCGCAGTACCGCGACGTGGCACAGTTCGAGGGCGAAAGGCGCAAGGACCAGGAGGAACTGGCGCAGCAGTACGAGACCATCCTGCAGGAGTGCGGGCACGGCCGCTTCCAGTGGACGCTCTACTTCGTGCTTGGCCTGGCGCTCATGGCTGACGGGGTGGAGATCTTTGTGGTGGGCTTCGTGCTGCCCAGTGCCGAGAAGGACATGTGCCTGTCTGAACCCAACAAGGGCATGCTGGGTAAGTCAGCCATCACCTATTCCATTCATTCATTCATTCATTCATTCATTCATTCATCCATTCATTTGTTTGCTTGTATTTTCTATGAGAGTGAACAAATGGGAGATTTTACAGGAGCTGTAGATGGAATGATTTCTTTCCAAATTTGCTGAGTAGTAATTCATGCTAAAATACTCATCTTACTCTTAGTAAGTGATTGCTAGTACGATACATTTAACATTGTATCATTGCTGATAAGCTGTATAAGCCTTTCTTTTTGTTGACCTTTAACATCTGTTATTTACAAGCTATGCTATCTGGAAGCTTTGAATCAAATCTCTACATTTTCATGTCCATTAGTTTGTCATTGGTTTTTATTCTGTCTTAGTAACTATAATTATATTATTGTCTTAGAGTGCATTTACAGTATAGCTGGATATAAAAAGCACACACATAATACTTCCTCTTAATCCACATCCCTCATGACTGAGGCCAGTAATGGCTGACATAGCCATTATGACTCTAGTTAGTGAGCTGACTACATCATACAGTAAGCATGCCCGGAGAGCAGTACAATTACAAATATCTATTAAATGTATGGCTATAAAATGTATGGCTATCCTATGAGGTACAGGTCTAAAGTAAGTGTTTCTAGTATGCAATCAATATAGATACATATGTTTAGAGCGTAGTAATATGTGTTCTGCTAATTACATTTCAGAGGCTTGAAATGACAGTCAGCAGTGTATTCCTGCAGGCCAAAGTCTCTTCAGATTTCATGCCCAATACACCATCTGCCTGTTCGATTGAGCTAAGGACACTGTGAGAGGCTGATCTCTTCAACGCAATGACGCATTTGGTACCTTTAATTAACGGGAAAGGGTAGATAAACATTTTGCACTGCAGCGGGTATAGAGATGACTTAGGTAACATTGTCCTCCATTCAGGAGACAAAGGCAACGTCTCTGTTGCATTCATGCATGCAGCAGGTGCTAATGGACATGTATTCCGGAGTCCTGTGTGTGTGAGATAGTGTATGTGTGAATGTCAGTGAATGTGTGAAATGAACATGTGTGCAAGGGGGAGATGCTCATTAGAGAACTGCCACTGGGCATTATATGTGTTGTTCCCGGAGTTATGCTTTGATTATTTTGATCATGTGTGTCTGTGTGTGTATGGGCACATTGCTTAACTGTGTTTAGATGTATAGTACATTGTAGCTTAAATGTACAGGACATGTACTTTCTGTTACGTCCTGTTACTTACATGTACAATACATCACTTCCTGTTAGTTACATATGTATAGTACATTGTTGCATTTATAAAACAGATTACATGAGGAATATTTTGCAAATTTTTTATGAATTGTGTACACGTGCGTGCGTGTGTCTGGAGCAGAAGGACCCAGAGGAAAATCAAGCAGAATCAGAATGTAATAGAGAAAATCCAGCATGAATCAAGAGCCATTGCGTAATAGGAGACAGAATTACACACAGGGCCTTACACACATACGCATGCACACACACACACACACACGCACACATTTTTACAATTATCAAAATACATGCATCCAATACCAGTGCTCTCTGCTCTCAGCAGGACCCTCTATTCTTCATTTCACACCCAGTTTACTGTGAGGAATACATTATCACACAGGGCATGCCTTATGTGACATACAATGCATCAGTTAAAGGACACTGGCATGAAATGCAAAACCTACAGGCAGTTGTAGTTTCAAAGCTGTTTAACAGAATCCAGCAAAGCTCTATTACAGATTTGTCTGGTTTGAGGCTCAAAATGAATATTTATAGCATTTGATTAATATTTATTTGCATAATTGTTTGCAGACTTGTCATACACATTTTTTATGTCAACATGCAGGTAAAAAGCTCAGAGTTGTGAAGCCCATGTCTCTGGCAGAGCTGTCTCTGGTGCAGAGAGAGAGACAGAGAGAGAGAGAGAGGGAGAGAGAGAGAGGGAGAGAGCCAGACAGAAAGGAAGAATCAGAGAGAGAGAGAGAGAGACATGCAGACAGATTTTTTTGCAGAAAGGCAAAACACTATTAATAGCACCACACCCATCCCACTTCATCACTCACTATTTCTCCCTCTCTTTCTCTCTCCCCTCCCCCCATTTCCTGCATCAGCCTGTGTGTTCTTCTGTCACTGTGCAGGAGACTCACAACCTCCTCTGCATTCTGCATTTCATTCTCTCCCCTCCTCTTGCTCTCTCTCTCCTCACGCTCTCTCTGGCGCTCTCGTTCCCTCCCCTCCCCCTCTTGCTCGGTCCTCTCCTCCCTCTCTCTCGCTCTCTCTTTTCCTCCCCTCCCCCTCTCACTCTATCCCCTCCGTTTCTCGCTGACAGAACGCTCAGCCGCCTCCGGGCTCCCGCTCCCTCACGCCTCCGAGACTCCCACAGCACGACGCTAGTGGTACCGCCCACTCAGCCGTTGCCGAGCGACAGCAGCACTCTAATTGGCTGTGTTGAGCTGTCCGTTCAGATGGCGTCAGCGTGCAAATTGGTACTGCGAAGCACAGGCCCTGCTGTTAGACTGAAAATGTGGTTAGCCACATACACAGCAGCTGTTTTCCATTAGCACTCCTGAATTACAGGATGGAGTTAGTGAGCTGAATCTGGTATCATTATCATTAGTGGTCAGAGTAACATAGATATTGTGTTCTCTATTCTTCATTTTAATATATTCATCGTGTATCATGGCAGTAGTCTGGAACCTGCATATTTTTACATCCAGTCTAGTGGCAAAAATGTTAGAATTTGTTAGGTTCATTAGATTCATTAGATTAATTAGATTAATTAGAAACATTAGAAAACATATATTCACTAAAACACATGAACAATAGACAGGTCTGATTTGGATCATGTGTAATGAATAGTAACAAGGTACAATGTGCACAGATATTTTGGCTAATTATATACTTGGACACAATGTTTGCAGCACTACCAGTACAGGTTTGATGTTGTCATACCTCTTGGCTAAATGAGAATCTCTCTCAGGTTGAGCTGACATATCGCAAGGCTGCAACCTTCTTTGCAACCACTGACAGAAGACGTTGAGAGTAGGGATGCACCGAAAATTCGGCCACCGAAAATTTTCGGCCGAAATGGCTTAAATTTGCATTTTCGGTTTTCGGCCGAAATACTTTCATCACCGAAACAACACGGCCGAAACAATGTGCTGTGATGACGCGAGCAAAAATCGCCACCTGCACGCGCTTATTTGGATAAAACTAGCAAAAAAGTTTTCCAGTGATGGCGCCGAGGCAAAAGACATTACACCAAAAATTATGGAACTCGTTGCCTTAGACGATCAGCCGTTCTCTGTCGTAGGGATTTCGTAGGCTAATAGAGCACATTGAGCCCCGTTATGTTTTGCCGAGCAGACGACATTTCTCAGAAGTGTGTTTACCCGAGCTGTTTAATGTTGTTGCAACTCACGTCACGTTTTTATGAGAGAATTTATATTTATCTTTCAGGCCAGTCAGTTATAACTAAATTTAACTCGTATAAAATACATATATTTATCCTCTAAGATAAAAACGGTCTGCAAGCGAGTTTAATTTAATTAGTGGTCGGCCGTTGTCAGCGGTATCGCCGTTAACGGCCCACCACTAATTTTATTTTATAATATGCATTACTGTAATGTCAGTGCTAAATAAATATATACAAATCAAATTTTGTAGTTGATTTATTCTTTGAATAGCAATGCCTTGATTTTAGTGAGGTTAGCCATAAATCCAATGTTACTAATAATTGGCATAATAATAATAATAATAATCTTTATTTGTATAGCACCTTTCATACATACATGTAACTCAAAGTGCTTTATGTATTTCGGTGTTTCGGTTTTCGGCTTTCGGCCTTGGTTTCCTCATTTTCGGTTTTCGGTTTCGGCTAAGAATTTTCATTTCGGTGCATCCCTAGTTGAGAGTCTATAGAATCAGCACCAGGGACAGCGCCTGTGTGAGCTAACACTGGGGGCTGCTGCGTCTGTTTGCCATCGCCGGCTCTCTGCCACGGAGGCCCGTCGTGCGGCCGAGGTGACCGAGGAGGCCTCGACCTCCCAGCATGAATCACCTTCACCGCTCTCTCTTCTGTATCTGTCACCGCGACAGCAACACGCTTTACTCTGCTCCTCTGCTTTTAGAGAGGAGGAACAACACTTTCATGGACCCTTATGGCATTAAGACTTACAAAGCTCTCCACGTGTGGAGTATTCAGTACCAGAGCCTCTTGTACATATTCGGAGGTACAGACGGAAGATAGTAGATCAGCTGGCAGAACGCCAAGCTTGCTCTGAGCGCTACATCATAGAAGTTGAATAGAAAGTATTTGACCAAGAGCACTAATACATTCATGCTTTAAGTGACGGTATTATAAAATATTAAGCTGTTAGAGTCCCTCAGCATCAAACGTCAAGTAACTACATGCACGCCTGCTGGCCTTTCTCTCAAAACGGCACTCCGGTATCTCACGTCTACATTTACGTTGTACTACGCTCTCCCAGAACCTGATATGAGCAAAGGAGTCCAGTGGCTGTTACAGTCTGACAAACACGGCTGATTCACAACCGCTTGAGTTGTCAGTAAAGTACTTGGCCAGTGTAGCGGACCCTGATGATGCCACCGTGGTCACAGCAGTGGCGGCTGGCTGCCTGCTCAGTCCCTGGTGGGGTGACTCATCGCTGGGTCACACTCCAAACTACACCATGGGTGGCTGTTACAGATTCATGAACAGCCACCGGGAAACAGGCCACGTCTGATCCTCCTTTGCTAGATAAGCAGGAGCATGAACTTTACCCACGTGAATAAAACTCTGGGTTCTGAACCAATGTTCTGCTACTTAATGTTCATTTATTGTATGTTGCTCAGCAGACGTTAAAGCATTTATTTTTCACATTATTCTGTTTTATTTTCATTTATTTCCCTTCATATCTCGTTCACTTTGCCAGGTCTGATTGTCTACTTGGGCATGATGGTGGGGGCGTTTGTCTGGGGTGGTCTGGCCGATCGGATCGGACGTAGACAGACGCTGCTCATCTCTCTCTCCATCAACAGCGTCTTTGCCTTCTTCTCCTCCTTTGTCCAAGGATACAGCTCTTTCTTGTTCTGCCGCCTACTCTCTGGTGTTGGGTAAAAAATGCTTTCCCACATTATTTACGTCCAGTCATCAGTATGTCTTTTAGTTGTGGTTGTATGATATAACATGATAGTAACAGTTAATGGGACTCACACGTCTTATAACCTTGGCCTAAAGCTTCTTCTAGAGGATATGAGTTTACAAGCTTTAACACAAACAGAAGTCGATCTAGGTTCATTCTACTATCTGTAATATCTATAATATCTATCACCTGTAAAGCATTATAGTTGTTTGAATGTAATTGGTACAGTGTAATGAATGTTCAGGTTTGGATTTATGCACTGTATCGTCATGGATGTTTTCTGATAACGATAGTGTACTTACTACCTCATACTTTCTCTCCTTCTCCTGTCTGGGGGTTTGCAGGATTGGAGGGTCCATCCCCATCGTTTTCTCGTATTACTCTGAGTTTCTGGCTCAGGAGAAGCGTGGTGAGCACCTGAGCTGGCTCTGCATGTTCTGGATGATTGGTGGAATCTACGCTGCAGCCATGGCCTGGGCCATCATCCCTCACTACGGTAACAGTCCCACCCACACCGCTGCTATCATCCCTCACTACGGTAACAGTCCCACCCACACCGCTGCCATCATCCCTCACTACGGTAACAGTTCCACCCACACCGCTGCCATCATCCCTCACTACGGTAACAGTCCCACCCACACCGCTGCCATCATCCCTCACTACGGTAACAGTCCCACCCACATCGCTGCCATCATCCCTCACTACGGTAACAGTTCCACCCACATCGCTGCCATCATCCCTCACTACGGTAACAGTTCCACCCACACCGCTGCCATCATCCCTCACTACGGTAACAGTTCCACCCACACCGCTGCCATCATCCCTCACTACGGTAACAGTCCCACCCACACCGCTGCCATCATCCCTCACTACGGTAACAGTCCCACCCACATCGCTGCCATCATCCCTCACTATGGTAACAGTTCCATCCACATCGCTGCCATCATCCCTCACTACGGTAACAGTCCCACCTACTCCGCTGCCATCATCCCTCACTACGGTAACAGTCCCACCCACACCGCTGCCATCATCCCTCACTACGGTAACAGTCCCACCCACACCGCTGCCATCATCCCTCACTACGGTAACAGTTCCACCCACACCGCTGCCATCATCCCTCACTACGGTAACAGTCCCACCCACATCGCTGCCATCATCCCTCACTACGGTAACAGTCCCACCCACACCGCTGCCATCATCCCTCACTACGGTAACAGTCCCACCCACACCGCTGCCATCATCCCTCACTACGGTAACAGTCCCACCCACACCGCTGCCATCATCCCTCACTACGGTAACAGTTCCACCCACACCGCTGCCATCATCCCTCACTACGGTAACAGTCCCACCCACATCGCTGCCATCATCCCTCACTACGGTAACAGTCCCACCCACACCGCTGCCATCATCCCTCACTACGGTAACAGTTCCACCCACACCGCTGCCATCATCCCTCACTACGGTAACAGTCCCACCCACACCGCTGCCATCATCCCTCACTACGGTAACAGTCCCACCCACATCGCTGCCATCATCCCTCACTACGGTAACAG
Organism: Brachyhypopomus gauderio; assembly: GCF_052324685.1. Classification (NCBI taxonomy): domain Eukaryota; kingdom Metazoa; phylum Chordata; class Actinopteri; order Gymnotiformes; family Hypopomidae; genus Brachyhypopomus; species Brachyhypopomus gauderio. The sequence continues at coordinate 21,573,361 of NC_135217.1, read as the reverse complement.
TTCCATCCACATCGCTGCCATCATCCCTCACTACGGTAACAGTCCCACCCACTCCGCTGCCATCATCCCTCACTACGGTAACAGTTCCACCCACACCGCTGCCATCATCCCTCACTACGGTAACAGTCCCACCCACACCGCTGCCATCATCCCTCACTACGGTAACAGTCCCACCCACACCGCTGCCATCATCCCTCACTACGGTAACAGTCCCACCCACACCGCTGCCATCATCCCTCACTACGGTAACAGTCCCACCCACACCGCTGCCATCATTCCTCGCTACGGTAACAGTCCCACCCACATCGCTGCCATCATCCCTCGCTACGGTAACAGTCCCACCCACACCGCTGCCATCATCCCTCACTACGGTAACAGTCCCACCCACACCGCTGCCATCATTCCTCGCTACGGTAACAGTCCCACCCACATCGCTGCCATCATCCCTCGCTACGGTAACAGTCCCACCCACACCGCTGCCATCATCTCTTGCTATGGTAACAGTCTCACAGTTACCGTACCTGGTAACAATTACAACTATTACTATAATTGTTATTTATGGTATCAGTTTCATCTTAGCTATTTCAGTGATCATTATTTATAACAATCACACCCTCATTCTTGCCACAATCGTAATCTATTGTAACAATACTAACCAAATCTTAAATACACATTATAACTCAGATAGTTGAGAGTTAATGTTGGAAATTAAGATTACCTGCTGCATAGGTAAAAGTTTAACTATATGCCACTGAAGGTGTTTCAGCATTTGCCATTGGGCTTAAGATACTAACAGAAGCTTCATGGTAGACGCTCAGCTTTGAGACGGGTGGAGATGTATTTGAATGAGAGAGTTCGTCCATGGGCGTTCCTCTGCCTCCTGTCAGTGAAACCTTCTCCGTCTCCATGACTAGGCTGGAGCTTCCAGATGGGCTCGGCATATCAGTTCCACAGCTGGAGGGTGTTCGTGCTGGTGTGTGCCTTCCCAGCGGTGGCCGCCATCGCTGCGCTCAACACCATGCCAGAGAGCCCGCGCTTCTTCCTGGAGGTCAGGGACCCTGCACACGCTCGCCCTGCACACCGCCCCACCACCACCACCACTACAGAACATCGTAGTGCCTCCAGCATGTTGCATTTTAAAGTCTATGTATGTTTAACAAGACAGAGCCAGGATGGAATCTGAGCATTTTCTGTGTTGTTAAATGACACAAAATTAAGCAAAGGGTAAAGTGAAGCGATGTGTGGGTAGAAAACGTCTTGAATCTTGAATCTTGAAGCGACGTGAAATCCTCTGAGTGAACCTCTGGTTGTAACAGAATGGGAAGCACGATGAAGCGTGGATGATCCTCAAACAGGTCCATGACACCAACATGAGAGCCAAGGGCTATCCAGAGAGAGTCTTCTCCGTAAGTACCGGCCGCTGCTACCAGCTCCACAGGAAAAAAACCAACAATAAACTGCTTGTAGGAGATGTTTTATTGCACAGATTAAGAAATGAATAATTCAGTTTGATAATGGGTTTTCATTTATCTCTTATGGCAACAGTGGAGATCAAAGTGTCGTACGTTTATGTGATTTGTACTTAACCACATTAGTGGACTATAAACACGTCTGCTTGATGCAGAATTGTCCGTTTGTTGCCTTGGATACTGTCCCTTTGTGGTCAGCAGAGATGTAGTGGGTGTAGCAGACTTGTTAAGAAGGGTGTGGATTGAGACTGTAATTGTGGGAATTAGTGGGAAAGTTTTATCACTATCTAAAAACCAGTTATTTAAATATATTAAAGGGTGTTAAAATATATAGAAACAAGTGCTTTCTGTTGGCTAAGGCTTGTAGTATTTTTAGTTTAGTGATGAAAATGTCCCTGTACTGACAAATATTAAATGTATTCCAAACTAAGTAGTATTTTGTTCAGTAGAAAGATGTGAATACTAATAGGTAGACTGAATCCCCAGGTGACCACCATTAAGACAGTGAAGCAGATGGATGAGCTGGTGGATATGGGAGATGAGACCACAGTCTGGCATCAGCGCTGGAGGAGCAAGCTCACCAACCTCTTTCATCAGGTACAGCAGTTATATAGCAAAGCAATTAAAAACTGTTTGTTTTTTGCCAATAAACCTTCAGAATCCAGGCCATGTGGCTGATGAATTCATGCGTTTTGGGCCGGACTTCCATAGGTGCATCAGCTAACTGAGCTAACCGCGCGGCCCGAAGCTTCTCTTGCCAATGCTGGTTTCTTCCGTTCGAATCCTTGCAGGTGTGGAGCAACTTTCTGACTGTTTTCAGACCAGAGTACCGCCGTGTCACCTACATGATGATGGCCGTGTGGTTCTCCATGTCCTTCAGGTAGAGAGACCTGACTGAGCATGCTCACAACAAACAGCTCGAAACGTTGAGGTGTCATTCACAGATTGATGACCAGTATAGCTAGTATATGTCTAATCTTTCTCTTTCGAGCACATTAAGTCTAATGAAAAGGCGAACTGTACTATGATTTAAAGCTAGCGGTAACAGGGCTGGTGGTCATAATGAACATGATCTTGTCATAATGAACATAACTGGTCTTTTTCTCCCTGTTACTCCCGTTTATTGGTCAAACAAGCAACAGCTGACCCCACTTTTATTGCATCTGGTTATCTATGAAAATGACGCTGATCTAATGAGTGGCTCAAATGGCCTCCTGTTCTGACCCAAAGCTACTATGGCCTCACCGTGTGGTTCCCGGACATGATCAAGTACCTGCAGAGGCAGGAGTATGCCTCACGAACCAAGGTCTTCATCAAGGAGAAGGTGGAGCATGTGACCTTCAACTTCACCCTGGAGAACCAGATCCATCGCCAAGGAGAGTACTTCAATAATAAGTAGGTCCCCCGCCATGGTAGCGGGGCAATCTCAGAAGATATGGACCCTGTTGTTTTTTGTTGCACTGCCCAGGATGAAAAACGTGGTTGTGTCGGTTCAGTTGGTGTGAGGAAAGAATGTAATGCAACTGAGTGGTGACAACAACTAAACGCATGCTCTTCAGAAGGAATGTTGTAATGAATATGTACTATGTGCATTTAATTAACACCTCCTCAGCATTGCATTAGCGCCTTCTGTACACCATGTTGGTGTTATATGTGATGATTCCAGCATAAAGATTTTAGCCAGACATTTTTGAGCTGTACCACACATTTTTCTACATGGTATTTTGCCTGGCCAGTGAGTGTGTGTAGTAGTAGTGTGTGTGTGTGTGTGTGTGTGTGTGTGTGTGTGTGTGTGTGTGTGTGTGTGTGTGTATGTGTGCATGTAGTCTCTGCTGTGAGCCAAGCAACTTATGATCAAGGAAATAAATATCTCAGAAAGGTGCTATATGACATTTAAATGAAAGAAATATATAAATGATTTAGTCTTGTAAACAAAGTTATTTTCTGTTTTCCATAATTGTATTGATATCCATGTGTTTCCATGTGTAGCATATATAATAGATCTATATATAATAGCATATATAATACATCTCACATGTCCCCAACAATTGAAATTTCACCCAAACAACCAAACCACAGCTTCACAGTGTTTTTTTATGAAATCATATCTGTGTCAATATCGAGTTGTGGATCAGTACAAAAGCACTGGTATTATGCCAGCTCTCCTAACTAGCCATATTCTAGAATGTTTACTATGCTATCGATGTTGCTCACAGTACTGAGATTTATTCCTGACTTCGCTGAAGGTTTCTGAATCTGAAGATGAAGTCCATGGTGTTTGAGGACTCGCTGTTTGAAGAGTGCTACTTTGAAGACATCACCTCCACCAACACCTTCTTCAAGAACTGCACTTTCATCGCCACCCTGTTCTACAACACTGGTGAGAAAACAGGGTGGTTTCCTGCAAATATCCTGCAAAGCATGCTGGGTGGCCTCCCGTATATTCTACCTCACGTCCTGTGTTGTTACATCAGCCATCTAGACAGATGGAGTGAACTGCATGAGAAACCAAACCCAATCTTATCCATCTGTGATCCATAACGAGAGGTCCTGCCAGATGTGTTTGACGTCATTCAAAATGACCTCTTTCAGTGGAACGATGAAATGCTTAAGAAAGGTTTCAGGTATCCTAGCAACACAGACAGAAGTTCTGTCCGTTAAGGAATGAAAACGTGTGTTGCCGCTGCATTAATTCCGAAGGGTGACACAAAACAGTCGTTCTGGTTTTCATTTATCGCCTTTGAGCCAACAGACTTTCACAGACTTTTACGCTACTTTCTCCAAGACCACATCGTATAATACGCTGTTCACGCCAACATACATGTATTTTCATACATTCTAAATTAGTCTGTAGATGAATCTCCACGTGTCTTGGGCCACACGCAGCTTTACATGGTTGCACTCAGACAGACATTAACTAGTAGGCCCAGCTTTGAACTTGCCCTCCTTTTAACAAGCAGCCTTCCCAGACTTATGTCTCCTTCTGAGCCTAGCTGCTCTTAAGGGGATGGTTTGACCTTAAACGCTAACAGAATATTAAAGCTAGTGCTTAACCTTATTAACTTTCGTTTGTTATCCTTGATGGGATGTTTTATCTGCTGGGAGACTGCTGTAATGGGTATTTGGTGCTGGTCTAATGAGGTCCATGTCTTCTTTTCAGACCTGTTCAAGTACAGACTGATCAACAGTCGTCTGATCAACAGTACCTTCCTGCATAACAAGGAAGGCTGCTTGCTGGACTTCAGTGATGAGAACAACGCCTACATGATCTACTTTGTCAGCTTCCTGGGCACACTGGCTGTGCTGCCTGGGAACATTGTGTCTGCTCTGCTCATGGACAAGATTGGACGACTGAGGATGCTGGGTAAAAAGACCTTATGCTGTCATTAGTGCTAGTCTCTGATTGGCCAGATTAACGATAGAAAATCCCATGGATCTCTCTGCCTAGGAGTCACAAAGCCAGTAACCAGTTGGCCAGTTTAATTATGTGTCTGTGTTTAAAAATGACCGGCTTTGCATTCAGACCAGAGCTGAATACCTTTAACTAGGAAAACACAATCTGTTATTTCTTAATTATACAGCAGTATTGGTCTTTGTGATGCTGTGGTCCCAGATGGTTACTGCCACCAACCAGCAGAAGCCCTTTTGCTGTGTGTTGTGAACATCACCTCCAGTTGCTGCCATTGCAGACAAGTGTTCTGAGTGTTGGTGAATCACACAATACAACAAATGTAAACCTATTTTTCAAAACATTCACACAAGTACTTTATTAATACACGTGTCAAACACTTCATTCAGGGTTTTTACTTTATGCCTCCACTCACTGGCCTCTTCATATGGTTTACCTGTGTTATCTTTGCATACACAGCTCAATAGCGAGTCTCACTGGTCACTGGTCAGTCTCTGACCACAGAACCACTGCTGAGTGGACATTATTTGTGTAGAACGCCACTGTCAGAATATGAGGACGTTTTTGTGCACTTCAGTACTATTATTAGCCATAGGTAACCATAACAACCAAAGATCCATGATTGTCAGTAAAAGTGGAACTATTCCAAAATCCATAGCAGGAAGTTTGAGGTTTACATCATATTATTCTGAGATTCTGTGAGATTGGCCGGTTGTGAAATGGAAATCATTACTGTGTGACTTGTGTAAAGCCAGTTTTTCCATTATCTGAATGCCCAAGTGCATGTAAATGGGTTGATCAGATTACTGACAAAATCGGATTTTCTGCAGTTATCGGTTTATTAAGTGCATGTAAACACATTGTGATTAACAGCGACAGCAGCATGGCTGTAGGGGCTGTGGGTAAACTAGCGTATGCTGGACTTTTGACTTTGACACGTTTGACACGACATGTGTTAGTGTTGATGTTAAAGGAGGATCATTCAAATATATTCAGCCAACAGTAGTTAGAAACACATTGTAGCCATATACCATCTTTAGGCACGTGTTTGTAATGGCTGTTTAGGATATATTTCAATTAACATGGCGATTTATAGCAATGTAAAGGCATATTGTCCATATGGTGTCTTCTCCCAGACCTACTGTCCCCCACTGCACCCAGTACATAGTTGCGTTTGTTTTTACTTTAACAGACTGAAGTCGTGCAGTGGTTAACAAATAGCCTCTGAGTTGAAACAGGAACGATCATCTCAGTTATGCAGTGTAGGTCAGAAGACCAGACCATGACCACGTTAACGTGTTTACGCCGTCCTCCTCGTCCGCAGCCGGCTCCAGCGTGATCTCCTGCGTGAGCTGCTTCTTCCTGTCGTTCGGCAACAGCGAGTCGGCCATGATCGCCCTGCTCTGTCTCTTCGGGGGCATCAGCATCGCGTCGTGGAACGCCCTGGACGTGCTCACTGTGGAGGTGTACCCGTCTGACAAGAGGTGGGTCCACTCCTCTCTCTCAGACGGCCCGATATAAATAAAGCATTTTTTTTAACAATTATTATTAGCTATTCGTTTTGAAGTTAAAATCCTTATTAATTGTCTGAGAGTAAGACTGCCTGCCATAGTTCTCTGAGGACGTGCCATTGGTGTATTGACAGCTTGCGTTTGCTGCATAGCCACTGCAGTGCCACTTCCTCTTTACAGCTAACAGACCCTCAACATTCTCTGGGGGAACATCTGAAAATTCTCCTCCAAAATGTCTGAAATCCCGGCTGGCCTGGCACTTAGTCCAATGTGTTATCTGTGAGAAGATGAGCACTAACTGTGGTGCCTGCCACAGACTATGTCTTATAGCTCCCTCTTGTGGCCACACAGTCAAAAACAATTTTTGGAATTGTAGTTTGCGTGTATTCGATTCAATGTTTCTCAGGGGGTTACATGTCTGTTTGTTTCTATTCAAGCCACTTCAGTCACCTGTCTGTTGTATCTGTGTGTCCTTGTCTTCTGTAGAACTACAGCCTTCGGGTTCCTGAACGCCCTGTGTAAGCTTGCGGCCGTGCTGGGAATAAGCATTTTCCAGTCCTTCGTGGGCATCACTAAAGCTGTGCCCATTCTCTTCGCCTCGGGGGCCTTGGCTGCCGGCAGCTTCCTGGCACTGAAGCTCCCGGAGACGCGGGGCCAGGTACTCCAATAGTGCTGCCTCGCTGCCAGCAGGTGGCAGCACTGAGTAGGGAGCACGCGCAAACCCACCTACCATGTGCCCCGAACCCCAGTCCCCAGTCAATGAGTGAGCCACACTGCAAGCAGTGGAAAAAGCGCACGAGAAACAAATTCTTTCCCCACTTACTGCAGGAGATCGGTTATAGGCGTTATAACTCCGCCCCTCTGTTTTCTGTTCTGAACTTCTTTGAATGATCGTTTTGAGAGGCAGTCCTTAGTAAGATAGACAGATGTACAGGTCACGATGTTTCCTTAAAGGTGGGGTGATGGCAAACTGCTAGGCACTATCTTAGTTTCACCACAGGAAACCCATCCATTGTTCAAACAAATGTACATTCCTTAGCTTTGGATAAAATAGTGGTAAGATTCACACCTTCTTTTACTGTATTGTCAAGTTGCACAGTCTTATGGATCTTGGACTTCAGTCTTAGTTTACACCAAGGTCTAGTTCCAACCTTACTGTCTTTACAGGGAAAACAGAGGTTATGTGTGTGTGTGTGTGTGTGTGTGTGTGTGTGTGTGTGTGTGTGTGTGTGTGTGTGTGTGTGTGTGTGTATCTCTCTCTCTCTCTCTGTGCGTGTGTGAGTGTGTGTGTATGTGTGTTGTGCAACTGCCATTTTAGACACATTCCAGGTTTATTTACAGTTTGCATGTGAGATCTATTGAGTGATGAGTTTAAACTTTTCCCTTTAATCTTTGTCCAAGCCATTCTGTTAATGTGGAACCATGGCTGAGAGCCTGTGTTGTCAGTGGGTAGATATATCTGCACGGACAGTGTTTGCTCTAGTGTGGTACTGGTACTGGTGCTGGTTGTTGTTGTTTTCTTCCGCTCACAATATCCTAAGAACTCTTCACAGACAGTGTGAATCACATATGTTTAGATTGTGCGTGAATGTGCAACATAATTGTTTGAATTGTGTCTTTCCAATGGTTCTCACATTTAGATCACAGCTGTTTGCCCATTTAACATAATGATGCAGTCTCATAGCATTAGAGCATTCTAGATTGACTCTAGGTTGTGTTAAGGACAGTGAGATTCATTTGTATGCTATGATGAGAATACTCTTGAAAAATGACTCTTTTCAAAGTGTTGTGTGTAGGCCAAATGAATTCAGGAAAGGTGCCCATCGGAATTTGTTTATGACTGCTTATAAAAATGACAGAAAAATGACAGAAAAACCTTCCCCATTCTCAGCTCACAAATGAGGTGGAGATCGTTGTGTCCTATGTTACCAGCCCTGTCAGAAATGGCCATTACCTGCTGTATTGATGTTATGTGGTTTTGCATTTGTCGAACATGGCAACCATCACTGAGGATCATCAGTTAAAGTGCTGCCCTCTAGTGGGACTAGGAAACATATTCTACTGATGGAAGTTTAAAAAAAAAACATAATTTCTTCCATCTACATAGAAAAAAATAATAAAAACAAAAAAACATTAACAACTTGAGGGAAAACAAATCAAGCACAAGATGGTTTGAAGAGACTATCAAAAACCAAGAGGTTTATTTTGAAGATTTATGTAAATTCTGTACTAAATTATGTAATATGTTCTAGCTAATGGCAAATATATACATATATAGGAGGAAATTCCAAATAGATGAAATTATGTTTCTTTTTCAGATGTTGATAACTAGACTCATAATGTCCTAGATAGGTTTTACTTAATGTCTGTATATATAATGGTTTGTTAAAGTAATTTTATTTTTAACAAAACAAATATTCAGAAACCTGACAAAACAAGTATACACAAAGGCAATCCATGTAGAACATGTTTATTCTGAGAATTTCCCTGTCCCTAAAATGAGGTATATGTATGTACGTGTGTGTGTGTGTATGTGTGTGTATGTGTGTGTGTGTGTGTGTGTGTGTGCTTGCATGTGAAATGTGTGTTCCACAGATTATTTATTTATTATGTTAATTTATATGATTGTTTTTGAGAGTTTGACTTTATGGTATTTTTTACTTTGGGTGTCTGTAGAGATAGTGCCACATGCAGGCTGAGTCTAATGCTGTCATCTTTGATATCACATTTAGAATTACAACACTACAGCTGAAAATTAGATAAGATATTTTGATGAACGTCTTAATTTTAAAACAATGCTGGACATTAAAATGATGTTAAATACTGTAACAATAAATATAATTAATGCCAGTCAAAAGACCAGAATTAAAATTGGGGGCATAGAAGGAGTTAATTGAATGAGCAGTATCAATATTACACCTGCTTTAAAATAGTTAAACCCCAGTCATGTTATTCTAATATACTATCAATATAATACACATCTAACAAGACCTAAGGAAGATGATAATAAGTGCATAAGCATACAGATACTTTAGCAAAAAAGCACACTAGATTTGCAGTGTCAGCTTCTGTCTGCAGCAAGTGCTTCTCATAGCAGTGATGCAGGGGTGTCACGCTCTTCTATACTGCCACGCAGGAGAGCAGCCATACTCTAGATATACTCAGAAAAAGAGACATTGCAACAATGTGCTCTTTTGTATTTTGACATCAAAGCAACTTAGTAAGACCCGAAATGTTACGATTATAAGCAGAATCAGATGGCCATGGGTGAAACCTGGGTCTGCAGGTTGAAGATAATGCAGCGTGCTAATGGGCTTGTATAATGTCAGCTTCACACAATGGAGGCAAATTGTACTTTACTGTGATCTAGCCATGATGATGATTTTAGCCTTTCATGCCAAATCTCAATAGATCTCAGTAGAAATGAAGACAAGTAACTGCCCTGGTAGCAGAGATGTGTCACAGGTTGTTGTGTTGGTCACGTGTGACAGAAAGCACTGATGGTTTTAAAATGTTTTATCAGCTCAGACTTGTTAGAAGCAGCATACATGATATTAAAAGGTGCAAATCATGCTAAAGGGAGCAAATAAATAAACGCATAAAATATAAAATGCATAAAATATTAAATATTAAATATAAACAAATAAACTAAAGTCAAGAGAACACTTGATCTTGAAAGAATCCAACTTTCAACCACAAAATATTTGTTTTAGAATAGCTTTTATTTTATCAGGGAAATCAAGGTAGTTTTTAGCTCCACTGGAAAAGCACATCATTTACAGTAGTTCAAAGACTGTAGTATCACTGCCAGCTCGGCCAGAGAGGACTTCTGCTTCACTGATGTTCCTGCCCATATTCCCTCTCATCAGCGCTTGTGCAGCATGTCAGCCCTAACTGTCACGTCTCTACCGTGTTGTCTTTAGACCTGCAGAAGAGGATGTCAATATTGCTGTCGTATGCTGTGAAAATGCTGAATTACAGTAACCGATCTCAGTGAAGCTATGATGTATTTGTACATAGAATCAGTCCTGAAATTTGTGAACTCCGCCCGTTCAAGTTGTTATTGGCTGTACATTTTTTAGGCCTGTTTGTTTTGTTACAGGGTCTTTTGTATTTTTAAACGTACTCACTTAGGAACAGTCAATCATGTGTGCAAAAAGACATCAAAGCAATAAATAAATGAAATAAATGACTGACATGTCTGCTCTGCCCCCAAATTATTGGGAAAAGAAAGCACACAAAAAATGTTACCCTTGACTCGCGATGAGATGTGTAGTGGTTGAAAAAAAAAATTCATATATATATATATATATATATATATATATATATATATATATAAATATATATATATAATATAAGGCCAATGTCCATTCTAAAATATACCATGGGTCTTTTGATGCTTTTGTCGATTAAAATGTATTGCCATAATTTAAATGTGACAGTTTACCACCTTATCATTGTATTGTGCTGTAGAGATTGTAGTTGTTTGTATGTAAAAGTATAAATATGTGGAACAATAAAAATGAAAAAAGACAAAATCATTTAACCTGAAAAATGGAGTACTGTTGTATGTTGTTAATTTTGTGATTTTTTTCTTTTTTCTTTATTTTTTTTGTATGTGAGAATGAAAATTACGTTAAAGATTTTATCACTGAAAATGGAGACTATTTCAATGTTACACCAAATGGTTCTGTATTAAGGTCTATGAAAGGCCTTTTGGGTCATGCTGGGAATTCCACTACACTTGTGGAGTGAACAAATCCTGTTCTTCAATAAAAAATGAAAATCACATATATGAAAAATAAATAAATGATGAAGATCAAATTTTTTTGACGTTGTAATTTTTGACATAATGAAAATGTTTCATATTGTTAATTACTAATTATTTCACTTGCTTGACAGTCTGCGTATTTAAATACTTATCATAACATCAATCATACTATTTAGTATGCAGTCACTGTCACCATCTACAAAAAGGTCAGGATGTTTTCTAACCAGAAGCCCTGGATGAAGTCCAGTCCTTATTAAAAAGCCGTAACACCGCCTTTAAATCGGGGGACAGGGCCCGGTACAGCGCAGCCAGAGGCGACCTGAAAAGAGGCATCAGGGAGGCCAAGACGGCGTATAAAAGGAAGATAGAGGACCACCTAGCTGGGAATGACCACAGAATGATGTGGCAGGGCATAAATCACATCACTAACTACAGATGCATGAAACCGGACAACGCTGGTACCGACGCATGTTAACACTCCAGGAACATGAAGTGAGACGAGTGCTGAAGGCGGTGAATCCCAGGAAGGTGGCTGGCCCCGACGGCGTACCTGGAAAGGGGCTAAAAGCGTGTGCCGACCAACTGGTGGGGGTCTCCACCTGCATATTCAACATGTCCCTGTCACAAGCCAACATTCCACCTTGCCTCAAGTCCTCCATCATCATACCAGTCCCGAAGAAGTCTGTGGTGGAGAGCATAAATGACTACAGGCCTGTTGCACTTACACCAGTAGTCATGGCGTGTTTTGAAAGACTGGTCTCTAAACACCTCAGAGTCTAGCTACCTCTCAACCTGGACCCCCATCAGGTCACCTATAGGGCAAATCGCTCCACAGAGGACGCCATAAACATCACGCTCCACACCGCGCTGAGTCACCTGGAGTATAGGGGATGCTACGTGAGGATGTTCTTCCTAGACTTCAGCTCAGCATTCAATCACATTATCCCGAAGATTCTGGTCCAGAAACTCACGGCTCTGGGCATCTCCACCTACATCTGCCAGTGGATACATAACTTTCTCACAGACTGCCCACAGTCCGTGAAATTAGGCCCCTGCTTCACATAAATGGGGTCTGCGTGGAAAGGGTCAGCTCCATCAGGTTCTTTGGTGTGCAGATCACCGACAGCCTCTCCTGGTCTGCAAACTCAACAACAGTGGTGAAGAAAGCTCCACTTCCTGAGGGTTCTCAAGAGGATCAAGATGGAGGAGAAACTGCTGGTGCTCTTCTGTAGATATTAAGAGCATTCTTGCATATTGCATCACGGCATGGTACGGAGGGTACTCAGCAGCAGATAAAAAAGAGCTGCAGAGGGTGATCAACACGGCCCAGGGGATCACAGGTTGCTCCCTGCCCAGCCTGGAGGACAATGCCACCTCTTGCTACCTCAGAAGGGCGGTCAGTTTCACCAAGGGCTCATCCTACCCCAGCAAACACCTGTTTGACCTATTACCCTCAGGCCGACAGTATAGGTTGCTCAAAACTCGCACAAGTAGGCTCAGGGACAGCTTTTTCCCAAGAACCATCACTGCATTGAACAACATGTAAAAATAATGGCAAGAATAATGTAATTTCTCAAACCCATGTGCAATACAACAGGTGTGCAATACTTTCCCACGTGCAATATTATATAACATATACTGTAAATAGCTTATGTGCAATATTCAAAACTTTTATCATAGAAATAATCTACCAGAACTATTTTGTAAATGTGGCACTACTTTTAACTTGTCATTTTATTTCATTGTGTGTATTTATTCATCCACAACAAGCACCTTGGAGTAGAATCAAATTTCATTGTAATGCAAATTATAATGGCAATAAAGGCGATTCTGATTCTGATATGCAGAACATTTCAGGAATAACAATTTCATTTCAATTCTTTGAGTTATGCAAAGCAGCTTTAAGGTTATATTCACAGTTTCACACAATTGGCTATAATTAAATGGCTACTTCAATGACAATTTTGGATCCTCACCGTCATTTCAACGCAATGTTTTTAATGGTCAGTAGGTGGCAGTACGAGCTGTTTAGATTAACCGCGTCTGAACAACGAAGAGAAACGGGCGACACGTCAGGTGAGTAATAAGTTAGCTAGATACATCGCTAGCTAACGAGCAATCCCGTTTTGGACATTTAATTTGCAGTTACCTGCTACTTGTATAAACTCTTTTTGTTTTCTATATTCTTAATAGCCAGTCACTGAGCCTGAAATATAGCGTTAGGTAACGTTCGCCATCATTTATACGTTTGTGTGAAAGCTAGCTGATGGCCAGTAGCTCCAGTGTAAACCGGTCCTTGTGTGTCCCTGGAGTGACGTCATGATCAGTGATGGTCCCGTATAGACGGTCTCTGGTCCACGGTCTCTGGTCCACGGTCTCTGGTCCTGACTGAGCAGCACAGACCGAAGTTGAACTTACGCAGACTGGTAGTAGACGGAAAGAAATTACTTTATGCTAGAGAAGGCAAACGTAGGGCCCTATAATTGATCATATTTTTGTACATGATTATTAATTCTAATATCTATCAATAAATTACGTCAATGCACCAGTGCATATATTCTTTATATCTAACTAGCTATCTACATTGGGAATATATCAATATTTTTTATCAAAGTTGTCAGCAGTGTGTTGCTTATTCTTGTTAATTACTTCAAAGGGCGTCATTTAAAGTTTCTTCACTCGGCCTCCTATTAATATTGCTTATATGTTATGAATTATGTAATTTTCATACGAAATCATGCATAGCGAATCTTGTGTTTATCTTTGCAGGCCTCCTTTGGTTGAACTCTCAGTACTGGTTCTCAGATGCTTTCCAGTGCTCGCTACTTTGTGCGTTCGACCTCTCTCACGTTCGCCGCCTTTAGACGGTCATCTCGTTTTGGGTCGCACATGGAGCCCAGCCCCGACCGGCCTGTTGAGGCTTCCATCCGGACCAAACTGTCCCAGGCTCTCCATCCGGACCACCTCGAGGTGCTGAACGAGAGTCACATGCACGCTGTGCCACCAGGATCCGAGTCCCATTTCCGTGTGCTGGTGGTGAGCGCTCGTTTTGAAGGCCTGTCCTTGCTGCAGCGCCACCGCCTGGTGAACGAGGCCCTGCGCGAAGAGCTGAGCTCCCGCGTTCATGCCCTCGCCATCCAGGCCAAGACGCCGGAGCAGTGGCGCTGTGACCCCAGCCTGGCTGAGAGTCCGCAGTGCCTCGGGGGGTCCAAACATGACAGCAGTGTGGCACACAAACTTAAGCCGATCCTGGACTGATCCTGGACTGATCCTGGACTGATCCTGCCTATCGTCCTTTATAAGAGTGGCTTATAAAGCTACACTTTGTTAACATGTCCATGTTTGATGCTAACAGTTCAAAGCCACTGTCTCAATAATAAGGGCTCCCCTTACTGATTGTTATAGGGCTTAGTAGCATTTTGGATGATCTGATGCTACAAGAGGAAATCTCAACCTCTGTGAGACAAGGAGCTTCTGTGATGAGTATATTGATTAACAGTGTCACTGGTTCGGGTCCTGGTTGATGACACACACTAGTTGTGGAGTTTCCTGCTGTCTGCCTGTTTTAGCAGAATAACGTTCTAACTCTTGTGCAGTTGATAAAGGTTGGGAAGTTGAGGTCATCTCAGAAGCATGAGTCCTGGGTGATTTGTCTCACCAACAAAGTAATATGTCCCTCCACACTTGTAAGGCTTGCCTGAGGTTTGTTGTGAGGGGACAATTCTGTTTTACTCATGTGCTGATGTGTATGATCTTGGTAGCCTAGAAGGTGATCACTCGAAAACGGAACACACAAAATGTTTGATATAATAATTAGAAATCATGTGTACAGATGGCTGGTAATTACCTGACAACCTGTTTATTTCCCACTCTTATGTTATATGTGGAAATAGAAAATATTTTTTGGAGAACTAATATTTCAATGTTAAATATGCAGTAGGCTCGTGTCTCAGAAAAACTTTGTGTAATTTATTCAGTGAATTATGAATAATGATCACATTTCATCTTGTACAGTAATAAAAAAAAAACCTGCAATGCTGCTTCAAAGGAAAGCGACTTAACTGGGAGTAACTTGCATAAATTAAACAAAAATGCTTTCAAGGGACCCTGCGGTGGTGGACCAGTTCATTCCCTGAGTCACTAGTACATGAATGCGTAATGAACACGTAGTCTCGGAAACTGGGGGAGATTAACAACAAATGGACAAGAAAACATATGACCCTTAAAAAATGCTCAAGCATTTCACATCGTATGTAATCATTTCTATCGGTGATCTAATTAATGAAAATATCCCTGTTGGTATCGTGCAATTCACACGAATGGTCAGGAAACTGAACGAACGTGCTGGTTCTCATTTCCCCAGCAGAGGGCGCCATCAGCTAAAATTGCCAATCCTCTGCGTGTCTGTGTAAAACAATGTAGCAAGGTGGACTGTCAGTAATGCTTACCTCATTACTGAAGATAAAAGTTCTGTAACGTCATAAACCAGTTTGCTGTTGACTATTTAAATGTTTTTTCTTATGTCAGAGGGAAGCCTAAACCACAGCAGCGCCGTGACGTAACAGACGTAACGCCACAGCAGAATTACTGCTGGACTTTCGCCTTCCTGCAGTCCCAGTTATTGTAGAGGAAGAGTTCAACACCACAGAGGAGGCTGTGTGAGGCTGTGTGAGGACTCCCACATGTCCTAACATTTTCTCTTCTCACAAAGTGTTACACGTTATGAATCCGTATAACGTGTTTAAATTTTGTTTTTATGAACAATGTAAAAATAGACACAAATAAGCTCTTATCCAAAACAAGGAGAATGTGTGGAATGTGTTTCGGTTCATTCATGTGAAACAGGTCAACCTGTGGTCTCCCTGAGCCGGTGAGCATCTGTTGTCATGGCTGGGCAGCGCTGTGCCCATTTTGTGGTCCCCATCCATTAGAGAGAAAGTGAGGGTGATCGGACACCGGTCACAGTCAAGGATGATGAGGGCTCATCGCCTCAAAGCCTCATCTGTGTGGTTCAGGTCCCAGGTGCTCGCCAGTCCTGAGAACACTCCACCTGGACGAGGGGAGGCTGGGTTAGGAGTGAGGGCACGTGTGCACATGCAGGTGGGTGTTTCTCTCCGAGCCTCTGCTCTCCCGCGGGCCCTAACATGACGGACATGGAGGGCAGCGGGGTCGCGCTGGAGGTCCGGCTCGGGCGTGGTCTCGTTGGGAACCCTGGCTGTGGTGCGTCAGAGCCAGGAGAGCGGTGGTGCCGGACCCGTCTGGGATCCTGCCTACCGTGGGGTTCCCGTGAGCACCCTGATTTACAGGCCTGCTGCTGGCCTCCTGGGCCTCCCCAGCACGGCTGACCCCTTCAGGTTCAGAGGTCAAGAGGTCAGAGATGTCGGGGTCAGGGAGGGGGGCGGGGATGAGGGGCACCAAATGGTTGTCTGAAAAAAATAAACCTCTAGGGCCCTGCCGTCTCTGTGGGACTGACGTCTGTGACTCTCCTGTCACATGTGCTGTTTGTGTCCTCTGGTAGGGTAATAGGTTTAACATTTGCTGCAATCATAAACCTCAATTACTGTGATTGCTCTAAAGCACAAAAGCAGCTGTTTGCCTGTATACTGGAGCACAAATGGCCGTGTGCAGGCTTGTAATTGGGGCTGTCCCGTTGTTTTATGCAGAAAGATCAGGTGAGATTTGCAAGGTTTAATCTTCTGTGTGGCGAACAGTGATTATGACCTGCTGACAAAGAATCACTACAGTGAGTCTATGGGGGATTTTGTTGGCCTGGTTGTTCGGCTCTAGACTTTATGTGTGCTTTCTTTTGACAGGTTTAAGGTGATGGTAAGAGCTCGTTAAGCCCTTTTGATTGGATGGAGTTTTGTTTTTTGGCCTTTCGCCTAACGAACAGGAGCTGGTGAATAAGACAGTGTGAAGACAAAGGCAAACGGGGGAAGACAATGTCCTTGTGTGGTAGAATTAGTTACACTCCGTAGTCCCAGTATTCAAATCAGATAGAGGATCAGTGGGGATTATGAGTCCACCCAGGTGGGTGGTGCAGGAGTCACATGTCAGGACAGGAGCTTTTTTGGAATACAGCAGGTCAGGCTAGTGTAGTAATTAAAGAGAAGATGTTTGTACTTGTAGATCTTCGTCAAAAATGGAAATGAACTTGAGTTTTGATGAGCAGGGACTGTGATCATGTGCAGGTGGGCACACATGCGTGGTTCCCAGTTAGATCATCATTCAGTCATATTTAAAAGAAAGGCGAAACATGCAGAACTATTTGTCCCTAAGTTCAATGTTTGATCATAAGTGTGAGATGTACAGAACTAATGAAAGCGGGGAGCTTTTTTAGTGTTGAAGTCCTTCTGCAAAGTCGCCATCGTTCCACACAGCGTTCATATGATTGTAGCAGGTCATATGATTGTAGGATTTTGACAAATTGGGTGTGGTTTAAGATGTATAAACTAGCTCATCAGATACCAATTGCTTTACTACATTTGCAGTACTGTATATTTTAAAAATTGTCTACATCTCAACTATTTGTCTAACTATATTGGGATGTTTCAAAGACTCCTATTTAAAATTCACCTTCAATGTTAGTTGTGATCTTAGATAAACAACTGTTTCTTTGCAACACACAAACACTCAAGTTCAGTTTGGAAACAACCCAAAGAAATTCCAAAAGACAGTATTTCCCTGTGCTTACCTCAGGGAGATCTCCTGATGAGCTGTGCGTACCTCAGGGATCCAGATATCTCCAGATGATCTGTGCGTACCTCAGGGATCCAGAGATCTCCAGATGATGTGTGCTTACCTGGACGATCCCGAGATCTCCAGATGAGCTTGGCCCCCTTGTCTTACCTCTGCTCCAGCCAGGGCTTCAGTGTGTTTACCCCATGAACCAAGGCTTCACGTCCCGTAGTCGCAGGGCGCGTTTCGCTACGGGGTCTCCGCGGGGCACGCAGGCCCCTGGTTTTGGCCCGGACAAAAGTGCAGCTCCTTTTGTTCATCTGTCATGCGGCATGATGTATTTTACCCTGGTGAGGACAAAACACATAGCGGTGGCTGTAAGAGGGTCGGCTTGGCGCACGCTGGAGACGGCGGGGACCCCGAGCCGTGTGACCCCAGGCTGCGTGACCCCGGGCCGTTTGACCCAGGCCCTTCTGCTCTTTGTCCTTAGTGCGCCCCCCCAGCCTCCAGCCCCCCACCCCGTTTACCACTTCGTGATCAACCTGCCGCGGCTGTGTCCTCGGCTAAAAATAAAAAGGAGTCAGGGGCCCTCCAGTTGATTTTCATTAAGCCTTTGAAACGGAGCCCCTTAGAGTGAAAATGAAATAAAGCCTTAATATGGTGATTAGGTGGCAAATAAAGCGTACGGGCGGGAGGGGTGAGAGGTCACCCCAGGGTTTACTGCGCTCGGACCCTTTAGCGTGATTAATGATGGGACGAGCCGGTTGTGATGCTGGATTGGACCCTCCCCATCTACACGCTGGAGAATTTGCAGTCATGAGTGCTATCTGCACACTTCGGACCCTTTAAACCCACAGCTCAGTGGTTGATAACACAGCACGCCCATCAGGATTCACTCACATCAAAGACCATTTGATCTTCTGGAAGCATCTGCAACAACCTAAAGCACAACAAGCCTCAAAGGCGTTGCTTTGTAATACATGTTGTTGGTTTAACTTTTACAGAGGGAGATTCCCACGCACTTGCGTAAGCTTGGCTGCTGTCTACCTACTGGCTAACAGGAGGCTGGCTCCACTGGCAGCAGGGACATGCTGGCCCCTGACCTCTGACCGAGCGGGTACAGGGCACGGGACCTTTGTTTGCTTCCACGGAAGGGGTCGTGATGTTCATGTGATTTTGAGTTTTATCATCACTGCTGTCCTCTGTCTTGGCCTACTCCCACCTCCCCCAGACACTCTCTCTCTCTCTCTCTCTCTCTCTCTCTCTCTCTCTAGGCACATGTGCTCATGGAGAGGACCCTCTGCTTTCAGCCCTCAGGGGTTTCGCAGCGCCCTCCACTGTCAGAGCCCGGCATCACACGTCACAGTCACAATAACCTGGCACCACCTCAGTCCACTGAGCCACTCCTGTGTTTCTCCAGACCCCCATCTCCTGTCGCATGCATGCTGGGAGCAGTCTTCCTCGTGACTGGGTCCTCACCAACCCAGCCGGAGTCTTCCTCCTGGTCCCCTGGCACTCACCCTGGCTCCCCACCTCAGCCACTTCCTGCCACACACATCCTCTTTGTTCCAGCTTGGAGCAGACAGCAGCGCTCCACCAGCTCGCTCTTCAGCACACGTCATTCACGCTGAGGTCAGACGTCCTGACTGTCTTCCCTCCGCTAGCCATAACTCCTCAGCCACCGCCCAGAGACGCCCAGAGACACTTAGAGACACTTAGAGATGCTCTGAGACACTCACTGTTTCACAGCGTTAAACAGTTCCACAGCAGAAGGTAAAAAAAAATAGTAGAAGAGTAGTAGCACGGCCTTAAAATGAGATGAAATGAAATGCGTGACATGGTATATCCTTTAGCAGGGGGAGATAGTTGATTAATGATGATAATGAATAAAATAATGAAACGGTGCATTAGTGCGGAAAAGGATATCTAAGGTCACCTATTGTACTTTATTACACCTACTCTAATATATTGAATAAAGTAAGTGAATGGTATATCAAATGTAAAATGAATAATACATGTAGTAAAGTGGAGCAAGAAATATCTTTATATATGATCCAGCATTCTTTATTCATTCATTCATCACTTCAGGGATACACAAATATATTTATTGCACTTTATTCAAGTTTTTTTTTTTTGCTCTTTATAAAGAAATAAATAAAAGTATGTTTTGAAACACCCAGAGCATACACATAAATGTTTTAAATATATGTATGTATGTATATATATATATATATATATATATATATATATATATATATATATATATATATATATATATATATATATATGAGGGAGAGAGAGAGAAACAGGACGTTTCAGACAGAGGTCCTTCATCAACTGTGTAAGCAAAGTGCTTTTATATCTATACCTTAGTACACTGCATTTACATATATATGTATATATTTACAGTTACATATATAAGGTTGGATTGATGGTTTCCCTCTTTTTTAGGCTTTGTGTTTTTTTTCTTGTTTTGTTGCATATTAATAAATAAACTACACTAGTACATTACTTATTAAATTCTGATTTTCCAAATGATACGTTGATCAATGTAAAACTGACAGTTCTTGATTTCTCAGTGCACATAATAAGATACGTGATACTGGGCTTCATCGGCGAGCTAATTATTTCTCAAGTGTTCACAGGTCAAAAACACTTCAGCAGACTTTAGCAACCTGACCCATGCCTGTGACCAACTGCAGCCCAGTTCTGTTCATGGTAATTTTTAAAACAACCCCTCCCCCATTTTTTAACCCTATTTCCATGCTAAGGATGAATTTGGCAAATTGGCGGTGAGTAACATGGGGCAGCTGCACAGAGTGTTGTAGAGCAACATCTTTCTGCTTAAGTGCCTTGTTCCAGGATGGCCAAGTAGGTCAAGAGAATCGACATGAGGTGAAGAGACTCACGAGAGCATGAGGAGAAGGTCAACCGTAAAATCTCCCTTGCTGGGGTCTTCAGCCTCTCTCCCTGCTCACCCATCTTCCCATTCCACATAACCCCCCTTCACCCCCCCGGGCCGAGCCGCTAACGCCAGCCTCCCACCCCCCAGCTGCCGAGGGCGGCATCGGCCGAGGCGGGCAGCTCCCCCCCCCCCCCTTTATGTCGGTGCCCGCCTGCCGTGCCGTGAGAGACGCGCGCGGGGTGGCAGGGCGAGGATGCCTCGGGGGAAGCAGGGAACAGGCGACCCCGAGTGTCAGATGTCGGCCGTGTTTGTGTAATTGCTTCAGTAGGCGTGCGTCTTGCTCAGGAAGTGCTGAGTGAGCCTTTTTGACACACTGGTCACTGCAGCACTTGGGCAGGAGTAAGAGAGTAAGGGAGAGTAAGAGAGTAAGGGAGAGTAAGAGAGTAAGGGAGAGAAGGAACGTTGTGTCGGTGCTTTGCTATTCGACGCTGCCTGGTGTGTTGAAAGCTGCATGATGTGGACTCTTGCATGGCAAGCAGGCCGAGTCTAAAACAAACTCAAGCGAACAAGTGGACAAAACGCGCTCGGAAAACAGACAACAAAGTCATTTACGGGAACCGAGCTGTCACTTTGCTCAGTGGAGCGGGAGCTACTGTTTTCTGTTTTCTTTTTTTTCCCCCTTTATTTCTCCTCCTCTGCTTGGGGGAAGGAGAGAGAGAAGGCGTGAAAAGGGGGAGTGAGAGAAAGACGGTGGGCTGACCGCACTCCTCCTTTAAAAAGAGGAAAGAGGATGAAACCTGTCATTAGGAAGGTTAAATGAAAAAAGCCCTCAATGGGGTGGCCATTGTCGTTGGCCAGCGAGGAGGACCAGATCTTTGGTGCCTTCAATAACACGGCCTCTGCATTGTCCTGGGCTGAAAGGGGCCGGGGGGCCTGAAACAGTGGTCAGCAGAGAAGCTCGGTGGGGAAGGGCCTTGGTGGGGGGGGGGGGGGGGGGGGGGGGCAGGAACCTTTAGGCCTTTATTTTATTTTATTTTCATCTCTTGTTGTTCCTTCTTTCTTGACAGCTCATCCAGAACCAGTTTTAGAAACTCTCTGAGACACGCCATCCTGGGGGGAAAATCAGCTCTGTTGTCTTTAAAAAAATGCTTTTCTGAGTGAATGCATAGTTCTACTTTTAAGCCTGTCCTCAAGGCAAAGAGCGTGGAGCTACAGTCTCCCATTGTTTAAGGATAAAGTGACAAGGCGAAAGGATAGAAAGGTCAATTCACTATTAAAAAAAATACCGGAGCACAAAAAAGAAGATTAATTGCATTTATGAATGGATTTAAATGATTATGTGTCTCTACATAAATAAATAAATAAACAATTAAATGAACAATTTAATTAATAAATAACAGTAGTATGCCAGCGTGGACGGCATTTTGGTCTCTGCAGACTCTACTCTGATCTTTGAATAATGGTTTTGTGACTACAGATCTACTTTCACATGGTCACCACAGATAACACCGATCTTTTTCAATCAGGAGAAGATGTGTACTTCTCTTGTTCACCGAGACAGCAATCTAGCATTAACATTAACACTAAGGTGCTTTTGGGGAGCAAGATTTAGGAAATTTGACTGTTGTTCACTGCTTTTAACATGCTGCTAAACATTTATTTATTTGCAGATATTCATAAAACAGCCTTAATGGCAGCAATTTGTTTTATTAATATGTATTGTATAAGTAATTTTTTGCAGTGAATGAAGAGAGCCTTAGGACATGTACGTGACATGGTCAATTTAGACATCTCTTTCTTTTCTGGAGCCAAAGAGAATTACTGACAGCCCTTTTGCTGTGTTCAAAAGGCCATTTAAAGGAAAGTAAATGCATGAGTCTGACTGCTTGTGGACTGTGAGAAAGCTGGTCAGGTTCAGCCACCTGTCGTTATTTAAGTGGCCTCCACCTTTTGTTTTATTCTTTGCATCTGAAAAACTCAGCCCTACTGGTCGATACTCTGCGGTAGAAGGCTGTATGATTCAGCCCTGCACAACACCCAGTGCATATTCATGCACATATGCTTCATGACAGGGCCAGGCCACGGGGGTTTTCTGGGTTATTTAGCTCCGTGGCATTGTCACTTGCATGGCTGCAAGCATAAATGTATGTTTTGGTAATGCTGTAGCTTTGAACATTGCTACGCCGTACTTCAGTGAACTACAACGCACTTAATGATTGCACTCCTTGAAATGATTCGTTACAGCACTCAAACACATTTCAGTGTTTCAGAAGGAGATTCTAAGGTCAAGATGAGGTCTCTTAATCTGTCTCTGCTGAGAATCTCAAAATCTCACGAGGGTGTGTGACAACTTAACGCTCTCCAGTCTTACCTCAATACCCCGTAAACCTATTTGGCCAATTAGTGACTCCATTAGGAGACGTTTGCTCGGTGCAGCAGTTGGGATGACTTTAGGAGCACAATAAAGGCCCGAGTCAGAGCCCGAGCCCCCAAGGAAGAACTTAGGTCATCAAAACAGCCATTTAAAAAAAGTTCTGCAGATACAGCAGCTTTGTTCTGAATAAAGGCCAGCCGAGTGTCCAGGCCCACGGTGTTTATCATTGGAGGGAGCCTTTGGTAGATGAATAACTAGATGACAAATTGAGCACTAAATAAGTGTCTGACAGACTTAGTTAATGAGTACAAGGAGGGACAAATACCAAATGGAAACATTTTGGGTGGGGGGTGAGGGGGTCTGCGGATCCTACCCCGTCACTTTGTGAAACTACGCTAAATTCTAAATAAATTCCTTCACAGTGTATTAGCCCTTACATTTTTCCTCAACTGAAGTTGTTTAGTTGAAACTTGAGATGCTTCACAAACAATCTAACAATGTATATTGACCAACTAAAGGGAATGCGTATTGGAAGTGTTGAATCTGACAGCCTGAAGTAGTGTTCTTGGCCCCATTTGAAAGAACAGCAAACAGCAAACTTCTAAAGTGCACGGTCTCCACCAGCTGTGAGGGGAGGGCTGAAGGAGGGAGGGCTAATCACTTTCCCCACCGTCTCCTCACGAGTTGGAGTGAAAGATCACAGCATTAGTGGCAGGGCTAGTGGCAGCGTTAGCCTGCCGCAGAACACTGCTCCTCCCACTCCCATTCACCCACTCCTGGGGTGGCTGTTCTGGGCCGCCACGCCATTGATGCAGTGATGGATGGCTTCATAAAGCCTCCCTTCTCTCTCTCTCAGGATAGGACACCCGGTGAAGGAATGCCACCGTGCCTTGCCCCCAGGCAGGGAGACAGATGCAGTGGTTCCCCTTCCCACCAGCTCTTTCCCAGGAATCCCTTGGGATGGTGTTAGGACAGGACCTGAAGCTCCCATCATGGGGGGATGATGGAGGGAGGAGAGTGGAGGAGGGTGGAGGAGAGGGGAGGGGGGGGGTTGATCGCGTATACACACCACGATTTGCTCCCACTAGGGTTTGATGACACATGTTCGACCGCACTTAGCTCTGGTTGCAGGTAGAAGAAGACTTGTGAGAGCTGGAGTGAGAGAGAGCGCTCTTCAAGGCATGGTCGTAAGAACCAGTTAGTGGGTTCCTCCTCTATGTGGCCCTGGGGCTGCAGGAGTGACGGCTCTCCGTGGTTTTGCTCGGAGACTCCATTCAGGCCATGGCTCCATAAGCTTAGGCGTAGAAATTGGCTCCACTGAATCCGACACGGTCAGGGTTTTAGGGAAGGCCATCGAGAGGCTTTCCCTTCATTGATTTGCCACAGTTTAAGGATCCACCACACTGAGGTACCTGGGTTGAAAGAAGCACCCCCCTCCTAATAACATCATAAGTCAAACCACATGGTGGTCCCTGGAGGTCTTCCAGTGTTATTCACCCAACCTGCCCCTGCTCAGAATAATTTCCATAAATGCGCAAACAGAAAAAAATTCCAAATCCATCAGAAGGACATCATTTGTGATTTTGATGGGGAAAAATAAGAAACGATGACGCACTTGGATGCCGAGATCCAGCTGGAAGGCACAGGAAGGTCCCGACCGTAACAATCTCAAGCAACACAAGGAAAAGCCATGAAAAGCCAAAGAAAGGCCACCGTGACGTTGTGACGCAGTATATCAAGTGGCCCGACACTTCCCCAACAGTCAGCGTGTTGTCAAGTGCATAAAAGGCATTAAGCTCGGTGGCGGGCAGCGGTTAGGAAGGAACCACTCCGGCTCGGACAACGGGGCCTTTTCAGGCCTCCCGAACACAGATGACATTGTAATCACGCAATCAAAGAAGAAAATGACAGAGTGGCCACATGCGCCGGCAGTAATAGCCGAATGGGTCCATGAAACGGGCTAGGAGGCTTTTAAGTTGCATGGGGCTGTGGGCAGCTGAGAAGGAGCAGAGGGACAATGCTTTTAAAGTGTTCTCTTGATGTCACAGACTATTACCCAGATATTATGAGTAATTATGTCTTGTGTCTCACAGGAACTAGGGTGTACATGGATAGGAGCGGTCCAGAGAGAGTTGTGTGTGTGTGTGTGTGTGTGTGTGTGTGTGTGTCCTTGCGTGTGCGTGGGAGGGAGGGTTCACAAGAACAGGAGATTTTTTGTGTTGGAGAAAGAGAGCCTTGGACACTTCATCTTCTCTTCTCTGTGCTGCCAGAAAGGCCACAGGTCAAATGTCAGGGCGATTGAAGAATTCCGAGCTGCATGCCGACAGATCGTGTTTCGGCACTGGGGGAGGGGAGGCATCTCCCCTAGAGCGATAGGTGCCGTATATGTGTGAGCTTGTCCCAACAGCTTTTTGTTTAAGGCATCTCCTAGCTGCCTTTTTTTTTTTGCTGTGGAGGCTTCTGAAGTTTCACTGTGTTACACACTTTTTCTTAAGTTTTCTTTTTTAATATCTCAACAGTGGCTGCTGTTATCCTAAACCTAGACATTAGTATTTTACAGGAAATAAGATTTAGCAGTAATGTTGCATTTTTTTGAAGGCTTGTCAGCTCAGCTTTACAGACCGGATATGTACATTAATACCGTGACCTGTAGTTTTGTGTATGTCATGTATTATGTGATATCCCAGTATTTTAAGCGCGATTTAAATATATTTGCTCTTTAGATAGAGCAAAGCAGCATATGAGGTTATTTTTACTTTTAACCACTTAGAAAATCCATCTGTCTGTTTAGACACTCTCAACAGTAGTTTCCCGATTGTAAAGCTATTGTGTAGCGTCTGTGTAATGTATATGTGCATGTACTCCAAACCTTGTGAGTTTCTCATTATGAATGAAGAAATTGCAGTTGTTTCTATTTAAATATTATAGTTTTTTGTCTTTTATCAACCATGAAAAATTTGCTGATTTTATTTCCTTCACTGTTCAAAAAGTAATTAAGTGCGTATATCTAAGTACTAATTCAGGTTTCATTTGCTGTCCAACTTCATGCAGATGATAAAACGTAACAAATACTTTAGGCCCAGGGAGAAGGAAACACCAGCTCACCAAGAATCCAGTAAAATATCTGAAACATCAGCCAGTTATAGTCATTTTATAGGATTTCACACAAAATGAACCGTGCGAAACGTTGTAAGCCTCAGCTCGCCCTAACCTTAAGTGTTTCTACCTTCATTGTCATATGCCTTTCATTAGACTGTTGCTATATATTGGTTCTTTAAAACAAAAAATCTATTTGAAAGATTAGGATGCTGTTCTTATAAAGATGCATTTGATTTTATTTTCTATTAATATTTCACAATTTTATATTTTTTTCTTTCTGTTTGTACTACCAAAGATGTAGATTGTTTAGTTGTTCTTTTGGCAGTGTGTGTTTGTTGTAGCTGCTGGATTAAGAGGCTGCTCTGAGCAAACCTTCCACACAACAATTGCTCAACCCAGTAGGGTAAAGAGCATTATTGCATATTAACACACAAGGGTCATTTTTCTTCACTTATACTGAAATTGGCTTCAACTCCCTCCCTTTTGCTCCACATTCAGAATCTCTTCACCCAGTTCTTGCACGCGTGCACACACACACACACACACACACACGCACGCACACACGCACACAGATACATACACTCTTAGAATTCAGTGTCTATAATGAGCCATTTAATATTATCACATCTTTGGCCTCTTTCATTGACCATCTGCTCTTTACATGGTTATGGGTCATTAAAGACCCAAACGAACTGCTGACGAATCAGACTGGGGCCCAGTGCCCAGGCCCGCCAACAAAGTCTGTGAGCTTTGAGCCCAGGCTGGGCTCCTACTCTCTAATGGGGCACTTTGTAGAAGGGCAAGGCTTTGATGCTGGTCTTTTTAACAACATGTCCTTTCTATGACTGGGGTGAGAATTTGTCAGCATGGTTCCAAAAGGAAAATGTAAACCATGGATTAGCTGGACTAATGGCCCCTTGCTTGTCAGTGATGTTAATTAACGTTAATTGGGTCCTCCTTCTCTCTGGCAATTTTTTTGAGGAGGGGGGGAGGTGAGATTTGAACATAGTGAAGTTTTTTACGTGGACTTGTAGCAGTTCGTCCCTGTGTTCACTCGTCTCTCGTGACATGCTCTCGCCACCCATTCTGCAGGCTTGATCTTCACAGCCCTTCAGGGGGGGGTCACCTTTTCCCTGTCATCATTTAGAACACAACCCCTATCCTCTGACTCATCCCTCTTCACTGTTTGCATTTCCCTTCAGCTGGGATTTTGGGGAGGTTCCCGCATCGCTTTCTCCCAAATCTACTGCACCGTAATCTCACACTTTTTTTTCTGTGTAATCTGATAATTCGATTATCCCCCCACATTGTGTTAGAGGGCCACTTTGCAGTGATGCTATTTGCTGTTAGGTGTTTGCACAGAAGATTCTGGTTTGATAAAGCCCCAGATACGGCCGCTCTGCTTAGCGACTACCTTCATCATCCAGTGAGCTGCGAATGCTCGTCTGACTGCACAGGGTGCTGCTTAGTGGGAAGAGAGGCCCCAGCCTGGTGCATTTCTCTGGCCAACACCTGGTATCACTTTATTAACCTTCACCAGTCACGACCCCTGAACGCTTGGGGAACAGCGGGGCCAGCGAGCCGGCCCCCGTGGACGTCAGGACTGCCTTTGAAGGGGGGAAATGATGCCCCACATTGGAGCCTCGATGATGACTTTACCAGTGCCATGACCTCTTTGACCTCAGAGCCCCCTCCCCTCCCCACAGCTGCTGGCCCCCACAGGCCTCCAGTGAGCTGCAGCAGAAGAGAGAGAAAGAGAGCAAGAGAAAGACAGATATAGATAGATAGAGAGAGAGAGAGAGAGAGAGAGAGAGAGAGAGAGAGAGAGAGAGAGAGAGAGAGAGAGAGAGAGAGAGAGAGAGCAGGGAGCACTGGAAAAGGGGGGGAACACCAAGAGGTCAACTGGTGGTCAGAAGATTTTTATTGGGATTGAGAGGGAGGGAGGGAGGGAGGGAGAGAGGGAGGATGCGTTAAAGACCACCGTCTGAGATTTTAACTGCAAGGAATCAGGCATCTCCACTAAGTCCAGATCGGCAGGACGCCGAGCCACAAGTACGTGCAGAAATATCCTTCATAGAGCGTACTGGGGTGACACATC
Organism: Brachyhypopomus gauderio; assembly: GCF_052324685.1. Lineage (NCBI taxonomy): Eukaryota > Metazoa > Chordata > Actinopteri > Gymnotiformes > Hypopomidae > Brachyhypopomus > Brachyhypopomus gauderio. Next base: position 21,545,047 of record NC_135217.1, on the reverse strand, counting down.
CCTTCTAGGCCGCCCGTGACAGGCTTTCATGTTGACCCTGCCCCACACCAAAGCATCCATCCCGTTGCTCATCTTCATGTATTGTTTTAATTATAGAAGTCATCATTTAAAAAATGGTGCAGAGTCAGAACATCTCACAGTCTCTAAATTCCACTAATCTCACACTAGTGCCCATGTGGTCTTCAATCATGGCTCTCATAGCGCTTGGCTGTCATATATTTGGCACACAGAAAAGCAGCAAGAGCTAAATTCATGATCTTCCCAAACATCTGCATGTAAATCCAGCCGCTGCAATTGTGTTTGCCTTTCCTTCTTGTTTCCTGGCTCTGTGTGCATTGTCCACTGGCGGAGGCGGAGATGACGCTAACGAAGTGTCGCTCCGTGAGATGTATCGCCGCTGCGTGTCACCCCCATTCCAGCCCCCGTGCTGCATGGACAACGCATGTTTCTGTGGGCAGGCCCCCAACACTGGGGGAAAGACTAGCAAGAAAACACGAGCTCACCAGCAGACGTGACCCTCAGTGTCACGCCCTGTTCCACCACCAGCACTGTGCAAGAATCACAAGGCTTCCCCCTCTCACACGGAGCTGCTGGAGAAATTTATAGCCCGATCGCATGACTGAAGTCCTCGGGTAAAAATGCCCATAAACATTGCATTATAGTGATGGAGGCATGAGGTGGGTTGGGGGGGTGGGGGGGGGGGGGGGTGGGGGGTGGGTTTGGGGGGGGTCAAAGCCTAGTTAAGCTCAATGGTTGAAGTCTCCTCTCCTGATGATTTAGAATGCCAGGTTTTGCCTTTTGTGGCTTTCTTGTGGTTTCTTGCATTTCACTGGTGCAGGAGGAGGAGTACTTTTCTACCAAACGCACTGAGAGAAAAAAATGGCAAGTGAATCAGATAGAGAGATCATTTATGGTCTTTACAGCTCTGTGTCCAGTGACAGTCCTCTAAAGCAGTAGTTTCACTTTTAATTAATTTCACTAATTATGACTTAAAATGTGACTTAATTTGGCTGACCAAAGTAAAACCCTTTTACCTCAACCTTTGGCTCTCTTTCTTTCTTTCTTTCTTTCTTTATCCTTCTCTCATTCTTTTATCTCTCTCTTGCTTCTTTCTTTCTCTTCCTCTCTACCTCTCTGTAGGCATCTTTTTATGGAGCTGACATTCCTGTGCCGGCCGAAACAGAAGCTCTTGTTTTGGAACCACCCTCCCATCCAAAGCCCCATTTTTATCGTCTTCCTAGTTTTGGAGCTTGGGGGCAAAGGTCAAGACCCCCTCCAGATTCAGAGACATGTCAGGTCATGCCAGCCACATGCACTACTGCTCCCTCTTTAGCTCTGAGAAGCTCCTGACTCCGTACCTAGCTATGCTAGTGCGAGAACTTTGAAATGTTTCCTAGGGAAGCCATGTGCTGGGTCTAAGATTCTCTCCGGCTCGTTCAGAGATAGCTCCACTGGACTGGGTGACTCAGTAGGGCTCACTGACCCCGCTTGAGCTGAATCAGCACCCTTGTCATAACTACTACTGCCATGAAATATGGAACTTGGATGCATAAACAGGAACAAAAAAAAATTAGTGTAAGACCCCTAACCCTAACGCAGGACCCCTCTGAATACACAAACAAATAACTAAATAAATCTGGGGACCAGGGGCTGGAGGTTAGCTACCCCAGAGGGGGTCAGTACAGGAACAGATAAATCTCAGTTAAGGACGCCATGATTCTCAGTGTTTAACCTCTTAATCAACCCCAGTGGAACAAAGGAAGGCACGCACACTAAAGTTGTCCAAGCTGAGGACTCAGAAGACCACAGTGGAATCTTTCATTCATCACTGTCTGATGCTACTTTAATTTAATCTGCATTCACTGATCACTGTCATATAATTCTGGAATGTTGAACTACACTGAAACATATTGAGACAAACTACATAGAAATGTTTGTCTATTAAATACACATGTATTATAAATGAATACCACAGTGCAACCAGTTGTGAAGGTGCAGACACTCTGATTGTGACATTTGCCACTGAAATCAGAGCACAGTGGTTTGTAAAAACTTTGTAAAAATTTTTGGAAGCAGTATTGAGATGCTGAGCTAGTCCTCACTCAACTGAACATGAAATTTTGCGTATGGTCACATATATCTCACACTGATGTGTGTAATACTCCTTAATAACCATCTGGACATTTCATAATAAAATGAATGAACACTTTTCTCACATTGGCAATATGTATTAATACAGTGCAGTGGAAAATTGAACTTTTTCATTTTAAGTGAGTTAACCTAGTCAAGAAGTGATTTATGTGATTGGTGCATCAGTACCATATCAGCTTGGTGTTTAAAACAACTCATAACTAAGTATACCATAATAATTCCACAGATTTTCATCTAATTGATGAGAAGTGACATGTTTACTTTTTCTGATTTATCACTTTTCATTTTAATAATAATAATAATAATAATAATAATAATAATAATAATAATAATAATAATGTAGCATTTTTCCCTAAAACTGCTACAATCTGCAGACAATGATTGCATGCGATAAATGCAACAACCAAGAAGCCCTTAAGGAAAAAGAGACTGAGGTCATCAAACATTCACATACAAACAATGGGCTTGTAGTGTTTATAACCATGTCAGTGAAATGTATTCATATGACATCTTTTATAAACCCAATTTACATACAATTAATACATACAGTTATCAACAATGGCAGAGTGGGTGAGGAAAAGACTCATTCCTTTAAACAGATCAAATGTGAAGCTCAGGTTCAATATCTGGTTTCCAGTTGTGAAAAAACTATTCAGACGATCTCGCTGATGTTCATCTTACTGACTCAACAGATTCCAAAGCTGAGAAGGCTTTATTTCGTCTGGTAGGAAATGTTCGGTGTCAGCTTGTGAATGTGGCTTAAACCTGCCTGACAGGTCCACAGGTCCTTGTTTTGGCCCTCATCCAGGTTACCTAAACCATGCTTTCTGGATCGGGTAGTCTTATGTGTCAAGAGAGGGAGCAATGACTCATGGGTCATGCAGTGTCAGAAGCACCATAAATAATCCAGTGAAACACTGGCCTTTGCATGTCCAAGGCAGTTCGGTGTGTCCACATTTACTCTCTGACCCCGTTCACCTAGTGTCTGTGGCCCAGTTGCTCCGTTTGTCTGTCACCCCAAGGATACCGACGTCTCTTCCTTTTTAATTCGTCACTCCATCAACCTTGGCTTCAAATACAGTGTGTCCTTCTAATCCATCATTTAACAAATCTGATCGGAAAACGTTTGAGTTTTATCGTTTGCCTTCATTCACATCTCACTTGGAGTTATTCTAAAAAAGACCAGTATTGGCCAGTGATTATTGATAATGGTTCAAAAATATTCATTCATATTCATAATCACTACTCATTCACTAGTTTCTGTGTTTAAGCAATAGATGTTAAGATGAAATTAATCAAACTTCATTCAGTCTTTAAATTTGGCACTGTGGAGAATTACACTTAATTACCAGCCCCTGCCAAAAATAATGCCCCATACTCAGTACCATGACAGCCTGTGGAATGATGCAATAGCATGTCAAGGGGCTAATTGGTCAACAGGTAGGGTTACATGTGACAACAATTAAGCAAAGCTAAAGGCCAGCGGTATGGCCCCTGGCACTAAAAGGGCAACGCTCACCACAGGCAGTACTAAAGAGAAGCAGCTTTATTCACACATTCTAAAACTGGAGGATATATTTTCTAAGTCTCCAAAGTTTATGTTTAATTTCCAGTAGTTTAGTCTAGACATGTTTTATTAATAAGCATAATTAACCGAGGGTGATCATTTGATATTATGGAGAATGTAGGCTACTTTGTGTTAGTGAAAACTTAACCTGGAGCGTGTCAAGTCATAAGATTTGGGTGGTTTATAGGAGAGAGAGGGGGGGCTAGAAAGAGAGACTGACCATAGGGCTATTCAAAGAAAACAAGCCGACTGAGAACAGAACTGATAGTTGTGTTGTCATTTTGTGACAGACAGCCGTTTGCTGCTTTAAAACTTTTAATCTATTGGTGGATCCACCAGGAATTTAGTTCACACTGTAATTACAAAACACTGTCGAACTATTTATTTTGATCAAGTATATAAGTAAAGCTGTTTTGTTTTGATCCTTAAGTAAACATCAGAATTTACTTAACCACTAGCATATTGATAGTATTTCCATGTTATATGGCTCGTCCACTGATATACTAATGCAAAGCTTAATACATTTTTCAGTTTTTTAATAGATATTTGTATGTTTTCATGACTGTTGCGTTTTATACACCTTTTACTAGCCTATTTGTGGTCCTCGTTTGGATGAGAGATATTAAAAAATTAGACCCGACAATGTAAACTATAAAACAACAGCTTATAATAGTTCTACTCATCAGTACATTGCCAATTTGTGTAACATTATTAGAGCATGCTAATTTATGACTTAATTTCGACACGACCCGTTACGAATAAAAAGGGGCGTTTTTTTTATTTAATTTAATTGGTTTATTTTATGTCCTTTTAACCCGTAATGTCGTAGCCTATGGTCGTCCGCGTCTTCTTTATAAAACAGCATCATTAACATCACTGCCACTCTTAACTACGACCTTTTGTTCCCTAACAGCGAAATGCCACGTGATACTGAGGAACACCATAACGTAGAGTACTCCATAGAGACAAAACCAACACGAAAGGTTTGAACTCTGTCAGGGTCCAACAGGGTCCAGCATCCCACGGTGAAAACTTAGTCACCTCGGTCTGGCCTCTGTTTAATCATAGACTACATTGCACAAACAATTTAACACGTGTGCATCCACTTGAGTAGCCTATCCTTCCACGTGGAAAAGACCCCTTTAAGAAATACGTTTCATTGAACTGTTGAAAACTTCACTTCTCCAACTGAATCTGAACTGCAAAGGATGAGTGTTGCAAAAATGAGAAAAGTCTACTCAGTTTATGAAACAAATAGAAAACAACTTCATTTGTTTTGTGTGTTTATTTTGCTGTGAAGGTGGTCATACCACTTTGATGAATATAATTTTATGTATTTTCAAGATTATTTTTTCTCCAGCAATGTTTTGCCTATAACATCTCTAAAATTACGCAGCCTATGAAAGTGTTACTGTCAGTGGTATATTTCATAATACGTACATATCAGTATCACTACAACTGAACCAATTCAGCAAATAATCTTGAGATAGCTCTTACTCACAATTAAATCGCATTAACGGCGCTAGTAAAGCCACCACCATCTAATTGGACAACTGCGTGTTTGATCCACTCCCACTAACCAATAGGCGCTCTGCTTTTATCTCAACCGCGCACCAGGAGAAGGCGTTATGTCCAAATATGGTGGGTAACTCCTTATATGGACCGTGGTGGGTGGAGCTTCACCCACCACCGCTGTTTAGTGTCACTTTCACCAAATTCTGAACTACGACTGCGAGACGTGGGACTGACAGCTGGCGGATGAACTACGGTGCTGTGGCAAAGATTTTTGCTCGTTAACGAAGAATTCAAATTTTGCCATATTGTGATTTAATGGATCATCTTTTTCAAACTTTCGTGTGCTTCACGACGTGTGTTACCTTCTGTTGGCTAGACGGAGCGCACATGTGAATTGAATTACCTGCGTTTCGCAGCGCTTATTCTGCTGTTTAAAAGGAGAGCTGCGGTTTATATTGAAACTGTTACATAGCCTGTGTTTCAGCCGGAATTTTTATATGTCCACCTTTCAAAAGACATACCGAATCTGGTATTGCTGAATGTAATTGACTTCATTTGGTCTCTGGATAGATGTTTGCTGTGGGTTTCTTGAGCGCTATTGACTGTATACATACTGAAACTCTTAAGCGAAGCACCTTGGGGATTTCCGCGCGGAGCATGAAAACTTCAACACTTCGTGATCATGCCATCGTTACCTTTTCGTTATAAACTCTGTAAGTCGAATAATTAGACATCTAGGGCTTCATAGATTGCAGTCGGTAGTAACACTCAATAAAATTCACGTTCTTTTCTGGGAGAAGGCTCACCGCAGACTCGCCTTGCTTTCCCAGGACGTCAGATCGGATTGTGATCTCCTCCCCGCTTGAAGGAGTCCCTCTGTGTCTGGTGTTCAACCACAGTGTTGCGGGATAGCATGGCAATGGTAGTAAACCAGTGGCAAGAGAACATTTCGGCTGATCCTGGGTCCCAGCTCCAGATTTGCGGCCAGGAGCCCGGAGGGACCCCGGGAACACCTTCTGGTTCCACCCCAGGGAACGACGCACTTTCCGGGGACAAAATTCCCAACGTGGACTGCATGGTGTGTGGAGACAAGTCCAGCGGCAAACACTACGGCCAGTTCACTTGTGAGGGCTGCAAGAGCTTCTTCAAGCGCTCCGTGCGACGCAACCTGACTTACACCTGCCGGGGCAATCGCGACTGTCCAATCGACCAGCACCATCGGAACCAGTGTCAGTACTGTCGGCTTAAAAAGTGTCTAAAAGTCGGAATGAGGCGAGAGGGTGAGTCTGTACATTATATTTGCACTGTTAGTACAAGATATTTGTCGCATGTGCATTCTCGTATTTTCCTTGGCCGATTATCCCTTTTGTTTTCTCATTAATTATGGTGATTGCCTCGCGATACTCCATTTGCAACCAGAGTCCTAGTCCATTTATTGCATCGTGCTTAGTTTAGGATGAGCTGGCTGATATAAAAGGGACATCTTGGTGGCGAGAATTCAGCACACAACGTTTTTTTTTATTTTAATCAAGTAGTTCCTAATCGTTCTGGCCGAGTACTGTGGATACAAGCGTGTGTACCAGCAGACGTGACACTACGTGGTCCACTTTGGTTACATATGGAGATCTCACGGAGCTCCCAGGATCTTACTCAACATCTGTTTTGAGCAGGAGGAAAGAGGTTTGTGTCTTGGTTTATTTGTCCTGACACTGGAGTGGTGAACTGAAGAAACATGTGCGTCCTTGTTTTCTGTGTGATAGGCCGCTATGCAATCAGAGCTGTGCTCTTTGGTAATGGGTGTCTAGTGACTGGTAAATAGGTGTAATGGGCTATCTTGTGGTTGGTAAATAGGTGTAGGCCTACACCATACATCTGTAGCAGCCAATACATTTGTGCGTAAAACAATGGTATCATTTGATGGAATGTAAATGTAACGTATAACTTTGATGGTTCGAAGTAGGTTAAAATTTTAGTTTCTTGATTAAGAATTTCGTCTATGGAAATATATAGTATTTGCATTATTTGCATTAGTGTCTAAATGAAAATGAGATCGTTTCCCACACCACTTCTGAGATTTATTAAAGCAAATATGGGAAATATTTTATAAAGCCTGTACAAGCCGTATGCTAAAGTGACAAAACGCAAAGAAGACCACCTTTTGCTTACATTTTAACTTCAAATGGTCTTAGTTTTTTTTAAAGACTTCTTCGTGTACGGTACATAAGTGTGAGTCGGCACATGTAACACTACGGCAGCTAATTTATCCTTGCGTGATTGGCGTTAGTCACAAGCAAATGGAAAGAATGTGATTTGTCATTCACACCTAATCCTTTAACATTGTGAGATCACTTAAATGGAGTTACTGCCAGACGTGTGCACCGCCTGTGCACACATATACCGCACCTTCTCGTTATATATCTTCGAGTTCATACATAAGTTATATTTGCTCTCAATTATGCAGCGTGGTCGCCTGACAGGTAACAGACAGGAAAGCACATTGCATTGCGTCTCGTGCTCCAACAAAACCATCCACTGCAAATACGTGTGCATGTGTGCAAATACGTGTGTATGTGTGCATCAGAACCGCTATACTCTCTGTACTGTACTCTATTCTGTATACTGTATGAAAACAAATGAATTTGATTTTAATAAAGGCATGGTCCTTGATTCTGATGTGTTAAAAATATGCACACTCCATTACTCAGTCTGTCTATGGCCTTCTGGTAGGCGTAACGTTTTCATTGTGTCCTGGAAGTATACAGACAATCATTATAATTAGAGCAAATAAGATTATTAAACAACAGAAAATTTTTTATAGGACCCACCAGGAAATCATTTGTACTCCTGGCTAAACGTTCTGAAGAATTTACACAACCATTTTACAATATTACAGTCACATTCAAAGGCTTGGTGCATATATAATCTAAAAACACAAGTGATGTAATTTAGTCCTGTGCTCAAAAAGCCTTTATGTCAAAATGATGATAGATTATTTGGAATATTTATACCAAGCCAAAATGTGCTCACCACACCCTGTGGTTAGGTATAACCACAATCATAGAAGCAAATCAGAGCTCACACCGACTTTGTTTTATGTCCACTGGGATGTAATCAAGTCACCAATGCAGTGGTATTACTTCTTAATTGAATAGATGTGAAAAATGTTGTAGGTGTTGACACTGATAAACAGACATGTATTAATGGCCCTGAAAAAGGAGCTCTTGTCTCAGAGACTCTCTGAAGAGTGTGGTTGAACTATTGTGTAGTTTTTTTTTTCTGAAGAGGGCGAATTCAGTGAGCTCTTTGTGATTCGAAGTGTTCAGAAATCCCACTCATTACTCCTACTGATGCATCACATGTGTTTGCCGATGAATGAGGGTGAATCATGGTGTGCCCTCCGTCATGCCGCGTAACAAACCCCCAGCTCAAACTCTGTCAGAAAACACCATTTTCTGCCATTTTCTTTTGCCTGTATTTTGACCATCAGGTCTCTTTGTGCAACCGAACATGACCACAGGCTCGGGCTGAGTGTGTGTTTTGTTGAAGCGGGTCGGGTCAAGGGCCCGGGCTACTGCGGCTTTGTTTCTTCTTTCGGTACGTCACCAGGTCATGACTCTGTCCTCCTCCCTGCTGACTGCTCTACCTGTTTTCGCACCTTGGGCTGCTCTCGACATGACTGACATTCCAGGCTGACAGCAGGCCTCCCGTGACGGAGAGAGGGCGAGTGCCACCGGCTGACAGCAGCCCCACGGGCTCTGCGAGCGTGTGGCTTTCTGGAATGTTCTACATGCATGACCTGTGTCAGGTGGGGAAAAAAGGCCAAATATAGACAGAAAAAGAAGACCGACATTCGCGTATTCACCATTCACCCGTAGTGAATTACACTCTCTTTCCCTCTCTCACACACATGCAAAGACTCTCATGTCCGTCGACTTGGTTCATGCCAAGTGGTACACATTGCTTTTTGGCTCCTGAGATGTGCTGTACAGGAGGGAAGGAGAAAAATGTTCAGCTCTCCCCGGGTGAGCAACGCCCTGAGCGTAAGAGCCAAAGTGGATAACGGTGCACATGCACTGCCTGCTGGGACCTCAGTGTGCACGTTCACCCTGGGGCATCATCCCATGACCCGTAACACACACACACACAGGGTAAAATATAGGTCAAAGGAAAATAAACATTAATAATAGACAGGTTTAAGGCAAAGTCCAAATGTGACAGTTCTCTGCAGGGCTTGGGTAAATATCACATCTCTACCCGTACAGTCAGCTAACCCTACCCCACTGGTCCACAAACAAACGTGATGCCTTCCCATTTGGGGCTGACATGGTGGCAGATTCTTTGATTGTATTTTCTGTCAAGTCCTATAATGTGAGCTTCAGGCCGGAAGGTAAATTTGTTTGAGGACACTTGGCTAGCAAGGAAGGCAAAAGGTCATGCTTTTAAAGATGACCTATGCCATAGTTATGACACTCAGAAATGCTAACAACAGTTAACAATGAATTTTGAGCAGTAATTTCTCTCATTAGTGGCAATTCTAGTATGTATGGGTGAGGTACATTATTCCATTGAACATTCCATCAAGGTTAAAGTGCACATTGCAGATTCTGAGGTACTTTGACTCTAATGAATATGGTCGTTCAGTAGTGTTTCTCCTGATCTCTCCTGAGCTTAGTGTTGAACTGTTATGAAATGTGCTAGTTTGGACCATAGAAATGTGTGTGAGAGAGAGTGAGAGAGAGAGAGGGTGAGAGAGGGGGAGAGAGAGAGCAGTGTTGATCTTCCTGCTGAGATGCTTAACCTACAGCAGAAGACTTCTCTGAGAACTCCCACCATCACACCTTCAGGTTTAGCATATTCTCTTAATAATTCACCAGTACTTCATAAGCGGCCTGTGTGGCTGTCAGTAAAATGGGACTATGGAGACTTAGGAGTCACTACACTCAAATCTCCTGCAGCCTCTTTTCTGTTGTGTGTAGCAAAGATAATAATGGCTTTAAAGTGTCAAAAACCTGTTTGTCCACCATTTACCCTTGTCTGACCTTTTGACACAACGTTTCTTAGTGCTGGTTGTCATGGAGACCCAAAGAACTGCACATTCTTGTTATTTCTCGGGTCTAATATAAAAAATATGCAGGGCATGGGATCCTCAAAGCCACATCGGATAATCCTGTTCAGTAACTGGTGCTCTTAGCTCACACAGACACATACCACACAAAATGTATTTAAAAGGAATAGGGAGGTTTTTCAATGTCTCCAACATGTGTACATCATTATACATCCAAAATGAAATCTACATTAGAATAAAATTCATTTAGCTGTTCGTATATACACTGAATAACTCACTCTTCTTTGACGGGTGCCTGGTTTCGGGGAATTTGCAGTAATGACATTACACTTACAGGAATGTCTTGGGCTTCAGGTCACTTGGAAAGGACAAAATGGCTATCAGTAAAATAAACACTTCAGTGGGTCTTGTTATGTTGTAAAACCTCCCTTTATGTGTTAGCATGAGAGTCTTGAGTGACCTGAACAGCATGCTAAGTTCAGGACAAACGCCCACAGCCGCACCAGCACCAGGGCATCGCGGCATGCGGGCACATTTCATGCTGCCTGAAACTGTCTTTGATGCCCGCTCCATTCACCCCAGGAGAAGGACTTCCCCGCAGCAGGAGTGGAGGGGTGGGGGGGTGGGGGGTTGAGCCCACTCTCGCTGGGAAATGGGGGAAGGGGGGTGGGAATAGGGGGAGGTTACCAGGTGCCACTTCTTCTAACTTTGGTCACGTAAGTTGCACCAGTGTCTCACCCCGGCTCCGGCCGGACACTCTGAGACAACTGTGGCAGCTGGCTAGGTTCTTGGTATTGCTGAGTACGATCCCTCCCTTGCTCCCCCTTTCTAAGTCCTTTTGTTCCGTGCGGCCAGCCTGTGATCCTCCTCACACACCTCCCCCCATCTCATATTTAATGGCTTTCCTGTCTGTGGTGTTTGTTTTTGCCCTGCTGAAGCACGCAGCTTCAAAGAACACGTCTTACGTTAGTGAGAAAACTGAAATTTCAGACATTTCCGGTGTTCGCTATTACAAAGGTCTTTGCTTGTTTATTTACTGTTGTTGAAGATGTTTTCCATGCTGAACATTATCAGTACCATATGTCCTGTAAGCCATCGCTGTCACTAGGTGTGCACATCATCTAAGGTTTATCCAGGCGCGGAGAAACCACACCGCATCTGCAAGTCAGAATGATGATGAATAATCTCCACTTTAAGAATAAGGTTATGACCAATGCCACAGCCAACGTTCCTCAAGTGGCACAGTTGATCTATTCTAAGATACACTGGGCCTTAAAACATTTTGCACACCCCCCCTGCCCCCATCCCACCCCCACCCATGTTTGTTGTATGTAACAGTAGATGGAGTTATTGTTCGGACAGCAGGGTAGCTGAACAGGTGTTTTCCAAATGGACTTTGAGTGGCATCGCAGCCGAAATGGCCCGTATTTGGCCCTTGGCCTCCCGCTGTGCAATTTGTCAGGGAGAGGTGTGAAAACCACTTCTGCCATAGTGAGCTTTGCTCGGTGACAGAGGGCAGAGGAGAGCTTAACTGCCCCGACTGGCTCCACAGATAGTCCACAAACATAGGCACCTAAGGCTTTTGGAAAGAAATAGTCCCTTCAAGTCAGTCCTAAGCACCACTCCAGTCATACGTCTTATCCTTCCTCTTTTCCTCCTCCTGTCTCCCCAGCCGTGCAGAGGGGACGCATGTCCAGCTCTCAGTCCAGCCCGGGCCAGTACCTGACCAACGGCAGCGAGGCGTATGGCGGCCAGCCGTACCTGTCGGGCTTCATCTCGCTGCTGCTGCGTGCCGAGCCGTACCCCACGTCCCGCTACGGAGCCCAGTGCATGCAGTCCAACAACCTCATGGGCATCGAGAACATCTGTGAGCTGGCGGCACGTCTGCTCTTCAGCGCCGTGGAGTGGGCCAAGAACATCCCCTTCTTCCCCGACCTGCAGCTCATGGACCAGGTAGAGCCGACAAGTCTCTCCGGGGTTGCCCAGTGGCACCCGTGTCGTCGGTGACCAATCAGTACGCATAGCTAGACAACTACACGAACATACATCTTTCAGTGCGAGTCAAGAGTGTTGCTTCTGTTGAAGCTTTCAAACCACTCTCCCAGGCAATCTCAAATCCTTTCAAATGTATCGCAAGAAATGTTAAATGTCATTGCAAAAATAATACAAATAATTACTACATTTAGATAGATGTGATAATGCATTCTGTGCAAATGCACTTTCTTATGCACAGAATTCTGTGCAATTGTTTTCACCAGTTCAGCAGTTCATCCAGTAAAAACACATCAGACAGAATCAGTGTAGATGTGTGGCTTCAGACTTTGCATGGCGGTCTTTCACTGGCAGTGACGCAAAACAGCACAAAACCTACAGTCATAGCACTACAACAGATGCGGTTTGTCCCTCAAAGCTGATGACCCTTCGGATGCCGCATCTTCGCTGACGTCCTGCTCACCACTCTGATGTCTGACCCGTAGGTGGCGCTGTTGCGCATGTCGTGGAGTGAGCTATTTGTGCTGAACGCGGCCCAGTGCTCCATGCCGCTGCACGTCGCGCCCCTGCTGGCCGCCGCTGGCCTGCACGCCTCGCCCATGTCGGCCGAGCGCGTGGTGGCCTTCATGGACCACATCCGCGTGTTCCAGGAGCAGGTGGAGAAGCTGAAGGCGCTGCAGGTGGACACGGCTGAGTACTCCTGCCTCAAGTCCATCGTTCTCTTCACCTCAGGTAAGAGGCACCACGGCCTGTAGCACCAGCATCTTCTCGCCGACCTCAGCACCATGGAGCCACGTCGCCAGGTCCACACTCCTCGTGTCCTTAAAGGTGGTCAGTCCTCATTATTCATTGTTCTCCACAAATCTGTGGACCCACCAGCCACTATCAACTACAAAGACGGTCTTAATTATTTATGTTCCCCTAAGTCATAAGCCTTCTTCAGTGCTGGGTCTAGAGTTCTAAAGCTGTGTAAGAGGCCTCATCTGTGACATTCAAGCCCTCCAGGCCTAGAGAACATATGAAGTTGCTTGAAACACTATCCATGCACTATGTGCTGCAATGTTCTGTACTCTTTTATGCACAAAACCCAGTTAATATTGGCTGAGTGTGCAGAGTGATATATCAACAGACAGAGGCAGGCCACTGAGAGCCACCTCACACATAACATCAGAGAGTTTCTGTGCAAACCTTTTAAAAATCTTTCTCCAGTTGTCTCTCTCCCCCCTGACTCCCAGCTCCCAATCACAGAAACGCGCCGAGCTCGGAATCGCACTCTTCCAAGCGTCTGCTGAATCCGCTCTTTTGCTTTCCTTCATCCCTCGTTTCTTCACGCTTCCATCTATTATTGAAACCATCCAGGCAGGCTCCGCCCCACTCTCCCCACCAACCCTCCCACCAGCGTGCCTGAATTATGCATGCTGAGCTACAGAGAAGGGGATTCGCCCGAACCCAGGCCTGACCTACATAACCTCTGTAGTGCGATCCACAGGTCTCACCCAGAGCCTCAGTCCCAGCCAGACCAGCACACCCCCCCCCCCCCACCTCCCCACCTCCCCACCTCCCCAGCCCAGGGGAGAGCAGCCCTGACCCTGCTGCCCCTCCATCGCCCTGCAGGCGTCCAGCATCAACGGTCCCTGGGTGTGGAGTGGTGGGGGCTCCATGCATGTTCTCACTAGTAGACAAAGACAGACAGCAAGAGAGACAGAAAGCGACAGAGCAGGAGAGAGAGAGAGAGAGAGAGGGAGAGAGAGAGAGAGAGAGAGACAGCATGCCTGCGGCCATAACAGAAGCTGCACAGAGGCACACGAGTCTTATTACTGTACTGACATTATCATCCGCGGCCAGTGCATTGACTATTCCCCTTCACACACACACACAACATACAAAATACTGCGTACGATAATGAAGGATGTCGTTGCGTGCATAAACATCAGGCTGACACACGTGCATTTGCATCCATCCAACCAGTCCAGGGGTGGGTGAGGAGGCTTCTTCTGAAATATGAAGCAATCAATCTCTTTCCTCTAAAGCAGAAACCCAGCGGGGCCACTTTTGTGTGTCTGGGCTACAAAGGCATAAATAGTCATAGGAACTGAGGAAGAGGGTCATGGGTTGAAATCTTAAAACAATTTTTCATTCTCAAGCTTTTGTAAGAAATGTACTGTCCTTATGTGTTCAGAAACACCAAATGGCTCTCATCCTGGAAGGAGTTCTGCTGGTGTCAAATGTGTGCGTTTCTCTTTGAAGCGAGAAGCCGGAGTTTAGCCATGGGCTTCTCCAAACTCAGTGAGCTTGAGTGTTTACAGGGCTACATTGTATTGTAATGAAGCCCTTATGTTCTGGAGGAACACCCATGCCACTGTTGGCAGCTTCTCTAATGTTTCCTTCCCCATCTCTCCACGTCTGTTCCAGACGCCATGGGCCTCTCGGACGTGGCGCACGTGGAGAGCATCCAGGAGAAATCCCAGTGTGCCCTGGAGGAGTATGTGCGTAACCAGTACCCCAACCAGCCCAACCGCTTCGGCCGCCTGCTGCTCCGCCTGCCGTCCCTGCGCATCGTGTCCTCGCCCGTCATCGAGCAGCTCTTCTTTGTGCGCTTGGTGGGCAAGACGCCCATCGAGACCCTGCTGAGAGACATGCTACTCTCTGGCTCCAGCTACAACTGGCCCTACCTTCCCATGCAGAGGGACCGGCCTATCTCCCTCCACTACAACGAGAACGGGCCCTGAGCTTCAGCCATGGCTAACCGAAGCCACGCCCTCCTTGGTGGGGTCGCAGCCGATTGGCCACGCGCACCCCATCTCCAGTACCCATCAGCACCACTCGCTATTATGATGCACCAGCCGTCTGTGCCGTGGTAGGAAACGGAACTCCCCGTTTGCAGGCTGGTTTTCGAGAGCCTCGACAAGATTTTGGATCTTGGATCTCTGAGGACTTACACACTGCTTGACTGAAAAGGGCTGAGTACATTCCCGATTATTCACACAAACCAGAAGCCGTTAAAGCTGATACCAAAATGTGTATTTTTCTTTTATTTTACCAGGATTTTTGAGAAAAGATTATTTTGCGGGGTGGCTTGGCAGTCTGCAGCTAGTTTTAAAGACAAACTCAAGACTTTGTCCATATGTGAGTGGAGAGCTCTGAGAACAGTGTGCCTGCAGCTCAACTGAAGCAGCTAAATCTGAGAGGTTAGACAGAGGCTAACCGTCTAGCCCCAGAGAACCAGAGAGGCCAGTGAGTACCTGAACATGCTAAAGCCATTGCCATACGAACCACAGGGAGCCAGTGCTGGTGACACGACCCGGTTTTGGCTCATCTCAATATTGACTTTGCTCGCATTTTAAGTCTCTGAAGGGAGTCTTGAGATGTGAAAAAGGCACTTGCTATTTGAAACCCGCCAGGCACCATCCTCTCTGTTATCGTCCCAGCTACCACCAAAAATTCAGAACACTACACAGAGGCACTGTAGACCCTCGGCAGACAGGGTCTGTTCACAGTGCTCACTGCCAGTTTTCAAAATCTCATTCCGTTTATCAAGGACTGAACATTCTATCAGTATGAGTTAGAATCTCAGTGAAAACATATAGTCATTTCTTTTGAGGATGGGACGCCTTGCTGTAGCAATAGATATCTTCAAGTTTTCTGTTATTTGAATTGTCAGAGTATGTCAAAATATGTCAAAGTCCAGTTGTCACGGTTTGAACATGGCACTACAGCTTTCAAAGGCGACATTTGCGAAGCCATAGGAGCCTCTGAAAGCATCAACTGTTGTATTACTTCACAGAATATTTCTATAACTTTTCTTTCTGCATTTTAGGTTTGAAAAAAGTGAATTGTTGAAATAAAAGCTGTCATTCACAAAATTGTGATTTTTTTTTGTTTTATACAAAATGTAAATCAAACAGCACAGTACTTTCAGCACATAAAATAAAATTTCTTCATATAATATTGGGATATAATATGGGATTATATACTACATTCTTTCTAACTTGTATTAGGATATATTTATTGTTAACACATAACCCCCCCACTGGGGAAGCGTATGCCATTTATCCACAAGCCCCCCATGGGAGACGGAGATAAGATAGCTCCCTTCCACCATGTGGCAGAGAGACAGCTCTTATGAGGATGACTTATGCCTTCATTCCAAAGCCGTCGGTCCCAGCCTGACACTGTGACCTATAGTGCACTGGCCAGTAATGTTAGCTCCTTGCGCAGAACACATGTGTCATATTGCCTATAGCGACGGATGGGTGGGTGTGTTGCATGAGATCACGTTTGTGGGTCAGTGCTGCATATTGACATCTAACCTTATAACCCAGCAACCTTATAACCTAGCAATATAAACACCAGATCTCTTGTTTACCAGTAGTATTAATGAGAAGCTATAACTTAATACATGTATTTTATAATACTCACTGAGGTGCATCCAAATTGTTATAGGGGCCAGAGCAAGATGGATGGATGGAATGGCCTATCCCGGCCCTTGCCGATAGATCATTCACAGTTGACATTAATTGTCCCAGGCCTGCTGTGTCTGCCACTGCCATGTGCATCTAACCCCAAAGCCTCAATCTGGTGTGACACGATTTCATTTTAGCCAGAAATGTGGCTGGACCTAAGTGAATCGTAGCCGTGGAGGGCAAAGCTACGATAGGGATCTCTTCTGTATATTAAATAGATGAATGAAGTGACACAGCTACTGCTTTTAAATGTGAATGCTAGTCACAAGGGCATGTCGTCCCTGTCTCTGGGGGATTGACCAGCCCGCCATGTCCCAATCGATAGGTAAAGTGAATTGAGGTCACTGTTTGTCCATAAGGGGTCCCACTTCTCTGGCTGGCTGTCAAAAAGCCAGCTGGGCTAGGCAGAATTTTTCTCTGCTGGGTGCTCACTTTAGTCCTGAGGATGGATGGATGGATGGATGGATGGATGGATAAACGGACGGATGGATGGATGGTTGGATGGATGGATGGATGCTATTTTTATCTGACTTCTGAAGAGATGCTATGTGAACCTGTGGAGATAACGTATGAAGCCAAAGAAAAATTAACAGAGTGCAAGATCGATTCGCTTCGCTGCTGTTGAAAGCCAAACAATCTGGATCTTTTAAAACTATGTTTCCTTTGCCTTTTTGTGGCATACGTGGTCCTGAGCGTGCAAAATTCAGGCTGCCGGCGGCTTTTTTGATGTCCCTGTTCACGGCACAGAGCAGTTTGGCCCAAGTTAGCATCCATCATGTCAGCAGCACATGCAGTAGCTTCCCAGTCTGCTGCACACCATCCACGCTGCTGGTGGAAAAACCCCTGGCTCTCGTCTCCTAACCAAAAGCCACTGCATTCCGGGACACTCGGTCGAGACGGGCCGATAACAGCATAAGCGCCCTGCTGGTGTTGAGGACCGGCCTCTCTCCTTCACCTCGCCGGCTTTCCTCCCGAGTGCCGCATAAAAACTGGAGAGAGAGAAAGAGAAAGAGAGAGAGAAATTCTTATTGTCCTGAGTGAAAACTTCTATTGGGTTTGAATAAAACTGTGTGCCCCTGTGTTTCCTCCTATAAACCCTTAAAGAGGAGACTGACTCCGATATGGGATACATCAATATTAACATGGTAGAAAGTTACTTTAAAAAACAGTTTTAAAAAATGCACCAGAGCATCAATATTTATGGCATTGTGTTTCATCCCTGCCACCTCCTGGATCTCAGAGGGTAATTGTTAAGAGGGCATTTGTTTTAGGGCCAATACTCACTAAAAATAAAGCTTCACTACTCCCATGCATACTTCCCATAACAGCAGTCAAATGTGGATTATTTATCCAAGTTGAACAAGCATTCATGAAAAAGGAATCTGTCAAACAGTTTATTGTTATTTGAATTTTTAAATTGTCACAAAAATCTCAATACATCAAATAATTCAGTTTGTACTGAGCTAGCTTTGTAAATATTATATAACAATATGCATGAAATATGTACATGTGCAATATGTTTGCATAGTCATCTGCATTTTATTAGTTTTTCCGATTCCATAGGACAAACTGATTGATGGTACATGCTTGACTTTGTCGTGGATGTTGTGTGTGATTGCCCAAAATGGCCGCCCTTCCTATTTCATTACAGCTTTCTTTCTCCAGCACTAATCATATCATGGCCTTCCACTGCTGCTTCATGTGCTAGAGCTCCAGTGTGATTACGCTGTGCAAGTTTCTGGGTCAGTAAGTTAAATATTTCAGATGGTGTATTTTTAGACACGTCTGTTTCCACTTTGTGTACTCCTGCAACACACACACACACACACACACACACACACACACACACACACACACACTCACACACACACTCTCTCTCCCTCTCTCTCTCTCTCTCTCTCTCTCTCTGTGTGTGTGTGTGTGTGTGTGTGTGTGTGTGTGTGTGTGTGTGTGTGTGTGTGTATAGGCTGTTATGTCCTAAGGCTCCATTTGACCCACTAAGTCATGCATGCTTACATGACCTGGAGGGATATCAGTGGTACATGGAGGAAGACAGAAGAATAGTGACTTCACACAGTATAGGACAGAGAGTAGCTGAGCTATATGTAATATTGATATATCAATATTACATATATCAATATATATGTATATGTATATACACAGTCTCAGTCTATGTACTGTGAATACCATATTCCAGCATATTTCATAAGTGTTTTATTGTCCATTTGATCGTGGGTTTGCCGTGTGTAACACTATATATATTCTTTTATGCATTATACTCAATAGGTGCAGTAAGACCAATTTAACATCTGTAGAGATTCCACAAAGATTCCACAAAGATTTCCAGATCCTGAAATGACTCCCCAGGTCCTGAGGCTAAAGCTTTTAAAAGTCTTTTAAAGCAACATTTTGGTTGGTAGTTTTGTGTCCTGTAAATGCTGTTTATAAAGCCATCAAGTATGTAAATATAGGGAACTAGTTCAAATACCTTAAATTATTGCATTATTTAGATGTGATTGTTGTTTTGTTTATGTAAAGTTTGCTGTGTAATCACAATTGGGTCTCCAAGTTGAGTTCTTTAAAGCTATAGAGCATATCATGAAGTCAAAGAAATATTTATATTCATTTGCAATATTTATTCAAATCTATTCACAAAGAAATCCTTTTTTGAAAGTCTGAACACTTGCCACTCAAAGGGGCTTACACACAAACACAAATAAGAGGCCATAGGCTGGAAGAGCAATAGTAAATCTGAGCCACTTAACTTGACAATTGTATTTGTTTTCCAAGACCTTTCTTTGCCGTTGTCATCCATAACCCAAGGCCCAGAAGTGGCTTCTCACCTAGGGCTCGGGGTCCACTTACTGAAGGGTAATTGGAAACTCATATTCTGAGTGCGGTTTTCTCGTTGGTTCACTGGCTGAATGCACTGACCCAGACGTGTGAGGTCACCACCATGTTAACTGGCACAAGGGTGTTGTTGCTGAATGATGCTCAGTGGATTTATTTTTGTGGGGGGGGGGGGGGGGGGGGGGTGTTTCTGTAAATGTGTGATTGAGCGAGTGAGTGTGTATGTCAGTGCAGTATACCAACTTCAAACTAAGTGACAGCTGCGCACTGGAACAAAACAAATGTCAATACTGACTGTATGACAAACCTCAGTACACATACAGCTGCTACACTGACTTTATGACAAACCCCACTACACATACAATGTATAACAAACCCCACTACACATACAGCTGCTATACTGACTGTATAACAAACCCCACTACACACACAGGTGGTATATTGACTGTATAACAAATCCCACTACACATACAGCTGCTATAGGTCTACTGACTGTACACTACACATACAGGTGCTATACTGACTGTATAACAAACCCCACTACACATACAGCTGCTATAGGTCTACTGACTGTACACTACACATACAGGTGCTATACTGACTGTATAACAAACCCCACTACACATACAGCTGCTATAGGTCTACTGACTGTACACTACACATACAGGTGCTATACTGACTGTATAACAAACCCCACTACACATACAGCTGCTATAGGTCTACTGACTGTACACTACACATACAGGTGCTATACTGACTGTATAACAAACCCCACTACACATACAGCTGCTATAGGTCTACTGACTGTACACTACACATACAGGTGCTATACTGACTGTATAACAAACCCCACTACACATACAGCTGCTATACTGACTGCATCTGCTTCTGCCTCTCCCATCACACTGAACAAATAAGCCAATTGCTCATCTGAATATCTCTCCTGGGGAAAAATAAACGTCTAAGAGGCATCCAGCCAGTGACATAAGGAAGCAACAAAAGGCGGAAAAGGCGGGTGCGATTAACAATCTTTTTCGTCTCTGTATAAATCATTTTCTCCGTCTCAAAGTGTTTCCACTGCTCCTTCCCCAGCCTCTGAGGGCTGAAACCTGAATCTGAGGCATGCGGCGGTGTTTGACGTCTCCTCCACCTGTCCAGCTGCCATTCCCGGCAGAGCCCCGTCCCACGGGGAGGTTAAGCTGCCCCCACCCACACCTGTTCTGTTTTCATGGCCACGCTGAGCCCAGTTGGTGCGTCACTTGCCTTTGCCGCGTTCAGGAAGCCTCGGTTCCCAGCTGCCCAGGCACGTGAGAACATAATGATTTAAGGCTCGTTGTCCACAGATCCGACGGCTGCTTTCAAAGTAACTGACACAGGTTCCTGCCTCCGTGATTAAACCTCTATACGACTAACCTCTACGTGGAGCTAAATCTACAGGGTCACGCAGATTCCATGTTCCAGAATAAACAGACTCACTTAGATTCTGTTGTTTTTTCTAAAACTATTTCAATTCAAAGGTTGTAAACTGAAGTAAAAAATTGCATTTTGTCTGTTGAGAATATAAAACTGAAAATAGGTGAACAAAACTCAAAGGGAAAAGCAATGATGAGCATGTCAACATTAAAAACTGGGCCATAGAAATCAAAGGGGGGGTCAGTCAGATATTATAACACATGTCAAAATCTTCATATTAGGCCCCCAAGATCCTGCGCACCTAGAAACCATGAGGTAAGGGTGACATCCTTGATTATGACAGTGTCCACGTAGTTTGAGTTTGGCCACCCTCAAAAAAGCAAGTGTTCCATGATGGGCTTTCAGTAGGCCACCTGCGTTCTCCCAGGACCCTGAGCGTGACGCTTGGACTCTCCCAGCGAGGCCGGCCAGCTCCACACCGAGGGCTCCGCTCTGGAGGTACTGGAAGGGGGCAGGATGACCCAGCCAGGACAACAGAGCACACCATGGCCCGTGCTGTCCCACATAACTCCTGCTCTGTTTGCTTTGGCAGATATGTGGACGTGGGAACACTCTGTCCAAAAATGTCCAGAGAAAGGCCCCTGGCTTTTCACGCCGATGTGGTGGCAGCTGAACTGTGAAAGAGGGATCCGTGCACTGCTGTCTTCTAAATTAAGAAAAAACAGTACATATGAACCTTACTTGGCCGTGCGCTGAGATAACAAGCAGAATCCAATGCAAACAAGCCACACAGGGTTTTGTTTTTCACTCTGAAGTCTTCTCCAGCTGCACATTGTCATCGCATGTCATCCTGCCAGAAGCCCCACCCACCCAGCCCTAAGTCGTAAACATCTACGCTATTTAATAAAATAGATGTTTACGACTATGCAGTAAATCACAGACATGATTTTATCACGTTCATAAAGCTCGCAAAATGTTTAAGTAGTTATACTAAGTAGCAAATAAAATATTGTCAGATACTGCAGGCAGGCTAATCTGTTCTTGTTCTGTCTCACTGAAATCTCCCTTGTCCTATTTTCCCCAGAGCCAATGAAGTGGATGTTAAATCGAACAAACTCACATATTCATCATCCGAATGTCTTAAAGTAAGACACACTGACTTTAAAAAATAATCCCCAGGGTCCCAAGATCTACCTGTCCTAAATCTGAGAAGCATGCAGTGTATGACCTATTCAACAGTCCTCATAAGAGTACTGTCAGTAAAGGTGTTCATAGTACATTGGTCCTGACAAACAGATTAGATTATTAGATTATACTTATGCAAATGAATCCTACTATATGGTTAAATACTTATTAAGCACTCAGTATGTTTTAGTATGACTTAAAAAAAAGTTTTTGGACTGTGGTTCTGTAGTGCTATTGTTTCTGTGTTTAGACTGTAGTACCAGGCGAGCCCTGCACCCAGCACAGTGTAGACCTGCATTCTGTGAGACTCCAGTAGAAGACTGTCCAGTAGAAGACTGTCCAGTAGAAGACTGCAGACCCCTTCACAGTGCTAAAGCACCACCATCTTCACTTAGCACAGATTATCGCTTCATTACATCTTGACGCTCTATACATTACACATACTCATATTTAAGGGGTGAGGGACAAGCCTCATTTCTGTACGCGCGTGTGTGTGGGAGAGGGATCTGCTGCAAGAACACGAGCCCCGTGACGGCTTTTACAAGATCTGTCGGCCTTCTTTCTCATGCCGGGACTCAGATTGGCTTTACTTCAGGTGGCATCATCACTGCCTTCACAAGTGGTTACATGCTGCTACCATCTCGGAGCGGGCGAGACCTGCCGTTGGCCATCAGACCCCTCTCCTCCCCGCTGACATTTTGGGCTTAATGCCAAACAGGGATGGGGATGATATGTTCGACAGTGACCTGTCCATGACCCCTGTGCTCCACTTCACACGTCGCCCCACTGGGCGTGTTGGAGTGTTTGGGATTAAAGGCTGTTGTGTACATGTGATTAGTGAAGTGTTGTATGTGTGTGGGTGTGTGGTAGTAAAAAAAAAATAACGTGTGCTTTTGTGCGTGCATGTTGGCATGCACTTGAGCACATGTGTACGTGTATGTGAAAGTGTGTGTGCACACAGGGTCGACCTTTATGCCTGCAGATGACTGCTTTTGTGTGTGTGCATATGTGTCTTTTGTTTTTGTGCATGTGTGAGAATGAGAATGTCTGTGAGCTTGTGTGTGTATGCAAGAGTGCAGTGTGAAGAAGTGTGTGTTACGTGCCTGAGTGTCAGTCCCTGGACCGGCCGCCCCTGCTTCTAGCTCCCAGGGAGATCTGTGACCGAATGTTTCTCAAGTTGAGGGTTCATCCTCAGTTCAGAGGGAGGTTCAACTGCCGGTCAGCGGCCTACGCTGCTACTAGCTCTCCTCTTCCCTCTCTCTCTTTCTCTCTCGTCTCCTCTCTCTCTGTTTCTCTCTCTATCACTTAATCTCAGCAATTAGGCTGCAGAGCGATGTGTTAACAAGTAGCGCTGGCATGTTTTTAAGTATACAGTCTGAATTGTGGGCCAATTGTTTTGTTAATAGTGCCCTCATTCAAGTCAGAAGGAGCAGAAATACTGAAAGTCCAAAAACAGGCCTTCCCTTGAAACATTCCTTCCCTTTAACAGGCCTTACCTTTAAACAGGACTTCCCTTTAAACAGGACTTCCTTTAATATTCAGAGAAACAAAAATCATGTGTGTGGTTGTGTAAAAATGCACCATTCTTTTCAGGGAACACATGAAGAATGTTTAATTTTGTTGTTCCATCTTAGATTTGATAAAAAAAATAAACAGAGAGGTAATTTAAAATATACATCGTTAAGCATTTGTGTATCTCATTGATCCTTCTCAAACACACCATTTCACACACAATATTTCAAGACCTAACCTAAAAACAAAGAGCCAATCTGGTTAAGCACTTCAGTCTATGATGATATGAAACATCCAAAAATAAATAAATCCCCAAAGTCCCTGCAGCGCTTATTACAAAATCTTCATGTATCTCTGCTTTGCGCTACAGAGGGAGTTATCCACAATAAACAATTCAGTTTCCTGTTTCTGGCAGCCAGTTGGATGGGTTGTAGCTTTTCTGCTTCTCATAATCAAATAGCTGCAGAAATACCACATGGATTTGTCTGCCTTTCTCACTTTGACTACTGCAACAACTACTGCAAAAATATGATGAGGATGATTGTGTTGTCATTGTTAATGATAATCATTCACAAAAACAGTGATATTCAATTTAATTCTTAATAGTTTAATAGTTTTAATATTTGTTGCCAATGCCTCGTTAGAAAACTGGAAGATATTCACTGTAAAAATATAATCTGTTTAAACTTGTGAACTGTATGAAGCACACCATGGCACAAACATCAAATGAATGCTTTATACCTGAAGATTTGCTTGGAGAAACATTGAGGAATGTTTAAGAACAGAACAGAATTTAAGTTATTCTGAGCTGCTTTTTGACTTTCAAGTATCTTTTCAAAGAAAATGTGAAGCAAGTGAACTAATGAAGGTTTTGAACTATGCTGCTGTCGTTATGAACATGTGGTTCATACCAAACTACAGACACAAATACACATGGTTTAAAAAAACAGAAGACATACATCTCATTATTTGAAATACATATTAATAAATTATTATTTTTTAATTTGCAAGAGAAATGTTTACATGAGTAGTAAACTCATGTAAACATTAAGACAAACCTGATCATAGCACTGACGTGTCATTCATAAAATGACTCAAGTCAGCCCTCAGCTGACTCTGTGGTGGTGTAATGTGGGTAATTCATTGAAATTCCCAGTAAGATTAACTGATGTGCAGCAGAGATGTACCTGTAGACTCGACTGTTTGCCCAGCCATCGCCATGCGTATTGCTGAGTTTCTTTTTGCATGACACATCAAGGCTGTTCTTTACGGTCTGGCTCCGACCTTTGCCAGCCCATGTGATTTAGCTAGAAGCGTATCAGCTGCACTGGCTCTTTTCTTGCTCATCCTATTAGCTGAGTAAAGCAAAGCAAGGGTCACCTCTAAGTAACCTTATCTTGTAATTGGGTTCAAGGTTAAGTGACCAGGCAGCAGCGGGGTGCAGGGTTAAGGTCGGGGTGACATGGTAAGGGGCAGCACTTCATCACAGCTGGGCAAAGAAATCAAGACCCAGGCTTTGCCGTCTAGGGTAGGCCGGGGCATGGTGCGAACACTTGAGGGAGAGGGGGGTGGGCTGTTGCCAGGCAACCCGCACTCCAGACGAGGTCCACAAGGCTTTTAACCTCAGCCCAAATCGATGCGGACGGCTCGACGGCTAATATTCATCTTGCAGATGGGAGGATTAATCAAGCACGGGTCCGGGGGTCTTCCCCTACTGGGCTGAGTGTCCTGCCCCAGCCAGCTAATGGAAGCAGGAGCAGGAGGAAACGTGCGACGAATGGAAGCTGCCCTGGCGGTTTCTCTCTCCAGCAAATCCGGCCCGTTAGTTGCCTAGCGGAGAGATGAAGGGCTTCCGGTGGCTCGGGTTCAGCTGGAATGACCCGCGGGCCACTTCATGGCCAAGGGCGAGGGAATAGCCCAGAATAAAGTGTAAATAATGGATCATAAACTTCAGCTTGGTAGGCTTCTCCGTCTCTGTGTGCCATAGACTGCTGCTCTACCTAGTCATTACCATCATGTCTTCATATGTTGAATAGATCAAAAAGATTTCAGTGCACATCTGTAGCAAGTGTTATTTACTTTAGATTTTGTGGACAGACACATGGTTCCGTCTTAGTTAAGTATAAAACAGAAATGAAACACTCCATGTACATGCTGAGGCATAGTGCCAATTAAATAAAGTCCAACACAATAGGAGTAACTAATTAATCTATTATGCACTATTCCCAGCATCCATCATCCACTTAATCCATTCATCTAGTGCAAAAAGTATTTCCCGTTTTGACTAACACGTGTCTGCTGTCGGCATCTGAAACGTGTGAGGAACATTTTGGTTATATTCTTATTACCGTCTGTTTTAAAAGCAAAGCCTCTGTCAGGAAATATGAGGAAATCAAGGCAGAAAGATTCCTTTTTATCCCTGCTTTTGGGGAAATTAAAGCAAAATTCTGGTGACTGCCAACTGAAAGAAGGCTTTCATCAGGACATCTGATTAGTGATTAAACCCTATTAAGGGAGAGCTGCAGACATCTGGTCTGTGTTCTGGTGATTCTGTATTCTCTGCAATCCTCCCATAATGATTCAGTCTGGACAAGTGTGTGGGCCACATGACCCCTTATCCTCCTATTGCTCTGTTTGGGCACCTCACCTTCTATATTTGCAGTGGTGAGGTGTATATATATATATATATACACCTCACATACATACATATACACACACACACACACACACACATACATATACACATACACATACACACACTGAGGAGAACGAGTATTTGATACGCTGCCGATTTTGCTGGTTTTCACACTTGCAATGCATGTAGAAATCTAATTTTTATCATAGGTGCTCTTCAAGTGTGAGTGATGGAATCTAAAAACAAAGTCCAGAAAATCACACTGAATGACTTAAATAATTAATTTGCATTTTATTGCAGGAAATAAGTATTTGATACATCAGAAAAACGAAACTTAGAAACCTTTGTTTGCGATTACAGAAGTAAGATGTTTCCTGTAGTTCTTTACAAGGTTTGCACACACTGCAGCAGGGATTTTGGCCCACTCCTCCATACAGATCTTCTCCAGATCCTTGAGGTTTCTAGGCTGTCACTGGGCAACACAGAGTTTCAGGTGTCTCCAGAGATTTTTGATCAGGTTCAGATCTGGAGACTGGCTAGGACCTCTCCAGGACCTGGAGATGCTTCTTATGTAGCCACTCCTTAGTTGGCGGTGTGCTTCGGGTCATTGTCATGTTGATAGACCCAACTGTGACCCATCTTCAGTGCTCTTACTGAGGGAAGAAGGTTGTTGGCCAATATTTTACAATACATGGCTCCATCCATCCTCCCCTCAATGCAGTGCAGTCACCCTGTCCCCTTTGCAGAAAAGCATCCCCAAACCATGATGCTTCCACCTTCGTGTTTCACTGTAGGGATGGTGTTCTTGGGTTTGTACTCTTCCTTCTTTTTCCTCCAAACACAGCGAGTGGAGTTTAGACCATAAAGCTCTATTTTCTATAGTTTTTTAGGAAACAGTGGTTCCAGCTTGCTGCAAGTCATTGACCAGGTCCTGTTGAGTAGTTTTGGGTTCTTTCCTTACCTTACTCACTATCAGTGCAACCCCACGAGGTGAGATCTTGCAGGGAGCTCCAGACAGAGGGAGGTGGCTGTTATTTTTGTCTTCTTCCATTTTCTGATTATTGTGCTTACAGTTGTTGTCTTCTCATTAACCTGTTTGCCTATCTTCCTGTAGCCCATTCCGGCCTTGTGCAGGGCTATAATTTTGTCCCTGATGTCCTTGCACAGCTCTCTGGTCTTGGCCATTGTGGTGAGGTTGGAGTTTGTTTGTGTGTAAGTGTGGACAGGTGTCTTTTTATTCTATTTAGTTCAAACAGGTGCAGGTAATACAGGTAAAGAGTGGAGAACAGGAGGGCCTCTTAAAGAGCAACTAACAGGTCTGTGAGTGCCAGAATTCGTACTGTTTGGTAAGGTATCAAATACTTATTTGCTGCAATAAAATGCAAATTAATGATTTAAAAGTCATTCAGAGTGATTTTCTGCATTTTGTTTTAGATTCCATCACTCACACTTGACACTTGAAGAGCACCTATGTGCATTTTGTTCCGATCTTAAAAAGATGGCTTTATGACCAAAATCAAGTGGAGTTGTATTTTACAAAACCTGGTGAATTTTCCAATACCTGGAGTTCAATTACTTAGACCACAAGAATACAAGAGACTGAAACTTGTAAACAAAGCACAGAAATGAGGGTAATTACATCTGTATTGATATGACTCCCTCTAAAATGCTTTTGAGATGCATTTTGGAGATTAGCTTTGTATTTTTACACACAAATTCAAATAAGATGTTATTTGGCATCTGTAATTGACACTTGTAATAGTCATAAATTAATAAGAAAGGTTCATAGACAACAATTTCAGGTCGCAGGGTGGGAAGTTTACACCTGTCTATCCTCTCTCTCTCTCTCCACTTGACTAAGTCAAAGGACAAAGTACATTACTTTTAGCACACTTACAACACATCATCCTCCATCATACTGACCACTGTCTAGCTGAATCATGTAGATGAATCACTAAATCAAGTTGATGAATCACTAAATCAGGCAGATGAATAAATCCAGTATAGGACCTAATCCTGACCCAGATTGTGAAACTGGTGTGTTGGATGTATTAATACTTCCTCTCCCCATGGTATGTACTGCTGACTATTTGCATATCTATCTAGCATAATCACAAGCGTAGGGTTCTTCCCTGAGTATGCTGGTGTGTAAGACAACACAAAAGTTGGCTTGAGAAAGGCTAGTTGTTCCTTTACAATCCTGGATTAATCTGCAATATGTTAAGATTTACACTGGTATGTGGCAAACAATAAATAATCAAAAACACATAAAACAAGCCGTGTGAGTAGAGCTAACAATATCCATGTATTACTATGATATATACATAAATCTGTTTGTGCCTGCCACCAATTCCTGGTATAAAGGTACACTGAAGCTGTTCAGAGCAGTGATCTGCTGAACTCATCATAATGTACTGCAGTTGAACAGGGAGAGGTCTTCGGCGTCAAGTGCAACACATGCAAAACCTGAAAATTGCAGTCACACCAGATTTAAAAGAACAATGATTGATTTTATTGAGATTTACATTATCCTAATGAATAACACTGTTTGCATGTTTGAACAAAATAGTTTTGTCAGCATATCTAGTAATTTACTGTAAAGTAACTGATTATTGATTGTGTGGTTTAACACCAATTACAGGTACTCCACATCAGACACAAAATAACCAAACAGTAAGGCCGTACCGTTGATGAAAATTGCTGCGGTGTGTGCCTATTGAATATAGTTAACCAGATATGTCGATTCAGTTTGATAAATTAATGTTTAGCAAATTTATCATATTAGAACATAAGTACATTGTGTGGAGCACAAATATATATGGCACTATACAGAACATTTTCATGTGGAATCCAGTATTTGATTATTTTTTTTCATGTTCAAAAACTCACTTTTCTCTGAATGAACTTTCACCAGTTCTTCAGGAATCTAGGTAGCCTTAAGAGAGTTATACATAATTAGATTATGTGTGCAAACGTGTTCAAGACTGGCTATATGATGGGTCCAAAATATATAATAATACCTAATATGTATTGTATCCATTTCTTTTAGTTCCTGACCCCATGCTTATCCTTTACAATTTATTTGCTGCCATATTTGACCTAAAGAGTAACCCCTAGTTTAAATATACTTCAGTGGAGCTGCCAAATTTATTACACAACAAATCATTTCTTTCTAAATACACACTGCTAAGACAAGGTCAGGGCCAAGAAATCAAAAAGTGAATATAATGATATAGTTTATACAGGAGGTGCCAAAGCAGCAGCCATAGATCCAAAAACAGGACCCATCCCTAATGGTTCCAATTAAAACTTGTATGCTAAACCTTTTTAGGAATGATAGATTAGGAATGATAGATTAATGGGTTAGGAATTACAGATTAATGGGTTAGGAATGTAATTATATCATCTTGAGGTACTTTTGTACTTACAAACTCAGTGGTACTTAAGAAGGTTCTTCTATACAATACATATACAATGACATACAATTTTAGATATTCATTTTCCCCTGATTTATAAATAGGCTAGTTTAGCTGAAAGGGAGGACATGTGTTTTATTTGATTTGTATAAGCAGTCAACCAATGAGGCAGCTTTTCCATGACCCCTGAACTCTAAGCTTTCCAGTTGGCTGATTGAGGATGCCACGTTCATTCGACCTGTCAGCCCTCTATGGTAATGCTGCAGCCATGTGACAAGACAGGCCACACAGAATGTTTTCAAGGCCAGTGTTTAACCACACCTCCGTGTACTTCAGTGACCTTCTTCCACCTTCCTCTGTTCTTCAACAAACCATATCTCTGCTTTACAACCCATGTGGCCTCACATATCGAATGATATTCCATATGACTACATAACATGAATCATGGCTCAGCTGAACAGGGCCATGCATGTTCTCACAGTAGATGAGACACTGTGACCAGATTCAGTGGTCAGTCACTGGTTTGTGGAAGCAGGCTCAGCTAGGGTAAATCCGCTTTTGTTTGCAGCTGGATGGATTAAAGAAGCTTCCTGTTTCATGGATGATCTTCAAAGCCCAGCCAGATGTCCTGCTCTATTTGAGACAAGACCTCAGGTGACAATTCTTAACTTGGGTGACTCATCTCATCTGAGCAAGGAGCTTGTGGAGGATTGTCATTTAAGATTGTCCATTCTGATTTTTTAAAACCATATACAGTACACTAAAATAAAATAACTTTAGAAATTAATAAATCCAAATTCTAAAGCTAAAATCCTAACAAATGCTTGAGAGTCTGGAGTATGAAGAGATTGAGAAGTCTTCAGGGGTCTTTAAACTAACGCATCTCTAATTACACAACAGAGGACGGGCCACCCAAATAGAAACCCATTGATCAAGAGGAGATGGAGAGATTAGATGTTATTCAGTCAGAATGAGCACTTAGGGCTGTGTGTTTTTTTTTGTATTTCTCAAGCACATTTGA
Source organism: Brachyhypopomus gauderio (assembly GCF_052324685.1). Taxonomy (NCBI): domain Eukaryota; kingdom Metazoa; phylum Chordata; class Actinopteri; order Gymnotiformes; family Hypopomidae; genus Brachyhypopomus; species Brachyhypopomus gauderio. The sequence goes on along the minus strand of NC_135217.1, from coordinate 21,514,262 downwards.
AGTACCATACAAAAACAAAGAGTAAATATATGACTGCAGAGTAAACAATAGGCTTGGAATTCCTGCTTTCGGTCTCAACACTTTCCTGTAATCCCTTAATGTTTGAAAATCCTTACTTTATACAAAATTATCACCAAATGTCCTCAACTTTTTAAAATGTAATGTTCTGTCAAATGAAAGAATATGATCTGAAGATGTCCAATACATTGTGTTTTTTCTATTGCTATGACACATTTAATCTTCACATCTTTGAATGTTCTTTATCCTCAGCTGTTTACCCTTCATGCCCTCATCTTTTTATCCATTGCTTCATCCCTTTCTCCCTTCTTTGCTCTTTCTCTCTTCTTCTCCCCCTCTATCTCTCTCATTCTCTCTCTCTCTCTCACACACACACACACACACACACACACACACACACACACACACACACACACACACACACACACTCAGCGGAAGGCTGACAGAGTTTTTTGTTAGCCATTGAGCTGTGAAATCGCACAAATTGCTATTGCTTTATGTCTGGCCTGGCAACAGAAGAAGAAAAAGGAAAAACAGGAGAGAGGGAGATTTTCTGCTCCAACACTTCTGAACCTTTCCTGCCTCTGCCTCCTCCCCTGTTAATCACACATATACACACTAGCACACGCACAGCTACAACACGGCATGACCCCCTCCCAACACCCTCTCCATCAACTCTCAACATACAAGGCACCCACCCTCCCAGACACACATCAGCACACACTCTTGTCCCCAGTGCACAACACCTCAACCACTTTGCTTTACAATTCGGGTCACTTCACTGAACAACTTGGCAAATAGCCTCAAGAGTGTTGAAGCGGTCAGACCTGGGAGTCCATTTGATAAAGAAGAATAAGTCCACTAAACAACTCCACAAGTGTCACAAATTGCAATGGGCAATGATGCGTCCTGTGGGAAGAGCAAAACTTGTATTTCATTATTATCTTTAAGAAATCTTTAGCATTTTTAACATAAAAATACTGCTAACATTAACATTTTTCAGATAGCTTAATACTTTATTTTTATCATCAAATGGTTAGTTCCACATCGTAGTTTGATCCTTGTTTGGAATCACGTGGAGTAAATGAAGATAGATCATTTTAATGATCAAGTGTACTAATAAAGCTACTATTTGAACGGCCAAAGGAGTTTTCTTTCCTTGTAAGAGGGCTCCCTCTAAAGGAAAAATACTCCAGTACTATATTTTTCTTTATACATAATTTCAAGGAAACGTCTTATTAAAAGTGGACTGTTCAGAGTAGCCCTCCTTTTAGCCAAATAGCTGAGATAATATGAAGACTAATAGAGAAAATATGGAGGTTATTCCAAGAACATTTGTTAAGCCAAATTATCATAGACACTGTTAAACACTCACCCACTCAAGATTCAAACTTTCACCAGTGTCATACACTTTAAACACTTTTTTGCTTTCTGAACGGGAACAGTTTTGTGTCACATATATGTAATGTTTACGGTTTTAAAGGAATGTATTGTTTGGAGTCCTTCACCAGAAGGCGCTGTGATGAAAATCCCGTGGGCTACGGTACAACAACCTCTGGCCAACGGAAGTAAAATAGATAACCATTCAAATCTATGGGTCCGTCTGAAAAAAATAATACGACGATTTATACCGAGTAGCCTATTCCCAAGCATTTTGAGGAAAAGAGGTTCGAGCTGATGCTTCAGAGACGTCCGTTTACTGCTGCGCTTAAAGCAAACTGTTTCTAAAGGTCCAAAGATTTAACTGAAACGGACACTTGGTATTTCAAAGGAAGTAACTTAGCCAGCCAATTACACCACCCCTGAAAATGAATTTATCACAAGGTAAAGACATATTTTCCCTTCTACAAAACGAAGACGACGCGGCTGTAGTCGAGACAGCTGTCAGAACGGCGGTGTTGTCGATTTTGAAGGTTTTCTTCGACACAAACAACAAGAGGACACGGTCGTATCAGGTGAAGTTGGCCGAGGTAGAAAAAGAAAACACGGCACTCCGGCTCGAACTAAAGGCAGCCGAGCAAGAGCTTCAAACGTTGCGGCAGTTTACTTCTTCCAGTGATGGTTACAAAATTTCGACGGACGTAATCTTCTCGCCGGAATTTGACAACAATTTCACCACAGTTGTGGACAGAGAAGAAGCGGAGACTTCCCAAAATGTCTCCGGAAACGATGTCTTCCATGAAACTTCAGACAGCATGTCTTTGAAGGAAGAGCCCTCCTACGACGACACATTATATATAAAAAACGAACTGCCAGACGAGAGCACTCCGGAGGACTGTGATTATCATGTTATACCGTATTTGGGATGGACAACCAGTGGCCAGTCACAGCAACCTGCTATGCCCATCCAGAGATGTGCGGCATGGAGCAGCAACAACCTCTCGCTTCAGGAAGACGACGCATCTGTAACGAGTCTGGAGAAAAGTATGCAAGTGGCATCCGAGAGTGGTTTGGTTTATATTGGCGATGTACTGAGGTGTTGATACCCGTGGGAGGTTAATGTAATATATGCGGGGTTTGGTGAGGAAAATGTTGCCCTGCATTTCAGAGCTTTAATTTTAGAGACGCACTTCACCTGTGGTCTTGGTTCTCTACATCCACAAGTTAGGCGTTTCTTGGCAACATCTGATTTTGAGCTTGTGTAGTTCAAGGTCCCATCACAATAGTCCTAAGTTGGAAACCGAAGGACAAGGAAATCATCTTATTGAATAAATATGCCAGTTAATTGTCTGAAGCTACAAGTTGAGAGTACCAATGGATGTGGATTTGTGATTGTGTTTACAGAGAGATTGTCGAGCAGGGAGCGCGTGAGGCGGTACAGAGCAAGGATCCGTGCTGACCCAGAGAAGTACCTAGCCTGGAAGGAGAAGGACCGCTTGAGGTGAACTGATATGTATGCATTATATGATTGTGGCAGTCCGTTTGTTTAAGGGGACTGCCTTCAAAGAAATGGGAAAAAATACTTATCTGCATCACTTAAAAATGATTTTCTCAAATTTATCTTCATTAAATACAAGCCATACATTCAGAAATTAAACAAGACTGAAACTGATTGTGTTCTTCACTGAACAAATGGTCACTAACAAGAATATAATCTTAATTGTCATACAGTTCTAGTCTACAGTGCAGTATCAGGCCAAAAGTACACAGTTCAGGCTGTGTCACAATATTCAAAATCCCTGCAGGTTTATTAATTTTTTCAAATTACATCATAGTTTTTAAATTCCTGGCCTTCACAAAGCTGATGCCAAACCCTCGTTTAGTGGTAGATTACAGAGACGTGCCACAGGCGTGGCATGGCTGCCAAACAGTAGTTCTCTGATGCGTCTGTTTGAGAACCTGCTTACCATCCAGGTATCGTCGCAGGAGTAGGAGCATTCAGGAGCTGCCTGAGCCCATGAAGAAGCTGAAGAGGAAGGCCTGGCGAGAGGCGACGAGACGACACCGCGCGAGAAAGCTGGCCCAGGCCGCTCTCGCTTCCACGCACGCCATCCACAGGACCACCGTATGACCAGCACACTGTTAAATAGCTGAAGTCTCTGTTCTACTGGCCATAAGTGCACTAATGCATATACTTGTGTGTGTGTGTATAAACTAGTAAACATTTACACTGTAATAAGACTAAATAAGTATTCATACTTGGCTTACTTATTTGGCATTGTTCACCTTGTGCTCTGTAAATATGTTGTGGATCACACTATGTAAAATAAACATAAAAAACTTTTATTATTCATCCAAATCCAGACATAAATAATAGATAGACTGGAAAAACAAGCTGCTGGGCTAATCATGCATCAAACCTTTGTACAAATATTGTTAGTATTGTATGAATTTAATTCATTCTCCACCATGTTAATTTGTAATTCATGCTCGTTTTGAAATGGATAATTTAAGCCAAGCTGGCATGTAAGATTTTCCTCAGATGTTGGTGTTTCAAAATAGACCAAACATGTGTAGTAGCTTAATGAACATACTTTAAATGAAATAAAGATCGATAAACATCTCAAAACACTTCTCTGGAATGTTTGAAGTTTTTTATTTTATTATATATTAAAGCCTTCGCTGTATCAGTATTGTAGAATTCTTCTTCTTCTTTCGGCAATTCCCGTTTAGGGGTCGCCACAGCGGATCAAACTCCTCCAACTCCTTGTAACTGTCCACCGTCTGCCCTCTCATTCACACACATGTACTCTGTTTTACTCCTGCTCACTTTCATTCCCCTTCTCTTCAAAGCATATCTCCATCTTTCCAAGCTCACCTCCACCTGCTCCCTACTCTCACTACAGATCATAATGTCATCAGCAAACATCATAGTCCAAGGGGACTCTTGCCTAACCTCGTCCGTCAGTCTGTCCATGACAATTGCGAACAGGAAGGGACTCAGGGCTGATCCCTGATGTAGTCCTACCCCCACTTTAAACTCGTCTGTCATTCCTACCGCACATCTCACTGCTGTCACGCTGTTCTCATACATATCCTGCACCACCCTCACAAGTCAAAACACAATGTAACTACTTCTGTCCTTCCCTATACTTCTCCATTAACACTCTCAAAGCAAACATAGCATCTGTGGTGCACTTAGCTGGCATGAAACCATACTGCTGCTCACATATCTCTACCTCTCCTCTAAGCCTAGCTTCCACTACTCTTTCCTAGATTTTCAGGCTGTGACTGATCAACTTTATTCCCCTGTAATTACTACAGCACTGAACGTCGCCCTTATTCTTGAAAATCGGCACCATTATGCTTCGTCTCCACTCCTCAGGCATATTCTGACCTTCCAAGATTCTGTTAAATAACCCAGTCAAAAACTCCACTGCTGTCTCTCCAAAACATTTCCATGCCTCCACTGGAATATCATCCAGTCCAACTGCCTTACCACACTTCATTCTCTGAATTGCAGCCCTTACTTCCTCCTTGCTCACCTGGCACTTCCTTATTCACAACCTCTACCTCTTCTAACCTTCTTTCCCTTTCATTCTCTTGATTCAACAGTTCCTCAAAATACTCCTTCCACCTTTCCAAGACACTCTCCTCACCAGACAACACACTACCACCTTTATCCTTTGTCATCATAACCTGCTGCACATCCTGTCCATCACTGTTTCTCTGTTTGGCCAATCTGTACAGATACTTTTCCCCTTCCTTAGTGTCCAACTTCTCATACAGCTTGCTATATGCCTTCTCTTTAGCTTCTGCCACTGCTCTCTTTGCCTTAAGACACATCTCCTTGTACCTCTGTCTACTTTCTTCATGGGGCAGTCATGGTCTGATGGTAGGGAACTGGTCTTGTGACCAGAGGGTCGTGGGTTCGATTCCCAGACCTGAAGACCCAACTGCTCCCCGGGCGCCGGGCTAGGGCTGCCCACCACTCTGGGCATGTGTGGTCCACAGCCCCCTAGTAATCACTAGTGTGTGTGTTCTAACTGCACAGATGGGTTAAACACTTAAATTAAATTATTTTATGTAGAGTATGTTACACACTATTGTCTCTGTGTTTCACTTAAATATAGTTAAATAATTCCTGAAGACATGAACATTTCTAACATGTACAATCATGAATGAATAGAGTGTGAAAATCAGATACAAAACACAGTGGTGTGTGAAATTTGTACTGTCCTTTGCTGGTGTTCCAGGCTAGACAGGTTGTATGAAATAGTTTTTGCTGTTATATTAAAAATCACGTCAACATAACTTCTGAAAAATATTTTATTTATTTGGATGTTCCAGAAGAGTATTGGGAGAATGTCATATGGTCAGATGAAACCAAAGTAGAACTATTTGGTAAAAACACAACTCGTCGTGTTTGGAGGACAGTGAATGCTGAGTTGCATCCAAAGAACACCATACCAACTGTGAAGCATGGGGGTGGCAACATCATGCTTTGGGGCTGTTTCTCTGCAAAGGGACCAGGACGACTGAACATGAAAGAATGGGCCATGTATTGTGAGATTTTGGGTGCAAACCTCCTTCCATCAGCAAGGGCAATGAAGATGAAACGTGGCTGGGTCTTTCAGCATGATAATGATCCCAAGCACACTGCCAGGGCAACAAAGGAGTGGCTTCGTAAGAAACATTTCAAAGTCCTGGAGTGGCCTAGCCAGTCTCCCTATCTCAACCCCATCGAAAACCTTTGGAGGGAGTTAAAAGTCCATGTTGCCCGCCGACAGCCCCAAAACATCACTGCTCTAGAGGAGATCTGCATGGAGGAATGGGCCAACATACCAGCAACAGTGTGTCCCAACCTTGTGAAGACTTACAGAAAACGTTTGACCTCTGTCATTGCCAACAGAGGATATACAACAAAGTATTGAGATGAACTTTTGTTATTGACCAAATGCTTATTTTCCACCATTATTTAGAAATAAATTCTTTAAAAGTCAGACAAAATGATTTTCTCAATTTTTTTTCACATTTTGTCTCTCATAGTTGAGGTCTACCTATGATGTCAATTACTGGCCTCTCTCATCTTTTTAAGTGGGAGAACTTGCACAATTGGTGACTGACTAAATACTTATTTTCCCCACTGTATGTCACAAAAGGCATAATAGGTCAAAAGTGTATCGGTGGACAACTATATACTATATAGCCAAAAGTATTTTTTACAAGCCTCTGAATTAGTTCTGGTGTATCTGGTACTTTCGTTGCTAACAGGTGTATAAAGTGAAGCACTATTTCCAGACAAGTAGAATGGGTTGCTGTGAAGAGCTCATGGACTTTAAAAGTGACACTGTCATAGTATGCCATCTTTGCCACAAATCAGTTCTGCCCTGGTCAGCCGTAAGTTCTATTATTATAAAATAAAAGCCTCTGGCAGCAACAACAGCGCCACCAAACAGTAGTAGGCCACAGGAACCCAGAGCAGGGCACCAAGTGATGAAGTGTGTAGCATAAACTATCATCTTGATTCTGCTGCATTCAAATCTACAATTTTCAAAGTTTAAATCTAAGTTTCAAACTGTCCTTAGACGCAACATCTGTACAATAACTGCAAATCAGGGGCTTCATGACATATATATATATATATATATATATATATATATATAGTTTATATTGTTTAGATCAAATGAAGGGTAATGTTAATCCAGTAAACAAATCCATATCCATATAAAAAAAAGAATACACATCCAATTTTGTGGCAACAGTTTGCAGAAGGTCATTTTCTGTTCCAGAATGACTGTGACCATTTGTATGAATTGAAGTCTGTAAAGTCATGGTTTGTGATTAGATTAGATTAGATTCTACTTTATTGTCATTGCCATAGTACAGGTACTGGATAACGAAATGCAGATAAGTGATAAGTTTAGTGTGGAGGAATTCCAGTGACCTGCACAAATCCCTGAACTCAACCCCACTGAATCTTTGAGATTAATTAGAATAATGGCCCCAAAATATGAATTAGTGTATATGCATATGGTTTTGAAATGGAATGTTCAAGTGATTCACATAGGTCTGATGGGAAGGTGCCCACATCCATACACTTGGCTATATAGTGTACATACAGTATATAATAAATAATCTTTGTAATTTTACCTGGAGCTTCCTGCACTTCCCAAACAGCAACAGTAAAAGCAGTTCCTTGCAAGTCAAATCTTTTTCTTTGCGCACCTGAATACAAATAAAACAGACATGATTCAACGCATCTTGTACCACACTCATTTTGCCATAGTGCTCTTTGTATGACTGAGTTTTGTTTTTGTTTTTTCTTACATTTTTGATAATTGCTTAAGGAGATGTTGGATTTTAGATACGTCAAAGAAGCATTCACGGATCCTGTGAGATTCCAAACAGTAGACTACTATAAAGACTTTGTGTTTTATAGTGTGGTTTCCTGAGAGGTAATTCACAATGTTTTTCTGTATGGTGCGAAATCATATTTAAGATAATAATATAACAGATTAATATGATATATAATAGAATAAAATACTATTGAATAATAATAGTAGTATAAAATAACATTTAATAGCCTAATAGAATAATAATTAAGATCACATTTGTATATCAATCAAACAAATACTCAGGTAAACAAATTGCTCTTATGTCAGTTTAGTTTGTGCTTATCGTTTTTTTAACCACTACCGGAGTATTTATTCATCATGGTCTTAAATAAAACTATTCAGAAAATTCGCAGTTTCTCAAATTCTAAAATCTTATCTCCATATTATTGTGTCCACATTTTGTGATACTTTCTTAATCACTAGCTTCGTGTAGCCTAGTGTATTGTGCTTGTGAAATGCGGCTTTGTTAAAGACATGGATAATGGCGTAACGCCTAATGCGTGTCTTACACAAGCCTATGGTTGCATGAACGTAAACAAGGACTATGCAGACAACATACAAGAGTCATTTGAATCGGAGGGGAGAATATTTGGGAATATTTTGAGTATTTTATTTTATTTTATTGGTAGTCTATGTTGTTTCTCCTAGTCATGTCGCGTGCAGTGAAACATGACCCATACGCGTGACGGACAGTAAGTCAGGCGACGCCATCTGTGCACCACTTTGTGTTCACGTTCTTTCAGTGGTAAGCGCACCTGTTCCCTTATGCATTTGGTTTTATTGAGGTTTTGTTGTTCTACAAGGCTGGATACCATTGTAAGACTCCATATGGAGAACGCGAGCTAGGTTATATGAGTTATGCATGTTAATGGCCTAATGCTGCACTTGACTTCATGTATACATTTCCGTTATTTTTAGTTTTTTAATTGTAATCGTTTATTTTAGCTTGTGGTATGCATATATGTAATCAATCCTGATTTTGTGTCTTTAAGCGCATTTTATGTTGATAAGTGGGCTGAGAGAGAGAGAGGGTCTTCCTAAAGGAATGTGTGACACTTCAAGTCCAGACACGTAAATCGCCACTGATGCTTCTGTCCTTGGAATTCCAAATGCGGAGAATCTTGTCAGAACTGTCAGCTGTTTTTAACTTCATTCAGAAAAGAAGCTGTTTTCGGGAAGAAGCTTATGCAGAATAGAGTATGCTAGTGAATTGGCATTAGCTCCACGTTTTAATGTAATTAAAGATATATAATGTATACAATTTGGGGCTATAAAATAACTGTAGGACATCATATAAAGTATAATGTAGGCTATAAGTATTACACTGATCATTACAAGAAACAGAAGATTTTCTGCTAGATTTAAGTACACCATTGTTGATTGTAATTATGACCAAACGGACCATCTTTAATGCTTTTAATGAGTTTATTGAACGAGTTCTATTGGATATTTTGACATTTTTTGACCAATCCGATTTTTTAGCATAAGGTTTATTTCACAAAGAGCACACCATGCACTGGAAACTGCACAACATGGTGTCTTACTTAAACTGCGATACTACATAACTTACATTTAAAATATAATACAAATAAATAAATAAATAAATTGTACTTTGGCACAGGTCATGCTTTCAGAATGCTTATATATATAATGACTCTAAATACTTGCTTATGATACATATAAGACTCTTTGATGCTCTTATTTAGAATAATATATAAGCCTTTCTGGGATAGACACACACCTGCACCTTTGGAGAGATGCTTTGGTTCACTTGATCTCTGCCACTACCTGTGGATATCATATATTTCTGTGTCTATTTTACAGATTATTTTGTCTTATTTCTGTAGAATTATCTCAATGTAAACTCATAACTGTCCCCTATAATAAATTATGGCTATTTGGAGCCAGAGGCAGTGTCACAGTGTCTCTCAAAGGTTCTTTGAAGGCTCTCTGTGTCTCCAGCTGCTTGAAGGGTGACAGCTGACTTGCTGTATGGGCTATTTGACTGTTGGGACACTGGAATATTTGAATGCAACTGGGGGAGGATGTGGGTAACTGAGGAGGGGGTTGCTCAGTGAAGGACTGCAGACATGCCCTTTCACTGGTGCAACTGGAGGCTTGTGCATCAGTGGTGCCTAATAGGCACTTTTTGAGCTAAAAGGGCCTTTAATAAAATAAAAATATGGTATGGTCCAATATGAACACCCCTACATAGAATGCTGACATGGAAGTGCCCCTTTTGCAGGGATTGCTGGGAAGAAGAAGTACAGTCGAGACTGAGAATTTGGAGAGGGAGGTATAGCTCTCTGAAGAGGTAAGATGGGCTATGTTGCCCATTAGCTAGGCTACCAGGGGATGGATGGGTATGTTGTGAGCTACTATGGTCCAGATATGTCCAAATTGGTGGTTTTTAAAATGTATTATATTGGGTTTTTGCTGGGTGAAAAAGGGCCATTATGCTTAGCATGAACAAGGAAATATGGAGAGACTGCTAGGGGGAGCTATAGCTAAGATATGAAGGTAGCTGTTTGACTGTGATCTGCTAGAGAGGGGATGTAGACCCTTTTGACTACTCACATTCTTAGATAAACACATGAGGAAGGCGCATTGTTGTGTTATGGCTTGATGAAGTAGTTTTTCAGATGTGCTTTCTGGGTTTCAGGGCTGCTGGCCAAGGGAAGTGCTAGGACTAGCAAACAGGATATTTTCTGTAAAGAAAAGAGTGGAAACTGTTATAAAAGTAAAATAAGAGGAAAGAAAGACATCTGAACTAAACATATCTATGTAAATAATATCCTCTACTGTGTTTTTGTGTATTTTTACTAGTCAAATTGAAGTGATTAACTGCTTATGCGTTAAGTGACAGGGAACTTTAAAGATGGCCGCTCCTCTCAGGAGTGAACGTAGTTGCTTACTTCCTGAGTCAAGTCCCTTTCAGCTGTGTTAACTATCACACTGAAGCATGTCACAGCATTTAAACAACTGAAAATATTTTAAAAGCCCACCTAATTAAGTGATGACTATTTTAATTTTTACACATTTGTGAGGATTAATAGCCAGGACAATGCACTGGCCTACACAAATAGTTTTTAGCAAAAAGCTGCCTTCTCTTTTAAGGTTCAGTTGCTCTTAAGGGATCGGTTGTATTCACAGTTAGTCTTGTAACAGCCACTGTCAGTTTAACCGTTTAACAGCTTGCTATGGGGTAAACAAATATTAGTTCACAGTGTCCTATCACCAAGACAGTCTTTGAGTCTTTTGACATTCAATATATATTCAGACATTATGCAAAGCTTATGTGTATCTAACAATAATCCAAACCGGTGGGGTGTGTTTTTTTAGGGGGGGGGGGGGGGTGCGCTGTGTAATACTTCCTTTACCTATCAAAACGGTTAAAAAAGCTTAATAACTACTTGTAATTCCACTTGGGTTTTTAACTTTTTGCTTAGGAGATGTCGGTACTCGATTCTAGAGACATTACTTCCATATTCTATATTCATTTATTATTTATATAAATATAATTTCTGATGTTACCCCTTTAATACAATAAAAGGAAGTGTGCCCTTTAATCATATTCATGTAATTAAAAAGCAAAGAATTGCCTATGCAAATAAAATAAATAAAAATTAAGCAAATTAAGTTTAGTAATATTAGAATCATAAACATGCTTTTTGCAACCTAGTATTTCACTACCCTTTTTAAAATGGGTACTAGATTAATGTTACACATGTAGTGTGATGTAGATATGATGTAATGAAAGGGTTAACTAAAGAATTAAACAGCACTTGTGAAAAGAAAAAGTGATAAAATTATCAACATATATGAAAAACTGTGGTTTCCAGTGTTATTGTTCACACTTCAGCTGTATGAGTGTATCATTGCATCTGTACATTACTGTGTACAACTTTGCTGTTCAGTGCCTAAAAGTGTCAGGGATGTAAAGAGTTAAATTTGCACACACGACACGACTGTCTTAGAGCCAAGCTGTCTTAGTATCCAACCTGTGAGAGATTTTGGTCATAAATGTAAAAATGTAAATCACTGCCCCCTCTGGTCCGTACAGGGAACAGGTTTGGCAATTTTGATAGTGTCATACCTGTGTGTCATTGGACTGTGGTGTTCTTAGCTATGTTTGGAGCCGCCCTCCTTGTAGCTTTTGTGTAGAAATCAAACACAAATATGCATTATATGTTAAAGGCAGCCCTGCAGTAAGTATGTGAGTGGGTTTGAAGAGACAGTGTCCTGAATGTAAACCACTGAACTACTCACATTCTTAGATAAGAACAGAAGGAAGCCGCATTGCTGTGTCAAGGCTTGAGGAAATATTTTTTCCGATGTTCTTCCTTGGCACCAGGGCTGCTCTCCAAGGGGTGTGCGAGGATATTTTCAGTAACTATGTTTGAAGCTGACCTCACTGTAGCATTTCTGTAAAAATAAATAAATCAAGAAACAAGCAGAGATGCATTATGTGTAGTAGCTTTATGATGGTTATAAAGTGATGCTGTCAGGCACCCTTAGTTTGGCATCTGTCAGCCACTTCTCTCTGCCTGATTTGAATGCCACGTGAAGGGATTAATGCAGGATAGTGAACCCACTAATGTTGGTAGTGCATGGTTCTGTCCTAACCATGGATGGTGTTGCCTTTGGGAGACCATAATGTGCTACAGGGGTTTACTCTGTGTCACTGAGCTTCAGCGACATGTACGATCTTTACGATCACAGCCATTTCCAATATATCACACACAAATATCTCATGCCATTGTTATAAAACATGACCTTCAGATGGGCTATCAGCGTATAAATTCAGAATAGAGTTAGCAATTCCTTGTTTAAGCTTCACTGTAATGACTGAGTAATCTGATACAAGGTTAAAGTTTAATGAGACATAAACAAATGTTACTTGAGGCTTTTAAGCACATCACAATGGCCATTTTAACTGAGCAGGCTTCATTAAAACCATAGTTCACAAAGCTGCTGTTACTTTCAGATGTTTTCTAACCTGTGTTTACCAAAGTGAAGTGTCAGATATATGTGCAGCTGTGTGAAATATATTTTTTAAATTATTTTAGGTGAATGTTAATTATTGACTGTAATTCCTTGTAATCCCATTTCCGCAGGAGCCCAGTTACATGAGAAGCACTCGGCACGGCTTGGAGGCAAAGCTCCTGCTAGCACGCTCCAGAAAGGACTGTCATGTAAGCCTCCGATTTCCTCTAACTCCGTCTGAGTCCATGCACCTGGTGGCGGTGACCTTTTCCTACTTAATGATAAACATAAACTGAAATCATGTGCTTATGAGGCAGTATATATAATGATCCCATGCTAGGAGCCAAACGATTGTTGGTTCAAAGCTTGGGGTAACAACAACAACAACAGCTTTTCACCTGATGGTGAAATAAATGTGAATGAATGTGAGAGCTCCTTAAAAGAGGCCCAGGGTCTATTGGCTTTGTTTGCTGCAGTAGAGATCTAAGCTGTGATTGAATTCCATGTAACGATTAGAAACAACACGTGATGGCTAGATAGGTAAAAAAATAATAATAATAAAACATTCATCCCAGTCATAAATTGCAGAATGATGTTCAATAAGATTTTATAAACTATTTACTTTTGTACCATGGAGGTATAATGGAGGTATTGTATTTAATCTACAATCTGCCATTTCATCTTTTGAGGAAGGCCCTTAAAAACAAGTTTCCATGTAGTCCTTCATGGTTTCACTTATAATGGCAACCTTAAAAAACACCAAGGGGTGTTCAGTGGCACAACTACGGTCTAAATTTTAAGACGATTAATGATTATTATCTAAACTTGACCATCACCTGTATATTTGTATAAAGCAAAAGTGCCCTGTCTGCTGTAGACCACCACCACCAAAAAAAAAAAACATGAGTGTAACAGGCGACCATTGCCTTGTCTCTCACAACTGTTTATAGCTGCTGACTAGTGGCACGACCTGGAGCAGCTGCATGACAGCCGCCTAACCGCTTTCATCGCCGGTTGCTGCCCCTCCGTTTATTTCTTCAAAAGTGGATGTTCACTCCACTTGAATATTTCACATATCAGTAAATCTCTAACTTTATAGTTTCACTGCAACAATTGTATTCACTTCTACTGAAAACACCGCAGTTCCTGTTATGCGGACTCTTGTTTTTAAACAATACTCATACTTAATATTTTAAACGCGCGCCCGATTTGCAACCAATTGCGGTAAAGAGGATTACGGCCATTTTGAGTGCAGTGTGAAGGATTGCGGCAGCGCTGCATTCCCACCCTCTCGTCCCCGGCCCAATGGGCCTCGCTCGGCCGTGACTCATGTCCCCACCCATCCCCTAAAACGGCTCACACACCAGGGCTGTTTCTCCAGCCGGAGACTGAGATGGTGGCTGACTGCGTAAATACAGCAGCAGCACCATTAGGAAGCAAAGAACCACAGCTGTAAACGCAGGTAAGATTTATTTGTTTTTTTTTTACTTCAGCCACATTTCTTTTCTATTCAGTGTTTACGCACCGTGTGAAGTCATCAAAAAAACAACCACAGTGTTGACGCCCAAAGTGCGTTTAGTTTTTCCCCTTAGCTATCCTAGCTAGCTAGCATGCGATTGTCAAGTGTTACACTATATCCCGCTGCGATATTTGTATCTGCTGAGTTCTTTGTGTATGTGTAAATGTAATTTAAGAGATTTTGTTTGGCTGTTGATATTTCCTTTTTAATGTAATGGTCGGTGTATGACTGACAGGAAATCATTGCGTAGAAGGAGCAACCATTAGTTAATTTGTTTTTGTGGGGAAAGAACTAGAGATCGAACTGGCATTTTCTCATGACTCCTGATGCATCTTTGTATATATATTGATTCAATATTGTTTTTATGTCATTTTTTATTGAGCAACGGTAAGCACGGGGCCAACGGGTGTACAAAATGAATCCCTTCAATTTATTTCAAATTATTTATCCCCTCACTTGTAAAAATGGTACTGGCTTGCTTCCTAAATCACAAGGCTTCACTTAAATCCGGGTTTGAAGAGTGGTGTTTTTGCCATTGACTTAGATTTAAGGTAAAGAGTCTATGATCTCCTTTACTTTGACCATTTAAAACCAATACAAGGTCTAATCTGGGAAAGCTAGACCATATTGAAGGTATGCTCTGTAGAAAATAGAATTTCAGTGGTTCAAAGATGCATGCCAAATTCTTCTTCTGAACTGGTTCAGAACTGGACAGCAACCTACATGCAAGCAAGGGAACAGTTTCCTTGTACCAAAGGACATTTGAAACATACTGAAGCATTTGGAAAAGTCTACGACATAAAAAATGTAATCTACATGCTTCTCTCTCTTTTTCAGAATAGCAGAGGACTGAAGACTAGCAGAACGGCTTCACTCGTCTGCATCCATGGCCGACAAGGAGCAAATCAAGCAGACCGCAGCCAAGGTGCTGGGCTGTGTGGAAAAGATCTCCTCATTTGCTTCATCTATAGACCCCATGTTTGGCATCGTCACCTCCCTGATCGGGGTGGTGCGGAAGGGTCTGGTGGAGGATGAAGGGCACGAGCTGGACAAGGAGTTCCGACAGCTCCATGACAAGCTGGAGAGCATCTCAGAGAAGAACAGGCAGACCCTGCAGCAGATCCGCATCGACGAGGTCTACGAGACGTTCGGCAAGTACGAGGAGTTCATCAAGCACCAGTACGGTGCCTTTAACACCATGGTGAGGCGCGTCAAGGCGGACCCAGACAAGAGCCAACGTTACGTCCGCGACTTTGAGACGACCTATGAGAGGGACAAGAGTGACATGAGCTTGAACGTGTTCTACTATGGTGTCATGGGAACGTCTACGTTGTTCGGGAGGCCACTTTTATTGGTGTACCTGGAGCACTACAACAGGAACAGGAAGTTGATGGAAGCACGGTGCTCCTACGTGGCTCATCTGTTCCACATAGGTCTCATAACGCTGATGGCCTACACCGTTGTCACCGAAGATGATGAAGATGAGGTCCGGGAGAAATGGGCCCAAAGGGTCGCAGACATTCAGGCCAAGATGCAAGAAGTGTTAGACCAGTGTAACGAAGAGGACTGATACCCTGAAACACTGATACCAAATATGCTGAAAGGCTAATAAAAACATAGTTATCTCATTTTCTGAATGTTTATTACGGAGAAAGCAATCAAAAAAGCCAAAATTACTTATATGGGTAATCAGGAACATTTTTTCGCCACTTTTCCTGTGGTTGTGGTTTCTCTATGCAGTTTGCACCTTTTTTCTATAGCACTTAATCTATAAATCTTATTTTATGTATGCAAAAGATTAAGTATGCTGTTATAAATATTTTATTGTGGTTGAATGTATCTGGAATCTTTGCATCAGTGCATCTGCATATCTGTGGTTTATGTTATATAGCTGTTGCTAATTTTGCTATCTTATTTCAGCTGTGGAACATGCTGTTTGACTTGCAAAAAAATAAATTACTTTTTCCAAGTCATATTTATCTTCAGCTTTATTGGCTTTTGTTTGCAAGTGAGAGGCACAATTTCTTTCACTGATCTTGCTTTGAAATGCTTGAAACCAATCCTGTTATATTTGATATACCATGATTAATTATGATTAATATGGTCATTTGTAAACAAATTCAAAGTAAGGATAGAGTTGTTTTTTAGGCACATCTCTCTTGTAGCTACTGTGTTGCATATCATAGGTGGATATGCAAACCAGCCTGATTTGCATTCAATAGACTACAAACCAATGAAGGCATTAGAAAGGTTTACACATTAGCATGTCTGTCTTTCCATGCCCACTTAAACTCGAGAACTTTCTGAGGTCTCAAACTACCAAGAAAAAAATGTAGTATGGAGTATTTGATTAGTATAAATCTGTAGTGTAAGTAACTCAGAGTGATGGATGCAATATGAGGTGGCTTTATAAATTAACTGGAAAATATATACACAGGGAAGTAGTAATAAACAGTAATTGTAATAGTAAATGCAAAGGGAAAATTAGATTAATCTAAGATACTTCACAGCTTTTTGTAATCATTTGCATATTTTAAGCTAATAATATTTTCATTTTCAATTGAAAGCATGTTATTGATTGCAAGTATCTGTCTTCCCCTCTAAAGCTGTAACTGCTTTGAAGAGCATTTCTGTTCACTATGGCTGATAGTGAAGAGATCTTGGAGGACCGGGACAAGTTAAAGAGAGGATTAGTCAAGGTCCTGGAGTGTGTGGCCACCATCTCGTCGGCGGCCGCCGTGGTGAACCCCATCTTCGGTGTGGCAGGCTCGCTGCTCCGTGTCGTCCTGCACCAGGTGGATGACGAAGACATCCAGACGCTGAAGCGCGAGTTCGGCAGCGTTAACCGCCGGCTAGACGAGATCTCGCGGAGGAACCGCGACGCCCTGCTGCAGATCAAGAAGGAGACGCTGGACGGCCAATACAGCCGCGTCGAGGAGAACCTCCGCAACCAGTTCCGCAAGTTCATGGAGGTCGTGGAGGCGAGGCCCGAGCACCGGGAGCGCAAGAAAGCCGACTTTGAGGAGAGCTACGCCAACGACCTGGGTGACCAGAACTTGCACTCGCTCTACGAAGGTGTGATGGGCAAACCCAAGCTCTTCAGCAGGCCGATCCTGGAGGTGTACATGATCCACTCGGGGCGTGACCGCCGGGTGATGGAGCACCTGTGCACTCGCCTCACCTACCTGTTCTGCATCGGCCTCATCGCCCTGATGGGGTACGCCGCCACCATCGGCGATGACGAGGAAGGCCTGAGCGAGGACTGGGCGGAGAAGATGGAGAACGTGCAGGAGAAGATGCAGGAGGTTCTGAGGAGCTGCAAGTAATTCCACACTGAGCCCTTTCTTCCCCGAACTCCTTAATTTGCCCTATAGCAAAGGTATTCAACTCCAGCTCTTGAATCTTAATCCAGTCCTGTACTTTAAAATCCCTGGTAGTGTATTGATATAATGTCACATTGGAGTTCAAATCACAACTTTCATTATGCTGGTTTTCTACCCTCCCATTACCTAGAAGCCAGGTGAGAAACCTGAAAAGCAGCCATTAACCTGCATTAAATGTTCAATTGGCACAACATCCAGTAATGATGCAATCTAGGACTAGGATTTGATCGGAGGTCCATAGTTCAATACCTTTGCCTTATAGGCATTCTCACTGTTGCCTTATAGGCATTCTCACTGTTGCCCTCTGTGGTCACTTTTTTCTTTCTTTTCTCTTATTGCTGTTTCTCTCTCTCTCTCTCTCTTTCTGGTTTCTTTTACTCTTAGTAGTCTTGTTTCCTCGATCTGAATAGCCTGTAGTGTGAAATGTGACTGACACTTGGTCATCTCACAAAAAACATTACCATGCTTGGCTCTTCCAAATACTGTAACTTCATTAATGTGCACGAGAACAAAGCAAAGGACATACTTGTCTCCGTCCGTGACTAGTGTGTGTTTTCAGGTGTGTTTCACTACATCACTCTTCAGTCTGCCTAGTTGTCTGGGATTGGTCTTTTGAAATCGAGTCATTCAGAAGTTGTTTGTCAGGATTTCACTGCAGGCAGTTGTGCTGCAAACCTGCAGGCTTTGTGCCAAAGCCAAATCCTTCAACACACCAAGACACAGATTGACATGTGTTTGGTGCCTTCGAACACTAACTAAAGACCTAGATACTTTACTGTAGGTTAAAACACTACTTTATGAGTCAAATGTATTGTTTATTCTTTTGGTGGAATTGTCTTCCCAGAAAACATGAAAAAGTATTTGTGAATAATCTACAATAATTTGTGACATATGAGCCCAACCTAACACTACAGGTTTATGACTACAGGAAACATGGAATTGTTCACTTTACTTTAAAAATGCTGGAAAAGGCACTATCAAAATGCTACTAAACCACTGCAAACACTACATAAACCCCATATATAGATACCTATTGGCCAAATTATTCTATGAACCTTTTGTAAATATGCGTTACTGTGCTAAAAAAACCAAAAAGGTCACCGCTACAGAGAACCATGTTATTTATGTGGGTTCTTTTGCATGCAGGAGTTGTATACCAAGTGCTGTGGTATAAAGCTCTATTAAATCTCACCAACATATACTCTCAAAAACTATGAGGAACGAGCATTGGTCTTTTGCACTAAATGATACTAGAAGTTTATCTTGTAAAGTTCTTCATAGGAAGAACATGAAGACATCTGTAGGAACATTCATGACAAAGCTTAAAATGTTTTTGTTTTGGTGTTGTAATGTTATTCAGAAATAGAGTACTATGCTGAATATATTTCTTTTTTATAATCCATTTCCTCAGTATTTAGTTTAATATCTACTCTGATTTTCGTATAGTATCTTTTACCAGTGATTGTGAATGTTTTCTTCCCTCAGATTTACTCTATGCCTGTTCACGCTCCGCACCCGAGTATAACTCCTCAGCTATGTAGCCGATATCCTGTTTCAGCATCAGTTTAGAAATCATTACTTCCAGTGTACCCTGCTATAGAGGGGTGTTTAACGCAGCCATTTGGTGCTTTCCTTTAGCCTGATGAGTCCTTAACTTTACTTTCCCTCTTTTGTGGCTGAATAAAAAGAATCAACTTTTTTACGGTAGAATATATCTATTATGGTTACTGATTTATAAGCACTCAAATTCAGATAATATGCACTTTGAAAATAAGATAGACAGCAGTTAGAACAGTCTAGAACAGAGTGCAACTTAATGCAGATAGCAGTATGCACTGGGGACTACATTAAACATTCATATATTCTCAATGTTGTACAAAATAACATGCTGCATTATCAATAAATGATATATATGAAAACTTGAAAATATATTGTCTTTGTATTTGTAACTTGCATTTTTTTGTGTGAAGACCAAAATAATTATTGATGTGTTTTTTGAAAATACATGAAAAAATTATAAAAAATCTAGATTTTTATCCATTAATCTATATCATTGATATATTGTGAGACTTTATGGAATAAGCGATGTACTGTGAGTCTGGGGTTAGAAATTGACGTGCTAAAAATGGCCGCACTGCTGTCGGTCTGTATCAGAGACTATTTATATACCGTCACTGGTCAGTATAGACAGGGTGAAGCATGATGTTCTACATTGTACCACTAGATGGCCCAATTCTCTAACCATGACCGACATCCTAAATCTTAATTATTTAAGTCGAAAATTAGGCCACAATAGACGGTCCTTGCTGATTTAGAGTGCTATTAAAAAGTAGCAGTTTAACGTTTAGTTAAGTCTCAGAGGCAGGTCTATGGCACATCGATAAAATGTAAAATATATAATAATTTGGAGAATTAGACATGTAGTAGGCCTACTGAATGTTAAACATCACTTCTCACTTTCACTATTTTATTTTATGTATGTTATAGGAGGCAATAATCAGCAAACCACTATTCTCAAGCTATTTTACACAGCCTAGGAGAATTGTGTTATATATACACAGACACGGATAACATGGTTATAAATTTCTTTGCCACTAGATGTCGGTTGAGGCTGCTGGACCTCTTCCAGATTTATGACTAAAATGACTAATGAAAATACAGACCTAATACACGAAACTACCGTGGCCATAATCGTAATGTTATTCGCTTGTCGCAGTGTCTCAGTAAGGCTATTAAAATGTCAAATGCCCGATCTACATCACCTGTCAACAAAACAACTCTTTTAAAATTCATGAGTAACACTGTTCAATTTCTCACTGAGAGCATCTCGACGTCTTCTCTGTCTCGTATGGTAGCACACACATCCAGCGTATATACACAGGCTTTAAAAATGACACGCTGCTGCACAAAATGTAAAACTTTAAATTACTCAAGAGGGCAAGTTTGTTTGTCTGTCGCATCCATTTACAAAAGGGTCTAAAACATTCCCTGGGATTACACCCCTCTGCTAGTTTTTCCGCCGTCTTTTTGTGGTATTTTTGTCGTGAAAGTCAGTACACTCGTTCGGCGAGAGACGCTAAGTTAACGTTGTTGCTTTTATTTGTTTTGTATGTAAAATTAAAAGTGTCGTGCGAAACGTTAGACGCTTAAATCACGACGATGCGGGTTAAGAGTACAGACTCATCGAAGACTGACGAAACTTCGTGGCATTTTAGTTCGTAATCCGCCCACATTTGGCTAAAGCTTTCCTGTCTGGCTGCTTAAGTAAACCGCAATCATCCAGGTGTTCAGTTTTCTGAGTGACACCTAAAGTACCCTTATAACGTCCATTTTAGAAAGACCTGTCGTGCTCTCCTGCACTCCTCTTCACCTGTTCAAACCTCGGGACCGCCCGTGTATGCTTCAGGTGTTTCTGGCGACTTTGTGTTGGACTGGGTCTCTCCATATTTGCACCTTACAGGTGAAATAAACTCATTCGTTTAATAAAATAATCAGATGATATAATAACATATATCTCTACTCCTTAATAAAATATTTTATCATTGCAGATGGCATTTTTATTTGCATGATCCCCCATCATGGTCACTCATAACCAGCCCATGTGCTGGTGATGAGAACGGGTTGACGCTTGTTTGTAGGTTTGTGTTTGTAGATTGTTTCTGACTGCAAATGACCGAGGCATTTTTTCAAGGCAGTAAAACTAGGTTGGCCGAAGTATTCGGCTGAAACACGGTGAGGTAAATACACAGTGTCTCGCAGCAGTTAATGCAAGCCATTTCAATGAGCATCGATTGAGAAATCAAAGCAAAAAGGACAAACGTCTGTGCCACCCCAAATATTCTCGCGCCTAAGACCCCCTGCAACATTGTAACATTCCTCTTAAATCAAGTAAAACAGGTTTGAGGCCCTCCCCAGAGCAAATGTGCAAATTCTTTTCTCTGACAGAACCTAGTTATACTTCAAATAAGCAAGCGAAAAAAATATTACTTTACCCAGTAAAGAACTGGTAAATCTTTGATTTCCAAGACAGTAGACACTGGGGTGCGTGGTCTTCTCTCTGGTGCAGCGTTTTCAGACATGTTGTCTGGTCCCTCAGTCACGCTTCACTGAAACAGATTGAGTGTTGTAAGTTCTGTCCGAAATGCAATAGGGTAAAATATAACAACCATTCTGAAAGCTATTATCAGGGCCATCATTTTTTTCAAATCGACTGCCATTCTTGACATGAGCAGGCACCATTTATTGCGAGGCTAACATAAATAATCTATGTATTATGGAAGTACATGCACAACATTATAAATCCATAAATTATGTGTGAATGTGTATCTTTGACAATGGTCATCCATATTCATTAGCATTCGGTACATAGAAATATTAAAATGCCTTTAAAATAGATTTAGATATATTTCTTTAGATTGATATATGTGGTATAATCAAGAAAAAATGACTGACGCAGGTAAAATATTGAGCCGTGACCTCGATGTGCACACAGCATTTGAACAGGGAGATTTTACAACCACTCAATTTCTTGGGATCAATACTCATCAGGAGCCGGAATAGCACAGAAGACAAAAGGTAAGACTTCAATATATGCATCTCCAACCATCTTACCTCACATCTTAAAACCATATCATTCCATATCCTCAACCATATCAGCTTGTGAAAAATTTGACATGTACAGCAATTGTTTGTGACAAACTTACCTTTTGTGGGGGAGAATTACAGCTTATTCAGATTCCGGTGAGTAAGAATGATGTGCTCTAGGTTGGAGGTTAAACGTTGCGCACCGGGCGCACTGTTGGCCACCAGACGAACACGGAATAGTTTCAAATAGAGGAGTTAAAGAAACGTCAAAGTCTTCGTGTGGCATTTCGTTTTCGTCATCTATCGCACAAAATTAGAGTTTATCCGTCTGTTACCACGAGAAATCCACAAATGTTGATCAGTGCGCGCAACTCTCTCTCTCTCTTTCTCTCTCTCTCTCTCTCTCTCTCTCTCTCTCTCTCCTCTCAGTCCTCATTCCTCAGTCGATATAACATCATCATTGCGCTGAATACAGAAACTTAAGGAAAAATTGGTGGATTTGAAACGCTCTTCATACCGGGCGGGAGGAATCTGCGATTATTTACTGGTAAAGAATATCGTCTGTATCTTGGGGTGCCTACATTCAGATTATCTTTGTCAAAAGTACAGGCTGTATTTTAGTTTAATTTCAAGGTGTGTCTTATGTGGGCCCCTGGAATTCTACCAGTAAGGATAACCGACATATCCAACAATTCTAAGTACCATTTAACTCGATTGAAATTCTCCATATTTGTTATCCTCTGTTGTCTGGTAATGTATCAGGTAGGCACAGTCTGTGTAAAGGAACGGGCTAAAGATGGGCACAACATACAGCATATTTTCAAGCGATCACTGAAGGTGACTTTGCCGATTTTATTGTTGTTGCAGTGAATGAATTCAATTCTTAAAACCTTTGTTTATTATTTTATCTCAAGAACATTTCCTGGCTCAGAAATACTTACTGCCTTCGGGAAGGAGGAGTATCCGAAAAGTGCGCAATAATTTATGGGAGATCACGAGATTCAGGGGTGCTTTAGAGGTCTAGTTTATATTTACACTTAAACGTCCTCTGCGTTTTAGCACAGACATATTTTCATGTTCAGATGCCTATCTATCTTTTAATCATGCCTAATCAATATCATTGTGGGGAAGCAATCTTTAAAACAAAATTGCTTTAAAATGCTTTCTAATTCATTCATATTATGTGGTCTTTGCACTTTCCATATGGCACCTACTGTTTGTAAGGTATCTTCATCTCTGACTGGGTTTGCTTGGTTGTTGCGTTCACAGCAATGCCCAGTGCACTGGAGAAGGTGGTGGCGCAGAAGAAGGAGGCCATCGAGGCTGTGATGGAGTTGTTTGAGAAGGGCGCGGAGGTGCTGGCCAGCACAGTGGGGGAGATTTTCCCCCTGTGTGAGGTCGCTGCTCCTGTCCTGAGGCTGGCCCTGGACAATGCACAGAGCAAGGAGGTGTTCTATGTTAAGGAGCAGTTTGTCACTGTGAGGAACAAGCTGGAATTGCTCTCATCTCAGCTGGAGGACATTGACTGTGAGATCAGGAAGGGACGCCTGGACTCCCAGTACTTCTCCGTGGAGGAAAACCTGCGTAACCAGTTCCGCAAATATCTGGACATCTTGGAGGCAAAGCCTCAGTTCAGGGAAGTGAAAACGCGACTGTTCCTGGAGCATTTTAGTAAAACGGGAGGTGAGAAGAACCTTAACATCCTGTACGACGCTCTGATGGGGAACAGCACTTTCGGAGGGTCTGTGCTGGAGGTAGTCGAGAAATATGTGGCGAGAAACAGGAGGGTGTTGGAGGACTTCTGCGTACGGATGAAAGAACTTTTCTGCCTGGGTCTTATCGCCTTGCTTGGCCACTGCTCCCTCACTCAGGGTGAGGATGAGGAGCAGGCGAAGATCTCAGAGTGGAGTGAGAAAATGCAAGAGGTGGAGTCCAAGATGAAGGCTGCAGTGGAGGAGTGCATACGGTTATTTGCTGACCAGGCTCACCTGGATGTGCAAAGACTGCTCCGGGAGAAGGAGGACGGGAACCTTCAAGACAAAGTGGAGGAGGTGCTGGACTTCCTGGCTAGGAAATATGACTGGCTCAGGTGGTCAGTCCGCATCATTAGCCAATCAGGAAGCAGCTACCGGAACTGGCGAGCAGGCGACAATTTCCAGCACGTGGCAGGAAAGAACTGGTTTGACGATGCTAATGTGGTGGTGTCCTACTGCAGTAACCCACAACCTGTTCCCAAGGAGATTGTCCAGCAGCTGATGGATGGTCCCGCCAAGAAAGGAGATGCCAAAACCGTGGTGGAGACTCTGGAGAAGCAGCTTCCTGGGTTCGTGGTGCACGCCATCAGCCGCCATAAAGAGAACTGTGCAGCGTGGAACTTCCCAGAGGACTGCCATCACTGGGAGAGACATAAGAACGTCGCCCTCTGCATTCATTCTGATCAGTGTTAAAACAGAAACGTGAAACTTCTTTTTGTTTTTAACATTGTTTAAAAATGTTTACAACAGGTGCTTTTCTTATGGCACTCTGTAAACTAATGCTGCTTTAATCAGTTGTGAATTTCTTGCTAACTTTAGCTGAACTGAGTCACCAAAGGAGTCCATGCACTCTCACTGCTTGTATCCAAAGATGATTCTCCTTGTTAAGACGTTTTCTCATTGCTTAATATTACATTCATAATCACTTTACAGTATATAGCCTATGCTAAATATATTACACACAGAAGGAAATGCATTGATGAATGTTAACACAATATAGGTGAACTGTGTTGAAATGTTTATTTATTTATTTTTTCAGAGTGGTTATTTTAGTGTTACCTTTCAGAATGTAAAGGCAATTAAAAAGACAAGTGTTCGTAAATAGCATACAGCATTAAGGCTATTGAAGTGTCGGTTTGGCAAAGAAGAATTGTCAGCCTTCTATTACAGACTGCTATTATCTAACATGTTTTCACTGAGTTGTGAACATAATGCACCTCTGAACATAATGGTACATACTTTTCTTCCCTGTGTATGCCAGATTTGTTATTAGCAGTAATACTTGAATGTGAATGTGATGATAAAGTAATCTATAAACCACTGTCTTTCTAACCTACTAACCACTTGTCTCAAACATCACAAAAAGATTCCAATGAAACATAATTTAATTAAACAGTGCATGTATTTGGTCATATCACATAAAATTTGCCGTACCATTTCATATTAGTATGTAATTGTCTTAGGATCTGTTTCACTGAATCTGCTTTGTACAGCATACTGAATTTTGTAGACTAATCACACAGCAGTGCCAGTTTTGCTGAAAGGCAGAAACACCATAGCAGGAAATATAACTGAACTGTACAAAGACAATTCCCTTGGTGCTAGGGGTGCCAGCACTACCCCCATTTTGTCTGTTCAGGCTGCCCTACATAGACCTGAAAGAAGGCATGAAAGCTGACTAGTCAGTGGTCAGCAGCTCAACAGTCTGGCCCAGATCACATGATCCTCATTTTTACTGTACACCCTGATGACTGCAGGAATAAAACAACCCCTTATGGGGCTCTGGTCTACATCCACGCCCACTCATCAAAATATGGAGTAATAACATCCAGCCTGAATCAGAGTAACTTTGTGACCCCCAATCTGTTACCATGGCTGCACGTTAAAACTAGCTATCACAATTATATAGGCCTACGGCACACCTAATGCTATTTCTACTTCCTTCCTGTCAAAATAACATAATTAACAAACCGTTGTTGACACCGATCACTGTTAAAATCTATGCAGCGCACACGTCCGCCGCTCAAAACCACATTTAATTTAATTACGCCGCTTTGCACACAAGTCAGCTTTTCTCACCACGCAGGCCAGGTTTAATAGATGGAGCGCAGCCCCACGCTGTCATGGTTCAGAACATCCAGGACCTGAAACGCTGAACTCAGCTGAACAGAACTGCTCATTAAGCAGCCTGAGACGGGGAGGTAGGGAATATCCATCACTTCCTCGCTGGTAAAAGAGAGAGGTAGAATAGTGCACCATGGTCTTAAGGCAGTATGGTGCTCCATTTTCAAATCAATACGCATCATCAAAAGGAGCTCTTGGTTTTAAAACATGTACAACATGTTCTGATCTATTTGTTCATTAAAATATTCTGACATGGTGCAGCCCTATTTTAAAGACGAGAACGTCTCTTGTTTTAACAAAATTTGCATTTGTGTCTGTAAGGGAATTTGTGATTTACTGTCTGTGACCCTCAGACAGAACACTCTGACATTCAGTTCACTCCCTTATCTGTGTGTCTGCTCCTCAGTTAGAACCTCTCTCTCTCTCTCTCTCTCTCTCTCTCTGTACTTTTCCACTACCCCTAGATCCAGTCTACTGTACCTCCTCTCCTGATAAGGAGAACAGCAATCATACATATGTTTTATTATTCTTACCCAATTGTGTTAAGACACATTTTCTTAATTCTATATTTAACTACATGTATTATTATTAAACTGTTTTCCCAGGCCTAGCTATGGAACTCTGAGGGCTGTACAAATTTATTATCAAAATTATGAACCATGATTTTGGTCTGACTCCAAAATAAATAATCTTAACAGTTTTCTGTCTCTATTGGATTGAATTCAGTAGATTCAGGGTACACATGGTTATGCCAAGTAAGTTACTTAGGTGTCAACTTTACTGTTTATGATATCCTAAAATATAAAATCTGTGGTTATTCTTGCAGTTGTTTTACGATTTCATTTGCTAAATATTGACATGCTTCCTTGAATATGACAGTTCTTATACTGACATGCTGAAGATCATTGATATTTGAATAAGAAAAAGTGTGGGCATAACAATATGCTCAATAAAAGCTTTTTAATTCACATATCAACACAGCGGTTTAAGGTTTCACTCTGCTCTCTGGAGAGAGTAAGATCTTGCTGACCAAACATCTTCTAATATCGAATCTTGAGGTCTCTGCCCAGGCTATACAATATACAGACCTATGGTTTAAGTCGAGAAAACCTTTCAAACTCTTCCTTCTGCAGTTTCATAGGCTGAATGGAACCCAAGTGCTTAGCCAATGGAAACATTTTGTATTCATTAGTGGCTGAGAGGCTTTTGTTCAGGTTGGTGCTATTGATTTTCAAAGCTCTTATATGTGGTAAAGGGTTTGTTGTGGCTTACCTTTAAGCCTTGCTGTTGCTAAAGTTTACCAGAACATTCCCCACCCACTACTTCATCAAGCACTACTTGGTTGCATGCCCTGTTTCTTCTCTTATGCATGACATGTATCATTTCTGTCTGTGCCTGTTCTGGTGCCAGATGGCGCTGGTGACACATATATTGACAAGATGTAAAAAAGGCTTCTGTGTGTGTATGTGTGTGCATGTGCATGTGCTATGTCTCGACTGGTTTCACTACTTCCTGTAAGTGTGTATGGATACTAGACTTCGAATTTCTTCATGTTTAAGAGAACAGAGACATTTTTATTTTGAGAGAGGGTCTCTCTTTTTCCAGGTTTGTCCAGGAAGAGATATCAGCCAATATCAATATTTCATAAACAAATGAGTGATTTTACAGAGGCCAACATTAGATGCACTGCCGGAGGAGCTCGATCAATCCCAGCATGCCTCAGTCTAGCTACATCTGCCAATCGCAGCCTGGTTTAATGACATTACCCGTCCGTCAGAGTGGACCATCGACCCACTCACTGCTCCCTAAGTGGCCTGATCTGATAAAAAGCATTAAAACATTTGTTCTGTGACACACAGCAGCACACCCTGAATGTCTATGTAGATTTTCAGAGGTCCGGGAGGTTTATTTGCCAGAGGTTCTGTCTTATGACTTAAAACTGTACTCCTAAAATAAGACCTCGGGCTACTAAGTTTGGAAGCAGAACAGTATGCTGGTTCCAAAATCATACACTAAGGGCTCCGGTTGTGTCTTTGTGGCCTCTGTGAATCAGCACTGCCAGCTCACTGTTTTCTTTCAGTCCACTCCCTCAACACAAATCCATATCGCTATCAGTCACTGTCTCCTAGAAACGCATCAGCACAGAGGAAGCTCTCTCATTCCCTCTCTCTTTCTTTCTGCCTTTAACTCTCTCACTATCTGTCTGCCTTCTCTTTCTCTCTCTCTCTCTGCTGCTCTCTCTACTGTTCCTCACACCCACACCCCCACTCTCTCACAGTGAGATAAGCCCACCCCTCCCCTCTGTTGACTTAACACAGTGAGAGACGTCTCAGCTCTGTGGTATATCACCGTCTCTTCAGAGAACTCCACCTCTAGTGCCCCAGTAGAATGTTATCTCTCTCATTCCGTCTTTATACACGAAAACACTGGCTGCTCCACATTATCTACATGGATTTGGAGCGTTATGGACATTATGTTATGGACACATGACACACCCATACGTGTTATGGACACAAATGCTGTATGAGGTTGTCACGGTAAACAACGTCAAAACCACAAAAACTCTTTCCAGTTTCAGTTTTGGGTGCAGGATAATTACAGATAACCTCAAAGCAAGCTGTAATCAAATAGTAGCCAGTCCGGTTCCAGGGACATTTAATTAAGGCTGAGGCAGAGGTGCTGTAGAGTGGAACTACTCACAGTTGCTGGGGGATTTTCCACCCGAGTCTTTCAGAGACAGAGAGCATGAGAAAGGAAAACGAGGAAGTGAGAGTCAGGAAACAGTCCACCAATTAATTCTGGGATTTGGGTATATTGAAAGTAACAACAGAGTTATAATATTACACTGAGTTCTTGTTATAGGGGATTTCTCTCTCATTGTTGTTCTGTTGCATTATTACAGGGGTTTAATTGGATTTGGGGATGTGGGGAAAAAAAATCCAGCAGCATAATATGGAGTCATAAGCATCCTACACCTATGAAGGCACTGCAGAGAGCATGAACTAATGGCTGTTACACCGCATGGTGCTCTGTGGGTCAACTTAGGAGCCATTTGGGGTTTGGCCCATGAGTATAAACCATTAGGCTTATTTGTCTGTCCAGTAAACCATTAGTGTATTAAAAGTGTAATCTGTATATTGATCTTGCCTTGGCTGCTCAGTCCTGGCCTTAAACACAACATTCCTACGAGGCTCAATTTAGACTCTGAATGTTTGTGTTGTCTTTAAAATAATGTGTGTTGCTTCGAAATTATATTTGATCATTTTACCTGCTGGAGTGGCACTGTGGGAAATAACCATAGATGCACAAATAATCCAGTTAATATTGATATAGGCTTTAAAGAGGAACAGAATGGATGCAGATCCTTCCTCCTTTTCACTATCTCTACACATTTCACTGCAGTACACTGCACCTACTCACTTATGGTCACTGCAGTACACCGCACCTACTCACCTATGCTCACTGCAGTACACTGCACCTACTCACCTATGCTCACTGCAGTACACTGCACCTACTCACCTATGATCACTGCAGTACACTCCACCTACTCACCTATGATCACTGCAGTACACCGCACCTACTCACCTATGCTCACTGCAGTACACTCCACGTACTCACCTATGATCACTGCAGTACACCGCACCTACTCACCTATGCTCACTGCACTGCACCTACTCACCTATGCTCATTGCAGTACACTGCACCTACTCACCTATGCTCACTGCAGTACACTGCACCTACTCACCTATGCTCACTGCACTGCACCTACTCACCTATGCTCATTGCAGTACACTGCACCTACTCACCTATGATCTTCTTCAGAAGTTGGTTGCGTAATTTGATTTTCAAATATTTGCCAAAGCCATTCGCAGATACAGGATGGGACTAGATAAAGGAAGTGAATATTTTGTCCTGTGCTTTCCCTTCCTGTGCTTTCCCTAGCTGTAAAATTCCAAAAACTGCCAATCCGACCTTGGCCTATTATTAAACCCAAATAAAACTGAGAGAAAAACAAGTGTCCTTCAGGAGCGGGCACGCAGCCATAACTGTCAAGCATAACACCCCTGCACAGATGCTTAAACACCTTTATTTGGTATTATGGGAATCAGTTATTAATTACACAGCTGCTGCATGAGAGCTTCGCATGGCAACAAGATAAAGTTTAGTGACAGATGATCATAAATAAATTGCAGTGACCTACACAGTACACAGAGTGGTGGCATTTAATTAAGGACTAACAAGGATTGGCCTTCACATTTAATCAGAGCCTGCGTTGTAATCAAGTTAGCGATTCGCCCGAGAACAGCGAGTTGAGGTTTCAGCGGTCATTCTTTGTTTATGAGGGCAGCAAGACAAACGACAGGCTGAGGGTAACCTGAGTGAAATCAATGCACAGTCTGCAAAGTCTGTCCTCTTGCTCGGGTCCATGTTGACGTGAGACGTCTGACAGATGTCCTCCGTCTGAGCTGGAAGACCGTCTGAGTAATGTGTCTCGCCACGGAGGTGAGGAGCATACAGATCAAGTCCTGGTTTTCCAAAAAGCAATGGTACAGGGAAATGGTGATGTCCGTCAGCGATGTGCATGTGTATGTCTGTGTTTTTGTCACTGTAAACAATTTAATCAGTTCACAATACAGATGATACTACGAGCATATTCCACCACAGGTTAAAGTTTCTGTAAGTGATGTTAACTTTCAAACTTTCGACACATCCCAAGTTTGCGAATAAATAATATTTGTAAGGTTAAATGGTACAGACCTAGTTTTTTCTCTTTTTACATACACTATATGGAGAATATAGGACACCTGCCCTACTCATTGTGTTCAAGCATTTGACGTGCAATTAATTATATATTTTATTTTATATGTTATGGCCACAACATGGGCAGGGCAAACTGCCTATATGGCTGTGGGTTTTGGAATGGGATGTCCAACAAGCTCAAATAGGTCTGA
This sequence comes from Brachyhypopomus gauderio, assembly GCF_052324685.1. NCBI lineage: Eukaryota > Metazoa > Chordata > Actinopteri > Gymnotiformes > Hypopomidae > Brachyhypopomus > Brachyhypopomus gauderio. Next base: position 21,483,164 of record NC_135217.1, on the reverse strand, counting down.
TGGTCATGCGTCCACATATGTCTGGCTATATAGAGCAACAACTTGAGTTCCAATTTCGTCATGGTGACATAACACAATAGAAACTCTGTGAAACGATGTGGGAAATATGCAAATTGGCCAGTGGCCTCATCATAAACTTGGTCATGTTAAGAGCTAAATGAAAATACACAGTGTAGGAAACAATGGTCAAAGTTACTGCATGTTAGTTAGGAAAATTAATTTTTGATCCTTTAATTGTTTTTCTTTTGCAACATGATGGGATTTCAGGGCCACCGTAAACAGTCCTCCCCAAAGCCATCCCTCCTGTAGACCCAATGGTGGCTACGTCCGGAATGCCGTACTTTCCTCTTATACAGTATGCCAAAGCAGTACGCAATAAAGGGTAGTATGTCTGAATATATAGTATGCATTAAACAGAAAATGAAAAATACCTGGATGGCTTATTGAATCAGGAGCCATTTTGAAGTATGCGATTGCAGCACACTGTCCTATCCCATGATTCAACTAGAACATTTAACTATGATCGTGTGACATCATATACTATATTGTGAAATGTATTCGCTCACCCATCCAAATGATCAGAATCAGGTGTTCCAATCACTTCTATGTATAAAATTAAGCTCACAGGCATGCAGACTGTTTTTACAAACATTTGTGAAAGAATGGGTCGCTCTCGAGAGCTCAGTGAATTCCAGCGTGGAACTGTGATGCGATGTCACCTGTGCAACAAATCCAGTCATGAAATTTCCTCACTCCTAAATATTCCACAGTCAACTGTCATCTGTATTATAACAAAAATGGAAGTGTTTGGGAACATCAGCAACTCAGCCATGACGAGGTAGACCATGTAAACTGACGGAGTGGGATTTCTTTCATAGTGCAGAGACAATCACTACAGACATCCAAACTTCATGGGGCCTTCAGATTAGCTCAGAGAGCTTCATGGAATGGGTTTCCATGGTCGAGCAATGCAATGCAAAGCGGTGGATGCAGTGGTGTAAAGCACGCTGCCTCTGGACTCTGGTGCAATGGAGGCACGTTCTCTGGATTGACGAATTGCGCTTCTCCATCTGGCAATCTGATGGATGAGTCTGGGTATGGTGGTTGCCAGGAGAACGGAATGGTACTTATCTGACTGTATTGTGCCAAGTGTAAAGATCGGTGGAGGGAAGATTATGGTGTGGGGTTGCATTTCAGGAGCTGAAAGTGAAACTTCCAGTGAATTTCTTTCTTTTAGAAATTACTTAATGACAGATTTTTATTTCCTTGCCAAACTTGAAAGGTGCGGTAACACAAGTATTTAATAACAAGCATCTGGGTGATGGATATCACTGCACAGTTGTGTCACATTGAAAACTGAACATTTCACTGTACTTTAGATTTCACTAAAGTACATCATTATTCACTATTATACATACATAAATGTTAATTTGAATTAATTTGAAACTCTCTGGGCAGTTTTCATTAGAGGAAGCATAAAAAACTGATTTGACATTAAAGCAGGATTCTTCTGGTGTGGATAATGATCCGGTCTTCCTGTTTCACAAAGGATGAATGTCTGCTACACACTGCATCGGAAACAGCTGGACTCATACACCACATGTCAGCGAGAAAAGCAACAGTCTTTTAGGATGTAGGCCATTTGATCATTTTGAATAATTCACAGAAAAACAAGCCCAATCAATCAATCAACCCAATTTTATTTATATAGCGCTTTTTACAACAGTTGTCACAAAGCAGCTTTACAAGTGTCCGAGTCCAAGCCTCCAGTGAGCAAGCTAAGTGTGACAGTGGCAAGGAAAAACTCCCTAAGGGCATAAAGAAGAAACTTTGAGAGGAACCAAGACTCAGGGGGGGAACCCTGAAAGAATGTGGTCAACACCAAAACTGCAAGTTTTAAATATGTAATCAAATGTGGTAATCTACTGTTTCATACTTCAAAAATACATTTGTTGGTCTTAATAATAATAATAATTTCAAATGAACAGGGTTTGATAATATAAATTTGAATACTTAGAAATTCAGCAATGAAGAGGCAGAAGACTCAGATCTTCTGACTCTTTGTATATTCATGTATTTGGAGAAACTTTGGACCAGTTTTTTTAGGCAGAAAGAATGGTAGTAGTCTAACATTGTGCAATCAGTTCACAGGACATCACAGGAATATGGTCAAACATAAGAAGCAGGAGCCAAGATAAGGAGATGAGGTAGGAAGACAGGTGGGCGTGGCCTGACATTCGTCTGCTCATAACCTTTATACCACCTGCCTTGCCATGAAATTAAATGAAATTAACCTGTATTGTCATTACACATTGTACTTGTACATTGCGCAACGAAATTGGTTTACAACCCCCTCCCTCTCTTGGTGCAATAGAAAATTAGAGAATATAGAGAATAGAGAGAATAGAGGTTTTTTTTTTATTAAATAGAAAAATCTAAAATATAAACAATTGAAATTACTAAAAGCTACGTATTGCACATTTGTATTTTAGCAGCAATGTAGTGCACATTTGTAAAAGCAGCATAAGTTTATTGCACTTGTCTCTGTAGACAGACAGTACATCTGCCTACCGGTGAACTGTATGGTCTTTGTTTAACAGGGATATGGCCCTGTTATAAAAACTGTCCCTCAAACGGTTTGTCCTTGTTTTGAGGTGTCGGTAACGTCTGCTCGAGGGCAGCAGTTCAAACATCTTGTGTCCTGGGTGTGTGCTGTCCTTGGTGATCGTGTGAGCCCTCCTCAGACACCGAGTTCTGTAGAGGTCTTCCAGGGAGGGGAGAGAGTGTCCGATGACCTTCTGTGCCGTGTTGATGATCCTCTGTAGGGCCTTTTTGTGTGCGATGGTACAACTGGAGAACCACACAGAGATGCAGTACGCCAGGACACTCTCCACGGAGCAGCGGTAGAAGACAGTCAGCAGTTTCTTTTCCAAGTTCAGCTTTTTAAGGGTCCTTAGGAACTAGAGACGCTGCTGGGCCTTCTTCACTACTGCTGAGGTGTTAGAACCCCACTGGAGATCTGCATCCATGAACACCCCCAGGAACTTGAAGCTGGACACCCTCTCCACACACTGTCCATCAATGTGAATTGGCTGCAAGTTGGGCTTCCTCCTTCTGAAATCTACAATCAGTTCTTTAGTCTTGGAGGTGTTGATGACCAAGTTGTTCTCCGAGCACCACTCCACTAGCCTGTATTGCCTTTCATTGCCATCAGTGATCAGTCTGACCAGAGTGGTGTCATCAGCGAACTTGATTGTGACGTTGTCCGAGTGGCTGCTGACACAGTCATAGGTGTACAGTGTGTAGAGGAGTGGGCTCAGCACACAGCCCTGTGGAGAGCCGGTGTTAATGCTGAGTGCTGTGGAGAGATGTGAGCCCGCTCTGACTCTCTGTACACGGTCTGAGAGGAAGTTTCTTATCAAACTGCAGATGGTGTAAGGAAGACCAATGTCCATAAGTTTGACAATCAGTCTGTCTGGGAGTTTGGTGTTGAAGGCAGAGCTAAAATCAACGAAGAGCAGCCTGGCATAGTGTCCCTGCAGTTCCAGGTGGGAGATGGTGGCATGGAGCGCTGTTGCTATGGCATCTTCTGTTGATCTGTTTGCTCTGAATGCAAACACAAAAGAATTACAAACATGCAGAAAAATTATAGCAGAACAAACCTCACAGTCATATTATTTAAATCCGGATAACTTGGACAGACTTGGAATCATAGAATTTATATTTTATACAAAAATAATTAGACTGAAAAATATTCTCATAATGAAATCCATGAATGTTAACACCCTTATTCTGATGAAACCTTATTCATCATTATCGACAGAGAACAGCTTAAAAACACCTGTGATTTCTAAATAACTAACATAAACCTGACTAATTGCATCTATAGAGAAGATAAACCAACCTGACTGATACAGAAGAGGCCTGAAGCAAATTCCCACAGTTCGTCTGAAATTTGCAAAACGACAGTTTGCTCACTTGAAGCTTGTTCAGGCTTGTTCCTGGTTGGATTCAGTCCAGCATACAGTATAGTTACATTCTGTCTTTCTGCGGGTCGTGTAGGAAAAAGAACTACTGCTTTGGAACGTGCCAACTGAACAAACGTTGCTTGTTCACCTGCAGCTATAACCGTGTGGCATTTAAACACTTAATAGGCTATATATCTGACGGACTCGTTTGAATTGCAGATGCCGTTTCAAAAATGACATCTTGTGGCAGCGGACATATTAAATCATGGAAGGTGAAGTGCTGAATGCCATTTGTGGTCAATGGATCTAGCATCTCTTAATGTAGAGCATCTGAGGTCAATAGCGATGAACACCCTGTGTGGAAATCCATATGTAGATTCTCCTAGATTCATTGTGTCTGCTGTCCTCCGCTGCTTTGACCCGGCCCAATTGTGCATCAGTATTTTGTCATTTTTTAAAATATTTTGTATTCTGAAGGTGCTCAAGATCAAAACAGGTGCAGAATAATAAAAAAATAAACATTTTGTTTGATTTAATTGTAATTGCCCTTGTATGTCTTTATTTCTCAGAAAAGATGTGGGAATTTACCTGTGCAAGTCAGCCTGTAGTACAAATATTATACTACATAGATTCGTATTGTAATTGTTGAACAGGAACAAAAAAGAACTGTGGAAATAGGAGTCTACAGATACAATTTACTAACATGTTGGCACAACTTTCTCATCTGGTAACGATTACAATAATGGCTTCACTGTTGTTCAGCTTCAATAAAGGTCCTCTATAAAACCACATATGAGTTTAAAGCATTTTTAGCTTTTAACCTACAACTAAATATCTGAAGGTCATCTATAATTGCATAGTGTCTTTAAGCCCTTGTTTTAATACCTGTTAGATTTGCATAGTGTAATGTGATTGGTTCTCTGAGCAGTGTTTGCATAACATTTGCTTCTTCTTTTTCCTTGAAAGATGTTTTTCAATTTTAAAGGATCATTAAAGGTCTGAACAAATCGTACAGAATCAGGGCATCTGACTGCAGGCCTAAACGTGTCCCGCCCCTCACATACTGTTACGCTACTGCGAGAGCGCATTCGCATTTCGTAGTCCACCAAGTTAGCGCAGTGTGAGATCTGGCGGCTGCACGAAGAATAGAAATGCTAGCATATAAGCCAGACCCCAGTCCCACATACGTCAGAGCCCATAGTGTGCCTCAGCCTTGCTCTGTCCCATTTAAATGCACCGATTTGTTACTCTAGCCCAGTGTGCCACAAAGAAAGAGAGAGAGAGAGAGTGAGAGAGACAAAAGCACTGGGTTAGCCTGCCTGGTGTGGCATGGCTGGGAAACAGAGGAGCCATTCACACCATTGTGAAGGACTGTGACGGAAGTGATCCAGGAGGCAGAAGAACAGCGCCTAGTCACAGTGTTCCCACTGATGAGGCGCAGGAGATAAGAACCAGCACATGATCAGATGTGAGAAGAGACCTGCAGAGTTTTGAATGCTTTGAAAGTCCATTACACTCAACTCAAACAGCTCAAACAGGGCCTCTGCAGAGTAATAAGCAAAAAAAAATTTTTCTTGTTTTGAGTGTGGGAAAAAAAATCCTAGCTTGCGTTTCTCAGGACTACCAGTGCTGTCCTTAAACCATTTCTCGGGCCCTTCTGAAGGAGGGAATGTTTACAGGATGTTATCCGTCCCTGCTGCCTGCCCCTCATCCCTCTCCGAGTGGGCTCACAGGAATGTTCGCAGGGGATGGAGCCAATCCAGAGGGGGAGTGCCCAAAGAAGAGAGGCTATATATGCATGCTGACCTTGGGAGGCAGCCGATGTTCACCACAGCTGGGCTCCACTGGAACACTAAAGAGCACCTCACTACACCCGAGCTAACGGTAAGTCTTTTTTTCTTTTTTTTCTTTTTTTTGTGTGTTTCTTTGTGGTTTTTTGGTTCTCCAATTTTCTTTTGTAATTTTTTCTAAGCTCAGGTCCTTTTCACATGAAAGAAGTGGTCAGAGAACAGAGACAAGTCTTTGTCAGAAATAAGAAAGCTAAGAATGTGTTTAGAAATAAACGTATAGGTTTGATGTATTGCTTTTAACTTAAAATATGCACACATTGAAAAAGGTTCTTTAAAAGTAATTAAAGGTGGCCGGATGTTGTGCTTAAGTAAATGTTGACTGTTATAAGTTGACTTTGTCTAACGTATGATTGCTTCTGGATTAGTAACCAAGGATGTGGCTATGAGTTGTAAAGGTTTATTGCTGAAAAAGGGCTATTGTCTTTTGTCATATAAAAAGTTTTGGTGCACACAATTATGACTGTATAACTAAAAGCTGAGAAAATAGGGGTTTTATACTTGATTGGGAAATGTATTTATTTTATTTATTTATTTTTTGGACACACCTTGGAGTTTTCATTTCAAAGTCATCATACATACATGGATGAATTTGAAACATTAAGACTCATTAAAGATATTTTTAAGTAAGTATGTTTTTTAATCCACATTTTACTGGAATGCTATCATTAACATAGTTAATAGATTCTAAACTTCCAAATTCTTCTATTTCATGTAATGTAGCCTTGACTGTTTTTGATTCTTCTTAATTGTTCACATAATCTAACTAACTCTTGAAGTCATTATGACAAATATTATTACATAGTGAACTGAAACATTCTTGATTCTATTTAGGTCAAGATTCATCAAGTGGGCTGTCATTAATTTGCATTAACCAGTTGTGTTCTATTGGATTGTAGAAATTTTTATTTTATTTTTTATGTACTTATTATTTTTTTATGTACTTATTATTTTTCGTTGTTCAAAATAATGTCGTTCATAGTACTGAACAAGTGCAATGAATACATTTTCTCAGATCGGGGCGTGCCTTTATTCTGTAGTGCACACTGGTCTTGGGAAATGAGATATGTGTGAGCTCATCTCCCTTGTGTAATCAAACTACCCAGAAACGTCCAGAAATGCTCAACAGCTTGGGCGTTTAAATACGCTTTCCAGTAACTCATGTTGGAAACAGATGTTCTATACTCTCTGGCTGGTGGTGGAAATTACCCCCTACTGTCTAGCATTATTTTACAACCCTCGTCATCATGAAGTGAACTCATAATCTGCCATCTGATGTTTGCTTTGAACTATGGTAAACATTTAGTTTGTTTGTTCCTATTCAAGCCTGCGAGACACCTGATCTTGCCTGTGCTTCAGAATCAGAGGGAGTGGTGTTTTATGATTTGGGGCATGCCTGCACATGTCCACAGTTTTATTTTCCCACATTTATTTGGTTTTGGCTCATACACATATGAGTTCAAAGTACATGAGAAGATGCTTTTGTCCCTGTGTCAAATTCATCTCAGGTTGCCTCGGAGATCTTATGTTGGGGAAATAATTATGACCTTTAGAGATGACCACATTGATTATGGGATTGATTTTTATATTGCGGATGCCACTTGGCTTGGAGGTTTTCACATGACTTATCTTGCTCTGTTACAGAGAGAGCACTTGCCTGACCCAATAAGGATTAAGACAGGGCCTTATTCCTGGAATTCAGGATGAGTCGAGTAGAAGAATGGGTTCTGGAGAACAAGAGCAAGATTGAGAAAGGAGTAGAGATCATGGGTCAAGGCTGTGAGATCCTGGCCGCCACCGTAGGCCAGCTCCATCCCATCCTGGAGGCGGTCTTTGTCGCCTCAGCTGAGATCCTCAGTAACCCTGAAGGGAAAGAGGCCAAGTACTTGGCAGAGCAGTTCGAAAAGGTCAACCAGAAGCTGGAGGGGATCGAGAACGAAATCACCAAAATAGCACTGGAGTTGCAGCGGACATCAATGAACAAGCAGAACTTTGACAACGAGGCACAGATGATCAGTCAGTATGAAAAGTTCCAAGAATTCATCAATGCCAAACCCAAGTTCAAGGAAAAGAAAAAGGAGAAGTTCCTCAAACACTTTGAGTACACCAATGGCAGCTTGAACCTCGACGCTCTGTACAACGCCGTCACTGGAAACAACATCTCCGGAGACGCGATGCTGGATACGGTGGTGACCACAGAGCAGCGGAGCAGACGGCCAGTGGAGGAATTCTGCGCCAAGCTAAAGAAGCTCTTCGTGGTCGGGATCATAGCTGTGATGGGCCACGCTGCTCTGACTGAAGGTGTACCAGACCAGGCCATGGTAAAGATATGGCAGGACCGCATGGAAGATGTGGAAAAACGCATGAAGGCAGCTGTGGATGAATGTGTCCATAACTTCCCTGCCCAAGCCAAGATGGATGTAGAGCACCAGCTGCTGGAGAAGCAGAGCAGCGTTGACCGCGAGTTTACTAACTACTTGCTAGATGCTCTTGTTAAGAAGTATGACTGGGTCTCCTGGTCAATTAGGGTCTTTAATCATAGTGGCATATTTTTCTGGAACTGGTTGGCTGGTAAAAAGTACCATGGTAGCAGTGGAGGTGGCAATTTCTTTGACCTTTTGACCAATAACAACATAAGAATTGTGGTGTCTTTTAGTGTGGACCCAAAGCCCCTCAACAAAAGCCAGTTAAATGAACAGATAGAGAATCAGAGTCTAAAGGGCAACATGGTGTCTGTGGCACAGAGTCTATGCAGTAGTATTCCTGACTGCCTTGTTCATGCTGTCAGTCGCTATAAGAAAGTCATGGAAGCCAACAACTTCAAACCAGAATGCTACTATTATAATGAGCACAAAAGGGCGTACCTCTGTATCCATTCAGAATAGATATAGAAAATATCACAATGGCAATCATGCTTATATATTTTGTGGCTTTCTTTTTTAAATAAGATTTTATTAAAGGTGTCAACATTCAGAAAGCCAATGGTGGTGGACAATGCATGAACCAAATAATTTTCCTGCTTATTTTACACTGTTCACTATAGCTTTATAAGACATATGACTTTATCATGTTTAATTACAAGCCAAGTATGATTCTAAAAAAAAAAAATATATATATATATATATATATATATATATATATATATATATATATATATATATATATATATATATATATATATAGATTCTATATCTGTATCAAAAGCAAAGTTATCTTTTCTCAGAATGGTGGTGTCCATGCATCTTTAAGCATCATGAAAATCTGAATGACAAACTTTAGAATGACAAACATTCAAACCCTCGTCACGCTAATATGTGATCAATATGTGAGCCCATGCTGATTCCTGTCATGTTTATTATGCTTTTCAGTTCATATAAATATTATGCTCTAAATACAAAATGTTTCCCGACTTTTTGTTTGTAAGGAAAGGCATTATAATCCACAAACAACATGGTCTATGATATGGGTATATGGTAAAGAAATGTGTCCTGCAGTTAAATTTTAATAGTGAAACCACTAGAGGGGTTACGGTCCCACAATTGTAAGGACCTCCTGACTAAGACGAGGCTTTTTTCCTTGAACATGGGTGTGCCACATCTCGTTTTGTAAGAGTGAACTACGTGATCTGAAGTCGCGAAACTGGACTGCGTTTTGTGTCGTGTTTTTTTTTATTCTCGAAAGGTTAAGGTGAGTTTGGGGTTGCAATGACAATCAGTACATGCTAATAAACTTCATCAATACTTTGGCCGTCCTTCACTGCGGATTTTAAAGTAAGGAGAATTAGGTAAGACCAGATTGGTGTAGGGCGGTGCTGTCTCTGAAAATCGACAGTGTTACCACTAGGTTTTAACATAATCTAAAGTTTGTTTGTTTCGGTTTAATAATCGATTCGGTTTAACTTCTCCGATTTATCAAAACATGTATCAGTCATCGCATTTGCCAGCTCTTTTAAATGACTTTTACATGTATCTATTCAACCAGGAAGTAGCCTAGCCTTTCTGAACACGTAACAACTTCTCTGGAAAAAACATGCAGAAGCCTAAACTTATTAAAGTCCCTGCTGTTCACTTGCAACTTTTCCGCAGCTGTAATCCTAATATGATGATGGTAAGATGGGACAATTTAGCCCACCTTTGGCTTGTTGTTCGCCATTATTCTGCACAAAAGAAGTCGACTAGGAAGCTACAGTGTTTGGATCATTCCATGTTGTTTACAGCTGATTACCTTCCTAGCCAGACAGACCTCTGAGAGGCCAAGGCTGCAGCAACGAAATGTGAGAGAACCGTTAGCCGTTCCTAAGTGGGCCTTTTTAAAATTTGTTTCCTCAGACAAACATAACTTAGGAGCCTCTTTATGGCAAATATTTCAGATGTCACTTCACAGAAACGGTAACCCTCACTACATTAGTGGTGTGTCTTTTGCTGCAGCTCTTGTGCGCAGGCTCTGTCAGAAGTGCAGCGACAGCCCAGGGGAGGAGGGTAGACGAGGAAGGCGCCGTGTTGAGCCAGCTTAGTGCTTTCTGGTGCAGGAAAAAAGCACAACGTGGGAAGATTTACGATGCTCCTGATGAACAGCTAGTCAGAGCCCTCACTAATCTCCTCACATCATCAGATCTGTCCAAATCAGTCATTTAAATAAATCAAAACAGCAAATAAGTGATTTTCTTTACAAGAAAGTATTTTTGTAACAGTTTCATTAACTTTTATGCAGTCTAGATATTTTCTTTGACATTCTGCACTGGTCTGAAGAGACTATACATATTTACAGAAGTAAAACCAATGCAATTAATTACGTATGTTTTGTTTCATTTACAGTATTTTTATAACATCCAGAACCTTTGAGTTTTTGATAAATCTGCGAAATATGTTTGTGGCCCTCTGTATTTACAGAGTAAAATGAATATGTGAATCATAATGACTGGACACTACGTTTACACTCTCAGTGTGTGTGCTGTTCAAAAAGAAGAGAGGTAAACTAAAGATGTGGCCCAATGGAGTGCACTCGGGGAATAGCTGACAGCTGGGTTTTCTTTGTCTAGTTTCCATGGTTACTGTCTGAGCTGCTTTGGAAAATGTACCGAGCCTGTTCAGCAAGTTGGACTACCTGATTAATCATTTCCACACCCACCAAGGGACTTGCACACACAGAAAATGGAAAATATTCTTATTAACGGATGTTACAACCATCGTGCTTCTGTTTCTTCATGCTTGGGTCTTGTGTACACTTCGTACCACATGACGTCAAATATGTGCTTTTAAGATCGGTCATTGGCATTTGTAATTTTTATCAGTGTACTTGTCATAATGTCAAAAAGATGCCAATAAATGTCTTTTTATCTATACATTTATTTATGAGTTGATAATCAAACTGGACAGTCCAGTGCCATTACATTATCATTATCAGGCTGTTTCATTTAAGAACTGATTTATATTACACTGTATGTTTCTGGAGGTGGGAAATCTACTTTGTTGATTCGTTATATATTCATTACAGCACTGCCCTCTTCACTGCCATGAAGGGCAGTGATTTTAGAGACTAACTCGAGGCATATTTGCTAATCTGTTCCCAATGTATTAATGTGATTGATGAATGGTGAAGCCAGTGTTGTACAGAATCATTTAATTGTCATATTTATGTAAGCCTGTGCTGATTGGTGCCTCAGTGCTCGTAGGGTGTGTCATCGCAGAGTGGTGTGCTCTGATAGCCAGACTAACATGCTCTTCTTTCTTTCTGTCACACAGTGATCCCATTTTCCACTCATACACAGCTCAAAGATTTGAAAACATTTCATAATCAAGGACTGTAAGTTCCGTATTTACTATTATCCACACTGAAAAAAGATGTGAACCCAGGCATAAATAGTTTGGGTTTAAGAGTGTGAACCATATAGTCTTAGTTAATCCAGTTTATATAAGACTAATGTGGGGATTCATTGCCTGACCCTCACCATGATGTCTTTGCATGCAGAGTGCACAGAGCTGACTCCAAACAGATCAGTGAAGATGACTGATGCACTCCAGAAAATGGTTGCGGACAAAAAGGATGTGGTGGAAACGGTGATGGAGGCACTTCAGCAAGGAGCGGAGGTGGTGGCCAGCTTCGCTGGAGATCTGTTCCCAGTCTTCTCCATAGCAGCACCCATCGTGAAACTTGCACTAGACAACGTGGATAGCAAAGAAGCCGCGTACATGAAGGAGCAGTTCCAGAAGGTTCGGGACCGTCTGGAGGTCGTGTCGGAGGAGGTTCAGCGTATCAATGAGGAGGTGAAGAAGAGTGGGGCGGACGCTACTTATTTCACAGTGGAGGAGAATCTGACGAACCAGTTTCGCAAGTACATGGACATCCTCAACGCCAAACCAAAGTTCCAAGAAGTCAAGAAGAAGCTGTTTCTGGAACACTTTAGCAAGAGCGGAGGAGATAAAAATCTGCACACGCTATACAACGCAGTGACGGGAGAAAACTTCTCCACTGAGTCCGTCCTAGACATAACACTGAACTATGTGCAGAAGAGCCGTAGAGCAGTGGAGGACTTCTGCTCGAGAATGAAGCATCTGTTCTGCATAGGTCTCATCGCCTTGATGGGACATGCGGCACTGAAAGGCGGCGAAGACGAGGAGAAGCTGCTTCAAGAATGGCAAGAGAGGATGAAGGCTGTCCAGTTGAAGATGAACGTTGTGATTGAGGAATGCATCAATAACTTCCCAAAACAAGCAGAGCTCGATATGAAGAGGCTGGTGAGAGACAGTACAGACAAGAACAACAAGCAACTCGCTGATCTGATTGTGGAGAACCTAAAGAAGAAGTATGATTGGGTGGCCTGGTCAGTGCGCATCTTTAACTCACCGTCGAGCTTCTTCGGCTTTGCCAGCAAGGACTATCAGTGTTCTACAGGAAAGAGCAGGTTTCAGGTGCCTTCACCAAACAACGTGAACATCGTGGTTTCCTACAGCGCTTCCCCTGAGCCTCTAGACAAAGCTCAGATACAGAAGCTCATACAGGCTGAGAAGAAACCCACAGTTCAAGGAGTTGCAGAGCTGCTGTTTGACAACCTTCCTTTATGTGTGGTTCATACCGTTAAGACCACGTGCAAAAATGTAGCCTACTCTTGGACCTTTACAGATGAGCTTCACTACTTTGAGGAATGCAAGAACTTCTACCTCTTTGTTCATTCTGCTTAGGTCATGTAACAACAGACCAGTTATCACAGATTGGTTTTAAACAAACAGTGACAAACATATTTTCAGCTCTTACAAGGAGTATAGTTTGATGGTTTATAAAAGGCTATTTTGAAGTAACGATTCATTTAAAAAAATAGTGTAGTTTACAATAAAAATCTGACTAACAGATAATGCATTCTCTTGTAAAAACTTTCTTTTCCTCAAGGAAAGTTGGGTGTTGGATTATTTACATTCTGTCAACAAAGCTTTTGATTTTTGGCATTGCTAAATTTGCACTGTGTTTTTCATTCTTCGGTACATTTTAATAGCACCTTCTAGATCTCTAAAGTCTTTGGGGGAAAATGGATGAATGGATATATGACTATTAACCCCAGAGGGAAATTCAGAATGACTAACCCTAACCCTAACCCTGATGAACACTATTTTAAGCTTGATCATGTTGCTCTTATTGTAGTAATAATAAATGAAAGATATTCATTTTTTAGATATTAATGCTTTGTTTTCCAACTGGTTTTGTGGTCATAGAAAACCTTTAACCTGAATTATTTTAATCAAAAATCCAAAGCCCATGGCCTGCTTCAGACCTTCATAGCTAGATCTTCATACTTAGACCTAGGACACTGTTTGCAGTGTGGTCCATCTCTCTTCAAATAACAAAGAGGTCATCTTGTTCCAGCAGACCTTGAAAAACTGCTTTTCATCCAAACCAACCGGGGCATGTTGCAACCCATTTGAGAGAGCAGACGTTATTTCACTATGAATTCACATGTCCTGCTGGATTGGCAGACCGTTGCCTTACAGTCATGAGGGTATTTTGTGTTTTGTTGAGCTATACATATATACACCCAGAATCGAACTAATTGTTCTACACGTTTTGGTGGTTTCACTGGGTGTGGCTGCAGACCACATGTTATGTCATGCCAAATGCTTAGAAAAGGCTAAAACATGACAGACTACGTTTAACAACATCACCCAAAGCATCCATTCCAGGTGTTTGATTAGCATATTATCCTGGCAGTGTTCCATGCTGACGAACAGCAGCATTGGCCATTTTAGCTGTTGCCAGCCTAGTTAGGGACTTCTTGTGAATATGCACTGATTTTTATTCCAAACTGACCACTACTTTCTTAAATCAACAGAGAATCTGATAAACACTTATGTGTCAGATCAAAGTGAATAAACATTTCTTTGAGTCATAAATAGATTATAAATGTGCCATATTTTGTCAATTGAGATTTTTACACCGCAATCAAAATTTGTCCTCTGCTTTTAACTGATTAAGCATCTTGTGAATTTCTCATTGGATATTGCTAATAAACCACTAGCATTTGTTAACTTAGCTTTGTGAAGCTTTCTTGTGAATGTCTAAAGCTATATTCAGTACACCTGGAATATAATATAATTGGGGCAGTCATGGCCTGGTGGTAGGGAACTGGTCTTGTGACCGGAGGGTCGTGGGTTTGATTCCCAGACCTGAGGTCATGACTGAGGTGCCCTTGAGCAAGGCACCTAACCCCAACTGCTCCCTGGGTGCCGAGCTAGGGCTGCCCACCGCTCTGGGCACGTGTGATCCACAGCCCCCTAGTAATCACAAGTGTGTGTGTGTCTGTTCTAACTGCACAGATGGGTTAACAGACTCTGAGACATTTTAGCAGTTTGTGAAATTTCAGAAAAATTTCAGATTGATATGGCACATACATAGTGACTTTGGTGGCAATATAGGCAACACTAAAGTGCTCCCTCACTACATGGCCAAACAAACCTGTAAAGATTTTTTTTGCATTCTTGAATGGATTGTAATAGAATGTTTCTATTTTACATAGTTAAAGCATAAATATCAATGTAAAATGATATGTGTCACTTTGAAAACGCACAGATAACAGGATTTTACGATAGTGTTTGGGAAACAAGGCTAGATCTCGTTCAGTGTAGCAGACATACAGAAACACTTCCCTGACTAGAGAAATAGATGTGGTTCTACACTGAGTGAAACTCCCTTCCCACTCTGTAATTATGCACAGGAATTGTGGAGTGTTGCGTTTCTATATTAGGTTCAATTCCACTGTACCACACACACAAAAAAACAAGTTTATAAATACACAGAAATTCATACAACAGTGGCTATCACTATGGACAGACATTACCACAAGTCAGAAAGAAGCAGTCTAAAAAGTACATTTGTACCTGTTTTTTCATATGCCAGTTCTAAAATACATGCAATGATTTGCTGAAATAACATTGGATTCAGAGAAATAAAGCCCTTTATGAAGCACAGATTTGACATATTTCACTTAGTTTCACAATAATCTGCTTCACAGTATTACATTAATCTTTCAATAATCCCCTATAATTTAAAGCTGAACTCTATAATACTCTACAATCCTTTACAGTACTTAACACCATAACAATCTCTCTTTCTTATTACACAGGTGCAACTTTTTTCCATTTTATAAATGCTCATCTAATATGAAATATGAGAAGTCCAGACCCTTGTAAGCAGAATAGATATTTGAATTAGGTATCATGTACACAATCTATTTTATAATTTATGTACACTATATTGCCAAAAGTGTTCACTCATCCAAATAATCAGAATCAGGTGTTCCAATTACTTCCATGGCCACAGGTGTATAAAATTAAGCACCTAGGCTCGGAGATGTTCATTTTTGACTGGTATTTACAAACATTTGTGAAAGAATGAGTCGCTCTCAGGAACTTGGTGAAAGTGCTGAACTGTGAAAGGATGCCACCTGTGCATTTTGATTACTTTGGCAGTACTTAGCATCATATATCTCAGACATCATTCAGAAATTCTAACCGATAATCAATGTATTCAGACCATGTGTTTTTTCATGGTTGACAAAATGTTTGAACCTAAATGCAACCATTATTAAAGGTCACCTGGTAGTCAGTAATTTGAGACAACGTTTCAGTTCATTTCCACATATAGTTGGAAAAACTGAGCATGATTCAGACCAAGTAATCTTGACCTGTTTTCTGGGTATGACTTCAATAATCCAAATGGCAAGCCTTGTTCTGATGAGGAGATCAACATTATCCTAGGTGAGTAGAAATGAGCTCAAGAAATGTTCTTATCAAACTGTAAGTGACTACAACTTTTTGGTTTAATCAAAGTCAAAAGATCAATCAATCAATCAAAGTTTTTTGTATAGCGCATTTGACAACACGTGTTGTCACAAAGAGCTTTACAGGATTTAAAAGGTTAACAATACTATGGGTCCAAATCCCTAATGAGCAAGCCAAAGGCGACAGTGGCGAGGAAAAACTCCCTATGATGGTGGGGAATAGGAAGAAACCTCGGGAGGACCAAGACTCAAAAGGGAACCCATCCTCCATTGGGCGGCCCGTTAACACACAAATTACACAAAATACAGACAAATACACAAGTCACACACAAATCACACAATCAGACTAAGTAAAGGTAAAAATGAAAGTTCTGGGTTTTGATATTGTCACTGTAAATGTCTGTTGATGAACGTCAGGCTTTCATTCCGTGTCGGAGCATCGATGCTGGTATTGTAGGCTCCGACTGCAATGTTACTCTCCAGGTGAACCTCGGAGAAAAGATACGAGATGTAGTAAATATGTAACAGATTAATCAAAGGCCTAAACAGATGAGTCTTTAATCAAGTTTTAAACATTGAGACTGTGTCTGAGTCCCGAATAGAGGCAGGAAGATTATTCCACAATTGTGGAGCTTTAAAAGAAAAGGCTCTTCCACCTGCTGTGATCTTTTTGATCCTAGGAACAGTTAATAACCCTGCGTCCTACGAGCGAAGTGAACGCGCTGGGTTATATTGTTCAATAAGTTCACTAAGGTAGTCTGGAGCTAAGCCATGCAGCGTTTTATATGTTAATAAAAGTATTTTATAGTCAATACGGAATCTAATTGGCAGCCAGTGTAATGACGATAGTACGGGACTAATGTGATCAAACTTTTTAGTTTTTGTTAAAACTCATGCTGCTGCATTCTGAACCAGCTGGAGTTTGTTTATCGATTTACCAGAACATCCAGCTAGATCACATATGTCAAAGTCAAGGCCCGCGGGCCAGATCCGGCCCGCGAATTAATAATCCATGGCCCCCTGGATGATATTTAATTACTATTAGAACCGGCCCGCAGGCCACAGCCGCCCGATGGTGTTTTGCATGCACAAACACTACATTCCCCACAATGCAACGGTAGCCCGCGAAGTCACTGCAACGCACACAAGGCGAGGGTCTGCGCGGCGAAAATGACATAATCGCAGTGGCTCCGCCCGTGCGCGAGGGCGTTGCACGCTGTCGATTCACAAGGTCGTGCACCTCTCGAATTTTGTAACTGCGCGCATCAGTTAAACTTAATTAAGTTAAATATTTATACATATAGTCGAAATGATTCGAAATAATTCGCTTTTTTATTCACATTATTTAATGGTTGTTTATTTTCAAAACGCCCAATCTTAACGTCTTCATGTTCTCTCATTTTTCGCCCTGGAAGAAACAAAGTCGTTACAATTTCAAGCATTTTCAAGCACTTTAGCCTAAATTCCAGCACTTTTCAAACCTTTATTACTTTACTCATTTAATGTACAGTACATGTTTTCTTTGAAGGAAGTTTGTTTTTATCTGTTTGCTTGTTGAAAAATGTTTTCACTTGAAATTACTGACAGATCCATAAGAAAATATTGCTTTATTCATTTAAGCATTAAATAATATACACTGTGTTAGGTCTTGGTTCAATAGGCTATGTGCAATCATTTCAATATGTTTTAATAAACATTGAACCAGTCCGGCCCTCGGCTTGTAGCAAATTTGTTTTTTGGCCCTCGGTGTATTTGACTTTGACATCCCTGAGCTAGATTGATATGATATGGCATTCTATTTAATGTTAACCAAGATGAAGGTGTAGTTTCACTAGCATCACTGTTGGCATGGAAATACAGTGGTGCCTAGAATTCAGGAGGATCTAGATTGCTCTAGATTTTGAGATCTTAGAAATGCCATGTTTGTCTGAAATGGCAGTGTTGTCAGTGGTTATGTTCACACCTAGGCAATCAACAAACTGCTCTTACCTGAATAGGGTCAAGTCAAATGCCAGTTGGGTGTATAGCCTTTGACATGTAAATATATATAAACTGGTGGTCCTCCATCAGGAGCCCCTCTCTTCCAGAAGGGTTGAAAGATTTTGGGAGTGGGCTCTGCCCAACCCTACTCCAAAATGTATTTATTTATTTTGTACAAATGAAGAACTGGAAATGATGCCAAACAAAACCTCAACTGAACAGATTTAGGTCTTGCCCATTGAACATAGTGCACCTTCAACACAATACGCAGTGCAGCTTTGGAGAAGTATCAGTGCTGGGAACAACTTGGCAATGGCATGAAAATGCTACCCTGGTGAATAGTTTGAGATTATTTTAACCAAACTCCGCTTACTCTTCCATAAATATGACTTGGTCACACAGCCATGCATTGAGCCAGGCCCATCAGCGAGCCCATCAGGTGACCACAGGAACGCAGGAAAACATCACGAGGAGTCCGAACACTTTTGCTCAGGATGCAGGAATACATTGTGCTACCATTTATCACCGTAATGTCACCCTGTCTCTCACTTAATGCAGTCTCTATGGAAATAAATTCATTTTGCTCCCAAAGAAAGGACAAATACATTTGCATCAGATGATTGGCCCCAGTGAAGCCCAGTCTGTACCATCAGGCCTGATGTACCCGTGGAAAAAAAGCAAGTCTTCTGAGGTGCATCCTGGTCCAAGATAGCAGAAAAATCCAAGAAAAAGAATCTGTGTAAAGAAAATTATGTTTTCCCTTAGAGGAACTGAATGGTTGCCATTGAGTAGATGAGAACTTTCCACCTCCAAGATGTGGAACATGGAAATACCATGTATTAACCTGTATGAATTATTTATTATAAATTATAATTTATTGATTTATTTATTTTTTTTACCTTTTTGACATTTCATATTTCTTTCCCAAATGTAGTTCCCAATCCTAAGTTTCTATTGTAGCATCATTGGTTTTTTGCCTTTATGCAGCTTCTGATCATGATTACCTTGTGACGCTGGGCGGCGGCAGACGGACGAGACACAGAGTCCTTGTTGCGACAGACATCACTTTTATTGTAACACTTAAACAACAACGAAGACGTGTATACATTAGGCAACGACGAGCACAAGACACTGCGCGAACGCACATTAAATAGACAGACCACATCAACCCCACGTGATGACGAGACGAGCCACAGGTGAGACGGATAATGACAAGACGCACCCGCATCCACGGAGATAACTGACGCAGACGAGTAGACGCTGACAACGTTAACACACGCCCCAAAGGAAGGGTTCGGGGACCGTAGCGTGACATAACTGAAATGGAAAATGTTCAGGTTTGTGTAAACTTGGGAAAGTGTTGTTCCAAATCTTCACAAAGTGTTTTGTCTTTGTCCTGAAGTTCAAGATTTTCTTAAATATGAGTGGTGGCTTCCGGTCACTCCCTCACCCAGCATGCAAAAATATATCAATCACAAGAAATATTCCTGATACCATAATAGTGTGAATGAACAAAACACACAAATCCAATAATAGCTTCCAATTTGAAATTCACATAATTCATAGTCATTAAACATCCCTTAGGAAAGATCAAAGATCTCCACTCCTCTCATCTCTTTCATATCTTTACAAGTAGCGACTATAAGCTAAGACATCCTACTCCAATTGTACTGAAATGCAAACAAGGGGGTATTGAATTACATTGGGTGTTGCCATCACTAGCCTTATATGCCTGGGTGTTGACTAATCTGTACTGTACTCACTGATATAGGAGAGGCTCACATAGCAGGACACACGTGGGCATGGAGCCGCTCATGTTGGGGGGGGGCTGCAGAAGGGGATCCAACAATAAAAGAATGAACATTTTAAAATGTTGTCCATCCTGCCTCTTGCAGTTGGGCCCCAGCATTTTTGCTCTACTCCCCAGACTGTATTATAATGCTTTATAAGGACTGATGGTGTATATTGAAGAAGAACTACGTATATCACTGAGATGTGCTTCTGCAAAAAGTCAAAATTGTTTCACTTGTTCAAAAGCAATTGGCAATAATGTCAATGTTTGGATTAATGGTGAGACACCAAGCACATCAGTCCATCAGTCCGTCAACAGTAAAGTCTTTGGACTGGCTGCAGTGGCAGTGAGCAATGAGATGTGGTCTTGGCTGTGAGGACTCTGCCTGCCAGCCACTGATTCACTTCACATGTAATCCAAGTAAAGCAGGGCTAAAGGAAAAAGAAAAGACAAGCCCAGTGCTAACAAAAGCATTCAAAACACAGACATGCCTGTAGGATTGACCGACCCGCTGCCGATATCTGTCTTTGTCTGGGAATTGCTTGTTGATCCCTGGTGTCAGACCACTTGAAACTGGCACCTGCAACAGAAACTCATTATTCTAGGTGGGAAGGGAAGGAATGCAGCAGTTGTGACAGGTGTGTTCTCCCACCCCGACTCCCCCCTCCCCCCATTCCCAACCCCATCTGTTTGTTAGGCCCACGCCAGAAAGCCTCCAATATATAATTATTATGAAGTAGAAACCATGAGAATAATTGTTTATTATTATTATTCAGTGCAGCTTTAAAAGCGCATTAAACAATAATATCTGTACTAGATAACTTCTTAAGCAAAATAAGGTTCACAGCTCTGTGTTCCTCGGAAGCGGAATATGTAAACAACGCGCACGAGGGCATCAAAGGAATGAATCGAAACTAGCTAGCGGTGGTACGCTAACGACAGCTAGCATCGCCACAGCGGGCGGAAATTATCATACAGTTAGGCCCGCCCACTAAGAGGGAAGATATGATTGGTCAATTTTACTGTCATTTGAAATTAGTATTGCGCTGAATTATAACTGCCAGTAGAGGTCTGCACTCCCGCGCGACCCGTCAGAATACCTTGCGGCACGGGACAGAATTTAATTGTTATTGGTGAAGGTGGAAGTGTAATTAGTCCAGAATAAAATTGGATAAATTATATTATATATATGTTTTAAAAATATTTTAGGCCCTCTGAGAGGGCGTAGAGGGCCCTGACGGTTCCCCACTGCTTTTAAATCTAACCACTATTCAGTGGTGGACAGTAACTAAGTAAATGTAATTCGTTACTGTACTTAAGTAACATTTCCATGTATCTGTACTTTACTCAAGTACTTTTATTTGGTAAGACTTTATACTTTTACTTCACTACATTTCAAAGCGAAAATTTGTACTTTTCACTTCGTTACATTTACAGAAACATCTCGTTCCTTTTTCATTTTTAAATCAACGTTTAATAAAATACCGAAAGGTAAAAGTGTACCATGTCACAGACTATAACCAATCAGCGCTCAGTAAGAGATTAAGATTTGTACGCTAAATGGCTGAGTATCTGACATGGCTGCAACAGATGTCTTCCCCCAACACCCCTGGCCTTATTTAGCCGAAGTGTTTGTATTCCTCGAAAAGAAGAATTATTCGTATTCCTCCTCTGCAATCGCTGTCAAACTTGAAAAAACACATCGAAGTAAGTTCACCATTAGATTAGTAGGTTTATATACCCCGGTTAATTATATCACATTGAAGTACACTACATTTAACAGATGCTTTTATCCAAAGCAGTGTGCTAGTACCCGAATTGCAATCTGTGGAGATGGTAAGCGCCAGTTTAACACAGGAGACTCCCACATCAAACGTTAAAGCCGGGGACACATACACGCGAATTTGGCCAAGCGAAGCGAACTTCGCAATTTATTCCTATGAGGGAGGCGAAGGCAAGTAAATATGAGCGAAGCAAAATTATTAAAATTATTATTAAAATTATTTATTATCAGGGTTGGGGGGCGGGGCGGCGGCATGTGTGTAAAATGTTGGCGGGGGTGGCGGCGAGTGTAAATTGTTGGACACAAATTAAGTATTATGTCACGATCGATCGCCAGTGGTTGGCGCCACAGCGAACTAGTAACTCATTGAATCATAGATGTAGATCAGAGGTAAATAAACTAGATTTTTTTTCAGTGTGAGAAATCGGATGTATGTGAAGTGTAGTGCGAGTGAACGGTCTCTGGTAAAGACAGTCAATGCGTGTATCTCGAGAGTTGGCAACTCTGATTATTATTATATTAATTATTTGGCCAAGTTTAATATTATGAGTTCAGTAGCTTCTAGCTTCCCTGTCCCGCCATGTGGTGGACAACATAGAATCTCAGAAAAAGTCCCCCAAGCTAGGACTGAAGTGGCCGGTTCGAAATTACTGTTTGGTGGTGAATCATGTTTTCATATTAAACGGTTTGTCCACTTGTCTACCTTTCTAGTGTGAATTATTAATATGGATAAAGTTTGGAGATGAATGTTGTGAGGATAATATAGGCTAGTTTTGTGTATTTTGTGTTTGCTAGGCAAATGTAAGGCACTGTTTCCTGTTCACTTTTTGATCGAGTAGGCCTAGGGGTTTTGATGTGACGCTAAGAAAAAAAAGGTTTTTACTTTTACTTTTAATACTTAAGTATTTTTGAAGGCAGATACTTTTGTACTTCTACTCAAGTAAAAAATTGAGGTGAATACTTTTACTTTTACTTGAGTAATATTCAATGCAAGGTAACTGTACTTTTACTCAAGTACATAATTGGTGTACTTCGTCCACCACTGCCACTATTTGAAAGTTCACACTGACGTATCCTTGTTCATTTGTTGCATGTCAAGTTATGCATTGTTGGTAAGGATGCTGTACTATATGCTTCTTTAGATGCATATACGATATTTAGAGGTATATATAATTATATAACTAAGATTTAGAGTTAGTCAACTTAAAAGTGGAATGCATGCAATGATTACAATGACAAACATACTCTATAGGTCATGTTGTTTAGACGGATACCATTCCAGATATCTGTTAGCTGAAAGTTCCAGTTATAATGATTCAATTTAATCATGTAATCCAATTAAATTTATTTTAGCATGAATGACAGGACCACTGAACATGGGATGGGGTAGGCTATGGAGGACATAGTTTTATAACATTTTATAACTATAACATTGCTGTCTGTGAGACAAGGCTTGGGGATATTACAGTGACACTCGTACATTAAGCTTAGTATTTTTGCGTGTTTTTTTGTCATTTTCCTGTTTGACATATAGCCATGTTCTTATGATATTAGAGGCTCAAATAGATCGCTCATATTTGCATTTGACGTATATATAAGCGCTAATCTTCATTAATGCTTTAACAGTATCAATCTTATTTTAGGATTCAGCTGCATCGCTGTAAATTCTCGATTGTGTTTATACCTTTCGGCTACAACTTAACATTCGTGTGTTCTTCTCTCAAAATGGCAGGTGACGCAGATTCAGAGAACAAGTTACTGACCATAATATTGTCAGTAAGTCCTGCTGCTGCCACCTGGTGGTGGAGGACTTCTCGCACATTTGATCTGTAGAATGTATTAAGGTTACCACTAACTAATAAGAATTTTTTTTTGTTCCCAGCTGTTATAGACTATGAAATTGCTGTTGACAATTGCTTTAATGTGATTAAGTGCAGTCTACATTCATTACCATCAGTTATGCAACAAAGGATGTTACAGATAAACATGCTTATTAAGAAATCTTGGTTAAAAAATGCTTGTAGTTCATGCTTAAATATGCACTACAAGAACAAAGAATGTCAGTCAGTCAGCTAATAATAAATGAAATATTTTTGGTTTACCAATACAAATGGCTCTGATTAAAATAATATATAATTTTGCAAAAGCCAAACATAGGCTATATGAAAGGAATATGAAGTGAATCCATGTAAACTGTGGAAATGTGCAACTTCTCTAACAGGTAGGACCAGAAAGAGCGTCCTCCAGAAGGGTCTTGCAAAGTTGTGGGTCCTCCTCGATCTTTAAAACCAGACAGAAAAAGTATCACATTTTAATTACCGATCTGTTACAGAGAACAGATCTCCAAGCACAACGTCAGATAGTAATTCTGAGTTTAGCTAAGGACAATCGTACCATTTTCTCTTCTTTCGCTGTCTTGTGCAGTGTCGTCACGCTCAAAACAAACGAGCTGATGGTGACACAAAACTGAAGAACACCCAACACGATCATTGTGATGTCCAGACCACTCTGCACCATCTAGTAGTGAAAGACCACATGTTCACCTAGTGCAGGTGGCTGCAGTGTTTTATCAGCTCTGGATTATTTCACAGTGAATGCCCTATGAGGACTTGCACTGTAGCTTTCTGTAAAACGTACTCAAAGTAATCATTCAAAATCATATGAAACCTCAATATTGATTAACCATTGAACAAAACTGGGTACCTTAATAAGATGTTTGTAGTTCTGACAGATCTTTTGATTGCCTTTAGTGGTCTCACTCAAAGAAATGGCTGTTGTGTAGTGAAATGATTTAGCAGGTATGTCGCACCAATAAGTATAAGATATTGGCACTAAATCCAATGAGTACAACACAATGGCAGTTATAGCCACTGCTGCGCTGACTATATTTATCACGACATTAACTCCAATCTGAAAAACAGAGTAATCAACAGGCATTGAAACATCATTCTCTTATCATAGTAGCCTAAAAATTTTGAAACTCATTGTGTTTACATGCACAATGAGTTTCCAGTTTATGAAGTACAGCAGCTCTATACTCTCTATACTCTATATCCCCCATACTCAAATAATCAAAAAAAACTATCTATTTCTGGCCCGCGAGCTGTTTTGAAAAGTGTTTTTTTTAGGAATCTTTTTTTTCAATCGCGCTATCCGTTCTTATTTTGAAATCGCGCACCGCGATCTCAAGACGCTGCCGGGGATTGCCAACAAACAGGTACCCCGTCTACAGTTTACGTCTCCCCCCCCCCCCCCCCCCCCGTGACCGGCCCCTTCAGTGATTGAAAAAATAAAATGTGGCCCGCCATCATTTCTATTTGAGTACCCCTGCTCTATACTATCTCTGTCAGTTTCTTGTACTCAGGAGTTAACTGACTGGTGGTGACTGTCTTATTAAAATAAAAGATGACAGAACATATTTGTTTATATACACTGCATATGGACAGTAAAAACCAGGATGATATACATTTCTAAAAAATTGACATTTCAGACAGAGGTCCTTGGTCAACAAATGGAAGCTGACACATCTTATCATAGCATGCTTCAAAGCACATTGGAAAAATTCTGATTAATATAGTATCAGTGTTTCTGAGAAGCTTACCAGGAATGGGCTCGGAAACCTTTCTGCAAGGATGCACATGATGCCAGCAGCAATAAACTTGGTTTTGGTTTAAAAAAAGAAAAAAACGTTTATCAACCAAAACTTTTATTTTGAAATATTACTTAATTGTATTGAAATAAAAAAGGTTTTTACCATTCCCCCCAGACAAAAAGGTGCATGACCTTGAAGCACACTGAAAACATCAAAACTTGTAGCACGCAAAACCCCATAGCCCAGATTGGCCACTCCAACCATCATCTGTATAGTCTTAAGAAAAAAAGAAACAGGTCATCACATAACTTTGACTCTATTACAAAGTCGTGCGTAATCATTATCATTACAGGTCCTCATCCTTAAAATCTGCCAAAAGCATGTCTTGCAAATGTATTTCTGAACTCGATGCAGGTGTAGTATACAACACTTACCCCGAGAACGGAGTGAGCAGCTCCCAGATGCTGTTTCGCTCTCGGAGACACTGCGCAAACAGGACTGTAGCACATACAGCCCAGGATCTGGCAAAACAGTGGCCACTTGCTTTTGGGGTTGGAGACGACGGTGAACATGGTCACCCCTTCAGCTCGGGTCACTGTCAATGACATCCTGAGGTACTACAAAAAGAAAGTAGAAGAAGAGTTGGAATACTTTCATAATGTAGCCTACCTAGAAACAGTAGGCCTTAGGAATAATATGCCACAAAGTTTTATCCATAGATGATTCAAATGTAAGACATAAAAATGTATAAATCATATCAGGTCAACTCTGTCTAACACAAATTCGACAATGTCTTAACTATGCGCTATCCAACCACGAGGGGGCGATGTAGTAGCAAATTGTTGGAGGCAGTGCAGTCCGCTCCGAACAGTTCCCAAGTTTCGGTTTCGTTCTAGTTGTACGATAGTTCAATACTTTAGAGACAAAGACGTAAGATGTTATGACTGCCTAAACTGAAGTGATTTTTGCAGGTGTGAAAATAAGACCTAACGGAGAATGATCCAAGCAGGGTGTGGAAATCCTTTAATTCCTGCTAAAATAATTTGCCTGTTTTTGTTTAAGAACTCTATTCTCGTTTGACTTTTCGACTCCACGACTATCATAACGTAACCACCACCACTGGGTGCGGTTAGAAACAGTGGCGGAGCCAAAGGGGGGGGGGGCCCAACAGAGCCTGTGCCACCCCTAGTGCCACCCCACTGGAAATGGTAACTTTAACCACTGGCGACCGGTCGATCGCGACATAATATTTAATTTGTGTCCATTTTACACTCGCCACCCCCCCCCACCCCCCGTCGACAAACCCCGTGGACCCCTCGGATAAAGCTTTGGTCACCCCTTGAAAAAAAGTCTAGCTCCGCCACTGGTTAGAAACAAACACGTTTCGAGATCCAAGACGCCGTTAAAGCATCGTTGTTCAATCGATTATATAAACTCACCTTTTTATCTGAATAACTTTACGGAGCACAATGTTCCTTAGTGAATGCTCCGTTTCTGGTCCTGATGTCGTGGGTGGGACGCATGCGCCCAAACAGCCCCGGTTCTGGACTGCTTTGCTTGGGGGGGCAGTAAAACATAATGAGGGGGCATGTTGATAGTCATGTTTATGAAGCCAGAAATATATTCAAGGCTTGATTTGTGCATGAATGATGACTATTGATACTGGCTTAAAGTGATGTATTAGGTAAAGAAATAAAAATGCACATTTTTGAATTTAAAACTTAAAACACAATGATTAAAAAATACATGTTGATTATGTAAATGGAGAACAAAGATTATCTAATTGTATTTCATTTCAATACTGCCATTACTAATAGACCAACTCTATTTCTTGAAAGGCTGACAAATGTACCTATACACAGACTGAGAATATTCAAACATGGAAATAGGAATGAGTGAGAATATTTATATTACTGGGAAATTAAAATATAAAGAAAACAAAAGAATACAAATTCTGTTATAAAAGGGAGTATTTGTCACATTTCTATTTTGAAAAAGAAAAAAATATGAAAGTACATAAAATAAGAAATCTACTGCACTTTAATGGTAAAAAATCTGGTAAAGTATTGAAGTTTTTATTGATGTTATGAATCGTACTGGTACAATGCGGTATTTATGCACAGTATAACAATACTGGCTGTGATGGCGAGGAATCGTTTAAACCAGGGATGTCAAAGTCAAAAACACAGAGGGCCAAAAAAACAAATTTGCTACAAGCCGAGGGCCGGACTGGTTCAATGTTTATTAAAACATATTGAAATGATTGCACATAGCCTATTGAACCAAGACCTAACACAGAGTATATTATTTAATGTTTAAATGAATAAAGCACTATTTTCTTATGGATCTGTCAGTAATTTCAAGTGAAAACATTTTTCAACAGGCAAACAGATAAAAGCAAACTTCCTTCAAAGAAAAATCACATGAAGACACACAGGTTTACCTTTTACCTCCGTGAACATGTACTCTGCCTCCCACCTGGCTTGAAACCCGTTCTCAGTGTCCACCTTACGTTTAGTCATTTTTGAGAAGGGGGATAGCTGAACGTTGATGTCTGCTCTGACTGCTGATTTAGGTTTATACTTTCGCGAGTGACCATAGTGCGCGACTCCGAATTTTAATGTTGCTTTGTGTTGCAGGTTTGAAAAGTGCTGCAATTTAGGCTAAAGTACTTGAAAATGTTTTAAATTGTAACTACTTCGTTTCACAACAAATATCTGTCTGAATGAACAGTTCTCTTGTATTACGTTAACAAATACGAGCCTCTTGTAATTCCAGGACGAAACATGAGAGAACGTGAAGACGTTAAGATTTGGGAAAATAAACAACCATTAAATAATGTGAATAAAAAGCAAATTATTTCGAATCATTTCGAGTATATGTATAAATATTTAACATATTTAAGTTTAACGTGCTGGAAAATATTGAAATGGACCTTTAAAGTGACGTACAAGTGCTTGAATTCCACCTTATAAAGGTGTATGAACCCTGCAGACATGACTTTGTTCATTGCGCTGGCGGAGCCACTGCGATTACGTCATTTTCGCCGCGCGGACCCTCGCGGCGCTTCGCGCTGCAGTGACTTCGCAGGCTACCGTTGCATTGTGGGGAATGTAGTGTTTGTGCGTACAAAACACCATCGGGCGGCTGTAGCCTGCGGGCCGGTTCTAATAGTAATTCAATATCATCCAGGAGGCCATAGATAATCAATTCGCGGGCCGGATCTGGCTCGCGAGCTTTGACTTTGACATATGTGGTTTAAACCATGAGCCGCGACGGCTTGCACGGGGGAAAGAGCAGCCTCGCGCGGTGTCGTGCACCTCTCGAATTTTGTAACTTCGCGCGCGCCGCGCCTCAGCGCAATGAACAATGTCATGTTTGCCGGGTTTATACACCTATACAAGGTGGAATTAAAGCACTTGTACCTCACTTTAAAGGTCCATTTCAATATTTTCCAGCACGTTAAACTTAATTAAGTTAAATATTTATACATATACTCAAAATAATTCGCTTTTTTAAATCACACTTTCAAAACGCCCAATCTTAACGTCTTCACGTTCTCTCATGTTTCGTCCTGGAATTACAAGAGGCTCGTATTTGTTAACGTAATACAAGAGAACTGTTCATTCAGACAGATATTTGTTGTGAAACGAAGTAGTTACAATTTCAACATTTTCAAGTACTTTAGCCTAAATTCCAGCACTTTTCAAATCTGAAAAAGCAACATTAAAATTCGTCAGGTAAATGTTCATTCCCCTGTTTTTTATTACCACATATCGTTTCGGACAACACTGCGCGGCAAGTATTTAAACGCTTCCGCCGTTCGCGCAGGTTTAAGAGAACCAAGTTAGCCTAACCGCTAACGGCTAATAAAATAATTTAAGCAACACCTATGTAAGAGGTGAGTAACATTAAAGCAACGAAAAACCACAGTTAAGCAAATATTACCATGTGGAAGTCAGTTTAAACTCAGAAGAGTGTTTACCAGTATACCTGTCTTTCACTCACACTAACAGAACATATACTGTCGAACTGAACCGTTTGGGGCGGTCTGCCGATTTTTATATGACTCAAAGAGCCAATCAGGAATAAGCAAGGAAATATCTTCACGCTGTAAAGCAAAATGCATTTTTGTGATTGGTTCAGAGATAATAAAAAAAAGCCGTTGCTTGCATTGTGCTTGGGGGGGCAAAGACACAATTTGGGGGGGCAATGCCCCCCTCTGCCCCCCCCTAGCGCCGGCCCTGCGCCCAAACTAAATAAATGTAAATAAAGTAAAGTAAATAAAACGTCAATCTAAAACATAGGTGAAATGTATTCAGGCATTTTTATTACATTGAATATTATGGAAAAATAGTTTATATTTTCCAGATGGATTATTTAGATCATATCGAATGTTGATCTGTGTAGCTTACATGCGAATACATTAACACTGGTTTCCATAAATGAGGCTGAAATGTTTTGTTACATTTTAATACCTTTTATTTTGTTTTATTTATTTAGTAAGCTTCATTCCTGTAGCGTAACGTGTTACACTACGTAAGAAAAGAGACATTTGACAGTATCTGGATTCAGCAAATACAACAGCAAATACATCACATCTCATTACAATCATACTTAAATGTCACTCACTAGTGGGAAAATGCTCTGGCCTCAGGCTAACAGGCATACTCAGGAAAAGTCTTGCGAATTGCCTTGAGAACACTTGCATAGACTATTAATTGTTTTTTGTTTGTGATTTTGCTTTTCATTCATATAGTATTTATTTGGGATTAAACTGCATTTCTAGATTAAAAGTCAAAACAAAATGATGCTGCCGATGATCACTCAGTGCAAGTACAGAATCTGTCTACAAATTATTAAAATTTATGACTGTCTGGATGAGGTCAAAGGCTGGAAAATCCATGGCTATAATTCCCAAACATGCAGATTTGTTAGAAAGCATTGTATGTAGATGTTTGTACAGCCATGGGTTGATGTGTTCTGCTACCTTTTTGGGGGTTAAAAACATGCCCTTGAATGTACCGATTCCTGTGCCGCTGGAGTAGGTCAGCACAACAGAACTACCCCCACAATCTTTTACAGCTTGGTCGAGATGCTGACCTATTTCTTCCTCCTTTTTATCAATGTGAACAACCTTATAGTCGCCTTTGGTGTCGGTTTCCATCAGAGGAATACCAAGCTTGAAGTCATCTTTCTGTACAAAAACAATCTTCCCTCTTACTTCACCGATGTGTGGTGTGGTTGACTTTACCCACACATTATCATTTTCTATGATCTTTTGAACCATACCCTGAACTTTATCTTTCTCAACCAAATCTGGCTTCACTCGGACAAGAACCATCTCACTGGGAAACTCAGACAAAAACGTCTTGAGCATTTGAACAACTGCGGTGAAAGACGAGTGCTCATAAACGACACCGTGCATGAGGTGCAGTGCGTTCTCAAATGCGAATACCCGGAGGTCCAGGTAGCGTACACCAGCCCTCAGCTGGTCTTCCAGGTTCCAGGCCTGGCATTCTGCAGCTGGACCCCCATGGAGAGCCATGGTGTCATGGGTCCCAGGGATGGTGATCTGGGAGAGGAGCAACTTGTTGTCCAGGTTCTTCATCCAGTCCACGCTGTAACCCCCAGGGAGCTGGAGCTTCTGCCCATCGTTGAATGCCTGACTCGGATCATGTCCACTGGCCTTTTCTTGAAGAATCCTGGAGCATGGACGGGTTAGATGTATGTAGTTGAAGCATTATTGCAGAATTGTAGTGTTTGCACTTGTCTTGCCACACCTCATCATTAATGTAAGCTGCTGTGTCATTATGCATTTAAAATAAATTGGTCAAATGTGAGTTTCAAGATAAATCACATTCATTTTGTTTCATAAACTAAAAGAAAACTTAGAATCCTGCCAACAGTTGACAGGATACATCTCACATCCTTTTCCATACTCACAGAGTAAGCAATAAAATACATGTTTGTTCAACCTTTTTCTTCATTATTGCCTATAATGAGACAGAAAAATCAGTTGGTAACAAATGTATTATTTTTCAACATAAAAGCTTCAGTTGTACACATCCATACCTTACAAACACACAATATGAATGATAAAGAAATTATGAATATGTAAATATGTATTAATTTAATTACCTTTAATCTCGAACTACCACTAATCTGACACACTTTGTAAATATGTCTATTGGATATCTGAGTTCAAGAGTTAAACGTGTAACATGTAAAATAAAAAACTGTAAGCTTGGCCAAATGTTGGTTTCAGTATAGTCCAGAATCTATGTTAAACTGTAAAATAAAGTAATACTTACTTTAGGTGCTTACTGGATGTGCAGCTGACAGTGACACTGATACCAGGTTTGCTGTTGGATTTTGACAAAAATGCTGTGACTTAAATGGGCGTGTGCAGACAGAACCAGCCTGGCACTTGAACTAAACTGTTGGTTTTGGTGTGGCCAGTGGCACAATGTAAGTAAAAATCATTTCACTGCAGTTCATTCTTTTCTCACGAGAGTTTGAAAAGGTCTAATGGTTGACAAACATTAAGGATATTATTTGACTCTAACCTATATATGTTTCTGAGTACACAACAGAGTACTTTTATATATCTGCTAAATGTCATAAATGCAAATTTGAGGTGCTCAGGTTCATCTGTAAGTCTTCAAGGCTGATACTTTATAGGACTAATAATTGAAATACATATTCCAAAATTCCAAAAAAATTGCAAGTTTAACTTCCTGTGTATGTAAACAGTCACAAATGATCTGAATGTATTACAACTGAAGCCAGTCGTTCCCCTGGGCCTGAGCTTTCATCATTTTTAGCCTTTCCAGTAGTTTGTCTTGTTTGCTGTAGAAAATCAGACAATGTTTGCACAGTCAAGTATAAGGCTCTTTTAACAAGGTGCTTGAACAAAGGAGACCAATCTTTGAACAAGACTGCCTGGATCACTTTTGCAGCCCTCTGTGAGCTGATAATATTCACCATTGTTCTTTTATCACTAATTGAAGGTTATTGGGTATTTTCAGGTGAGTGATTACCCACAAATCATAGCAGTTTCAGATTATAAAGAACAGGTACGTTTAACGTGCTTAATAATTACCTGAAGAGTGAAGCAAACTGTTAGAGTATCAGTTAACTGGATCTCATTACTTTTACTGTTGTTACAGTAACATTAACAAATGTGAATGGTGTGACATCTGAAAGTGTTGGACAGAAAAAACAATCCTTCTCTCCCACCATCACTGTCCTTCCTCCAGTCATACTGAACAACCTATAGGAAGGGTGCCATTTGAATTGGCCCTGTGGCTAAAGAAGCTGATTTCTGATAAGTGCTTTGATTAATTAAACAGCATAATCCCAAATACCTATTTCTCGATCCTGATTTGACTGTTTTCTCTGATGGTGGAGTTCATGACTAGCTCAAAATTGTAAGATTTTGTTGTAGAGAACAAGAGCACCGGTTCTCTAAAGACAGCAAGATCTCAGATCATGCATGGGCAGTTGTTAACTAATTTTGTTTTCAAATGAAAGGCTTCAGCCAAAACATCACTCCCTTGAAAATTATCCACTCCTGGAGGGTATTCCAAGAAGCGGGGTTAACAAACTCTAAACTTAACCCTGAACGCGGAGTTGTCTTACCCCGATCTGACATACTCGTTTTCGGTTCCAAAACGGCGGATCGGAGTTAAAGTAATCAGGGTCGCTCAACTCTGAATAGGTTGACCCAGACAGAAGCGCGTTCACGCGTAACTATGAAAGGCATTCTTAATGGAACGCAGATAAATAGGATTTATCATGGACTTAAACGCGAAAATCAGCCGAGCATCGTATTTCACACCACTGTAGCTTGAAGTATTAATGACTGCGTATGCAGAATATTTAGATATTATTAAACGTAAATGTAATAGTGCGGTAGCTGCTAGAGAAATAAGGCAGTCAGCATGTCAAAAAATTGCCAACAGAGTTAATGCGTGAGTGAAAATGATATTTTTATATTTAGCAGAAGGGTGCCATTATATTATTGTTTTCTCCACCTTTATAATACTGTATTGAGTTTTTAAATATTTTTTTATTGAACACTTACTAATTCCAGGTCTAATCTGAGTGGTGTGAAACACACATGGCATCAGATAAAAATGAAGTATAAGAATATTGTACAAAGTGGTATGGCTGTACATAACTATATAACTATATCTTATTCTTAAAATATATTATAAAATATATTTATTTACAGGAAAAATGAAATAATGAAACATAACAGTGAATTTGACTGTAATGTATATTAAAAGATTACAGGGTGGATGGTGGGGTGGGTGGTGGTGCATGATTTAATGTGGAAAGCAGTGATTGCAGATGGAGTCTATGGCAACTCCACCATCTCTGTTGTCACCCACATACATGTAAGGTTCCTCATCTGTGGGCATGTCAGAGATGGTAGGCTGTCGCTCTTCCTGGATGGTTGCAATGTTGTGTAATACCACATATGCCATTATTATGTGGCACGCCCCATCAGGGGTAACTCTGACCTCCTTCAGGCACTGGAACCTGGCCTCGAGGATTCCTAGGGTCATTTAAATTCTTGCCCTGGTTTTGCTGTGGGCCTGATTGTAGCGGGACTGTGGTCCAGGTGCAGGATCTGAATAGGGAGTCATGAGGTAGGCCTATAGGACAGGCAGGGATACCCTCTGTCTCCATGAAGGAGGCCGTCATGTCCTATAATCACACTAGGGTTTGCAATGATTTAACTATTACACTGCATGTGAACAACTAGCAAAACTACCGCAGGCCTACTCTGTTCAGATTTGTTGTACAGTGTGGAATCATACACGGATCCTGGCCATCTGGCTTCAACATTTGTGATGAGGTGGGAAGCATCACATATGATCTTGATGGGGAGAACGGTCAGTTACAATAGCTACGTTATTTTTGTTACCATTAAAGATAAGTACATTATTCATTAAGGATTATAAAGGTTAGTACCTGTACATTAATGCTTTGGATGAATTTTCATGTTCTAATGGTGCTGGAATAGGTAGCATATGTAGGTTCCATCAATACAGCCAAGGAAATCCTTAAAATGTAAATGGAATGAAGTTCGTTATATATTGCCTCTCCTTTGCTTAATTTCTTTATTGTCCGTGTGAATTAAAGACAAACCAATGATGCTGTGGAATTCCTCTTTGATGTCCATAACTGGCTTAAGCCCAGGAAACACCACAAAACCGGGCACTAGTCATTTTTAATGCCGGACATAATTTTCGGACAGACAGACATACAGTAGCTTTGCTGACAGATTCCGCATCTCCTACACTATAAAGAAAACTTCCACTAGCAAAAAACGAAGACCGATATATAACAATCTGGAGAGAATTTAGGGCTGATCCGCGATGTGTAATATTTGAAATGTGACGCTTAATAATTTTATTGATGTAAGTATTGGATTGTGCTGAAAAACGATAACGTTCATTAAAAAATAATCCGAAAATGATAGTAGGCCTATGTCTATTCGGGGTTTTATAAGGCGTTCCCGACGAAGAACTCAGCGAATAAACTGAGTTTAAATATCCACATGATCTTCGAGGAAAGGACACGTCATGATGACGTGTTTGTAACTCTGGGTCAGGTCCAAGTTAACCTGCCAGCGAGCAGGTTAGCTTCAGAGCATAAGTTGCTATAGTAACTGACTCCGGTTCTCTCTAAGCTCGGTTTCTGGAACAGAAAACCTCGAGTTTCCGTGAACTCTGAGTTAACTTACCCGGGTTTTCTCGCTTAACCCGCTTCTTGGAACACCCCCTGATCTGTTGTGTTGGGGCACTATTTGATCTGTGCACAATATGCTTCAGAGTGAATCATGTCTCTTTTAAAAGACGTTTGTGTACAGGTTGTTCATAATTTCTGGACACTCAAAGCATTTTTAAAGCACTACTATGATAGAAAACTAGAAGTCATTAAAACATCCTCTCAAGAATGAGGACAGCAGTTAAGAGTAAATATGCAAATATTAGTACTGCTTCACTGGCTACAAATGCAACATTGCAAAGGACCCTCTAGAGCAGAGGAATGATTGTGTTTGTAGGAAACTATAACGCAGAGGTGCAGGTGGAATGACGAGGCACAGACTCAGCTCGCACACTCACGCGTCACTTTAATGAGCGTATTTGAACAGCGCACATATAACATAAACACGGACGTATAACACTCAGACACACGTTGACTCAAACAAAGACGAGCACGGGACACTGCGACAAACCACCTAATCCCCACGTGATGACGAAACAAGCCACAGGTGAAACTGATTAACACACGGACACAACCACAAAGATACACAGACGCAGACTACTGGACGCAGACGACACAAGCACACGCCCAGAGGGGTGGGGTCGGGAGCTGTACCGTGATAGAAACTGTTGAGTTACCTGAGTTTCATCACAGGTCACATTCATGGTGGAGAAGATTTGCTAGGTGTGTAGTATATTGTCCACTGGATTCAAAAGCAGTGGCTTTCTAGCCACCAGCAGTTTACATGGTGGGAGGGTTGGACGTCAGCAGTGTATTTGCTTGACATCTCAGAGTTGCTACAACACAAATCTACTTTGAAACTCTAGTGCGAATTAAGTTTTAAGCACTGTTCCAGCTGATTTTGAGCTGTCAGATTTTGTTACCCTTCAGCGTAGTTTAGATTTTATTGTTCCTTAATGAAAATTGCACCCAACATAGAAACACAAACTGTAACAGTAATAATAGAATTAAGATGTAGAGATTTTATTCAAGAAAGAAAATCAGTTTATTACATCTCATAGTATAGAACAGGCTATAGATTCCAGAAGTTTTAAGTAGTTTTGAATGTTGATCTGTGTAGCTTACATGCAAATACATTTACATTAGCACTGGTTTTCATAAGTTAGACTGAAATATTTTGTGGCATTTTAATTCTGTTTATTTAGTTTTATTAATTTAGTTTAAAGTTTAATCTCTGCAGCCTAACATGTTACACTACATAAGACCATAAAAAAGACAGTATCTAGATTCTGCAAACTAATAAATCTCAGCAGATTACCGTGACACTTAAAGGTCACTCACTGGTGGGAAGAATTCCATACTCTGGCCCCAGGGTAACATACTCAGAAAAGGGTTGTGAATTGTCTTAAGAATATATCCAGCATACAAAAACATGTAATGCATAGACTATTAAGTGTTGTGTTTTGTTTTTTCATTCAATCATTACAGCAGTGCAGGTGTAAACAGACTGTCTACGTTATTGAACTTTATGACTGTCTGGATGAGGTAAAAACCTGGGAAGTCCATGGCTATAATTCCCAAACATGCAGATTTGTTAGAAAGCATTGTTTGTAGATGTTTGTACAGCCATGGGTTGATGTGTTCTGCTACCTTTTTGGGGGTTAAAAACATGCCCTTGAATGTACCGATTCCTGTGCCGCTGGAGTAGGTCAGCACGACAGAACTACCCCCACAATCTTTTACAGCTTGGTCGAGATGCTGACCTATTTCTTCCTCCTTTTTATCAATGTGAACAACCTTATAGTCGCCTTTGGTGTCGGTTTCCATCAGAGGAATACCAAGCTTGAAGTCATCTTTCTGTACAAAAACAATCTTCCCTCTTACTTCACCGATGTGTGGTGTGGTTGACTTTACCCACACATTGATATCGTTCTCTATGATAATTTGAACCATACCCTGAATTTTATCTTTCTCAACCAAATCTGGCAAGAACTTACAAGAACTGTCTCACTCGGGAACTCGGACAACAACATCTTGAGCATTTGAACAACTGCGGTGAAAGACGAGTGCTCATAAACGACACCGTGCATGAGGTGCAGTGCGTTCTCAAATGCGAATACCCGGAGGTCCAGGTAGTGTACACCAGCCCTCAGCTGGTCTTCCAGGTTCCAGGCCTGGCATTCTGCAGCTGAACCCCCATGGAGAGCCATGGTGTCATGGGTCCCAGGGATGGTGATCTGCCCATTGTTGAACGCCTGACTCGGTTCATGTCCTTTTCTTGAAGAATCCTGGAGCATGGACAGGTCAGTTGTATGTAGTTGAAGCATTATTGCAGAATTGTAGTGTTAGTTTGTACTCGTCTTACCACACCTCATCATTAATGTAATCTGCTGTGTCATTATACAAGTAACTCGGTCAAATGCGAGTTTCAAGGTAAATCAGTTATTTTTTTCCTAAAGCAAAACTATTTCATGACAACAGCAGGCAAGACACCTCCTGCGTCTTTCTAAAATGTTCAAATATCCTGCATCCTTATTCAATGGAATAGTAATAAAACATACGCTGGTTCAACTCTTGCTTCCATTATCACCTACAACATGAAACAGAAGAAGTAAGCCAGTAACAGAAACATAAAGATGAAAGGTACATAAAAGATTAAGAAAGAAAAACAAAGTAATTATACATTAATTTAATTTCCTTTAATTCAAGCAAATGCTTTAATGAGATGTGATTTGTAAACAAGTTTGGTAGTTTTGTCAGTTCATGAGATGAGAGAAAATCAAATCTCCCTCAAAATTTAATAAAACAATTATAGAAAAAAAATAAATTATGCTCTATAATTCAATT
This sequence comes from Brachyhypopomus gauderio, assembly GCF_052324685.1. Lineage (NCBI taxonomy): Eukaryota > Metazoa > Chordata > Actinopteri > Gymnotiformes > Hypopomidae > Brachyhypopomus > Brachyhypopomus gauderio. The sequence continues at coordinate 21,445,347 of NC_135217.1, read as the reverse complement.
TGTGTCTAAAACTTAAATCTGGCCAAGTGGAACAGAAAAGAGTGTATATATATATATATATATATATATATATATATATATATATATATATATATATATATATATGTATGTATGTGTAGTGTAACTAATTCATGTTCAAGTTCTTTATTTTAAAAAGTGTGTTGCGTTCAGTTCAAAGGTGATTCTCACGCGCCAAGCCCACTCTGCATATTATGTGGCGACAGGCTGGCAAACGAGGCAATGAAGCCTTTTAAACCGGTTCGGCACACGGAGACCAAGCATGCTGGATTAAAAGACAATCCTTTGGACTTTTTTTTAGAGAAAAAAACGTTGCCAAAGTTCCGATTACGCCTAGATGGGATACAAGTTCAGGGCTCCCAGTAATTGAACGTAATGGTGAGTTTTATTTTTATGCTGTTTATATTTGGTTTTTATGCCAATCGTATCATTTTATTTCTACGTATTTACCCCCCAAAAAAGGTTGAGGACCGGTGCTGAAGCTTTGGAGCAATAAAAGACGATGCCAAACAGTGACACCTGGTGGTTTTTAGAAATTATAGCAGCCATTGGTTCAAAACAGCGCAGCACTGTCAAAAAATGGTTCGAAGATTCTGAACATTTGACGTCATTGTCTAGTGACACCTACTAGTCATTCATGTCATCTTGGTGACACCCGCTGGCAACTTTATTAGGTACACCTTGCTAATACCGTGTTGGACCCCCGTTTGCCTACAGAACTGCCTTAATTCTTCATGGCATAGATTCAACAATGTACTGGAAACATACTGACATAATAGCATCACGCAGTTGCTGCATATCTGTCAGATGCACATTCATGATGCGAACCTGTTCCACCACAAAAGGTGCTCTATTGGATTGAGATCTGGTGACTGTGGAGGCCATTCGAGTACAGTGAATTCATTCTCCTGTTCAAGAAACCAGTCAGAGATGATTCATGCCTTTATGACATGGTGCATTATCCTGCTAGTAGCCATAAGATAGATACACTGTGGTCATAAAGGGATGGACATGGTCAGCAACAATACTCATGTAGGCTGTGGCATTGACATGATGCTCAATTAGAACTAATAGGCCCAAAATGTGCCAGGAAAATATTCCCCACACCATTGCACCACCAGCCTGAACCACGAGTTGATACAAGGCAGGGTGGATCCATGCTTTCGTTTTGTTGATGCCAAATTCTGACCCAACCATCTGAATGCTACGGCAGAAATCGAGACTCATCAGACCAGGCAACGTTTTTCCAATCTTCTATTGTCAAATTTTGGTAAGCCTGTGCGAATTGTAGCTTCAGTTTCCTGTTCTTGGCTGGCAGGAGTGGCACCCAGGGTGGTGGTCTGCTGCTGTAGCCCATCCACCTCAAGGTTCGATATTTTGTGCTTTCAGAGATGCTCTTCTGCATGTCTCGGTTGTAACAACTGATTATTCGAGTTACTGTTGCAGTTCCATCATCTCAAACCAGTCTGGCCATTCTCCTCTGACCTCTGGCATCAACAATGCATTTGCACCCACAGAACTGACAGTAACTGGATATTTTCTCTTTTTTGGATCATTTGCTGTAAACCCTAGAGATCGTTTTGCGTGAAAATTCCAGTAGATCAGCAGTTTCAGAAAAACTCAGACCATCCCGTCTAGCACCAACAACCATGCCAAAATCATTTAAATCATTTAAATCACCTTTCTTCCCCATTCTTCCCCATGCTCAGTTTGAACTGCAGCAGATCGTCTATATGCCTATATGCGATGAGTTGCTGCCATGTGATTGGCTGATTCGACATTTGCGTTAATGAGCAGTTGGACAGATGTACCTAATAAAGTGGCCAGTGAGTGTAGTTCTTGGTTCTGTACATGTTTTGTTTTTGACAATTGATCTCTTTTTTATTAATTTATAAAACATTGAAAAACGGTATGTATTTTTCATGTGTACAACAATAAGAAACAAACACTCACTTGCAGAATCAGTTGTTATTATAGAATTATTAACAACAGTTGTTATTGGTCAACTTAAAGTTAGTTATGATATACATATGTGGCCATGTAACTCAGTCTTTAATTTTGATTATTTTTATTTAAGGGAACTGATTTGGTTTTGCAGTGCTGGGGCTGAGGTGACTTCTTTTATGGCTAATGACCTCTCCAGCCTTAGTAAAAATATGCACACAGGAAACTGATGTTGCTAGCAAACAGCTGGTGTTTACAGATGCAGATTAACCATTGATTTTCCCAGCAGTATTCCATTGGATCTCCCTGTCTGCCTATGTAAACATGTGAGGTATCTCTTCATTTCCACAGTGCCATCTGCTGTAGCACTACTGTGTCTCTTTGACACGGATGTCCAAAAAGCTCCCACAAACAGTCAGTTGAAGATATCGTTGCCACTACTTCCAGTAGTGACGAGGAAGAGGATGACGATGATGATGTTAAGTCTGGGGCTAATGTTGATGGTTGAGTTCAGTGTACTAATGTAAATGTAGTTATGTTGCACTTGTACTGTGTGCTGTAAATTTTTTGTATCCCTATCAGATTTTTAAAATAAAACACTTATTTAAATGTGCTTACCACAGTGTAGCAAACTGTATCTGATGATAACTGCATCAGAGATACATACTCTATTAAGAAGTCTCTCTCAGACACCTTGAAATTGTTTGGATTGCCACACCCAAATGTTTTGCTGAAGGCATGCATACAAACACACTTTACTTCATTACGTCTTGTGTGTAAGTTTCTTTTTTAGACTCATGCCTAATAAACAGTACAATGAACGTCACTGCGTCATTGCCTGTTGCCCGTACCATCACTCAATCATGTCATGTGCATCGCACCATCTTGTTTCTACTTCCTGTAAGTGTTGCTTTGCCTAGCAGCCCCTGCTATGCAAAAACTTTGACCTTTGAACTTATGCTGCCTGCACTAGATGAATGAAATAATTCTTCAACATTTTTGCCTGAATGTTCTGAACTAGTAATTCATTCAATAATACCATCAGTATCATATAATATTCAACAATTAATTTAAATAATTTTGCCACAGAAGATTTCATAACCTACATAATATAATATGTGTGGCTGCCAGGTGCATCTTCAAGATATTTTGTTTTTTATATGAATGCCTTCAACAGATGTCTTCCTCGTCCTTCATTACACTGCATAAACACAGACACAGCAGACTACTGTTGCCTACTGTCTGTCTGTGAGAAACAAAAACACCTGAGAATAATGTCAATCTCAGGATTAATGTCCAGAGATTAATCCCTGGAATCTGTAGGAGACACTCTTCCATTATAGGGGTCGGAGTCCCAAGGGGTCACTGTCCCACAGTCAAATCACCACTGGGACAATCTTGGTGTTAACCTTGCACACTATTTCCTCTCCATTTATATTCATTCTTCTATTCATTATTGTTCTATCTCTTTCAGTCTCTGATATTGTTCTAACTTCTTATGTCCCTTCCTTTAAATATTTCCATCACTTGGGACTGCTACATCTATTATCACTGCTGTTTTCCTCAGCTTGTCCACTATCATTAGGTCTTGTTGGTTTGCTACTACTGAAGATCCCACAGGATCTTAGCCATGTTGTTTTTCACCACTCCCTGCGGTTCCTCCCATTTGAACTTGGAGGGGTGTTCAACTCATATGTCTTTCATGTGTTCCTGTGCATGACCCCTGCCTCGTGGTTGGGTCTCTCAGTGTATAATTTCTCTGTCAGTATCCTGCATCCTGCTACTGGGTGCTGGATTGTCTTAGAGGTTCCTTTGCACAAATTGCATCTTGGCTTTTCTCTGGTGTGATGCACCCAAGCTTTGATTGATCCAGTTCCCAGTGCTTGATCTTGTGTTCTCCTTCAATCATGCCTTTTCCAGTCCTATTTACAATTGTCTTATGTCAGTGACCTCTTCTATCTATCGGTGGTACATTCCACCAAGGGGCTTATCTTGTCATGGCACCTCATTTGCTTCCATAGTGACCACATCACCTATCTGACTGAGGTACTCCCTCATCAGCTCATCCTTGGGGACCATTGCTTTTATGGATTCATGGATGTTTTGTGTCTCCCCCTGAGCAGTGGTTTGTTCACTTCTGAGGCCCTTTCCCCCCTTCTTTTCTTCTACTGACATACAGCCGTTAGATATGTCATTGCACAATAATCCGCATTCCATCATATGCTCAAAAGTTTCAATTTTTCTGCTATTTCTAATTACAAATATGCCATGTTCTTCATGAATTATGAATCTCAAGATGGTAAAATGCATGTAATAATGTCAGGAATATTAAAAGGTATTTAAATTTTTTATCTATCTATAAATTTAGCAAATAATAGGTTTCCCTGTCTGATGTTGTGATTTATTTTTTACCACGTAAAATATATTTCTTTTATCCTTAGTACATGCACCAATAGTAGCGTAAGTATTCTACAAATCATATTTTATTTAATAACCACCATGGATGATTTTTGATACATGTAGTCTCTGTAATTTTTTTTTGTGTAATTTGTGTGTTAACGGGCCTCCCAATGGAGGATGGGTTCCCTTTTGAGTCTTGGTCCTCCCAAGGTTTCTTCCTATTCCCCACCATCATAGGGAGTTTTTCCTTGCCACTGTCGCCTTTGGCTTGCTCATTAGGGATTTGGACCCATAGTATTGTTAACCTTGTAAATCCTGTAAAGCACTTAGTGACAACATGTGTTGTGAAAAGCGCTATACAAATATATTTGATTTGATTTCATTTGAAGCAACATGACGTGGCGTGCCGCGTGATGGCGCTCTAATAATTTCGCACGCGCACGAAGCGCGGCGTCGCGCTCTTGTCCGGCTCCTGTCGGCTCGGTGATGTAATGAAGCAGAAGAGAGTAAAAATGGCGGAGAACAGCGGCACGGATCCTGCCGTGGAGAGGAACACCGAAGAAAACGCTGCCACCAGCGGCACCATTATTATGGTCACGGTGAAAACACCTAAAGACAAGGAAGAAATAGCGATCTCCGAGGATGCCTCCGTCTCACAGGTATCGTGAGTTAACCAGTCGGTGGGAGTTGTGTTTTTTGTGTGTGTCAGTCAGCTGGCCGACATGAACGGCTGCTTGAGCCGGAGCGGTGAGCTGGCTAGCCGAGGTTAGCCGAGCTTAGCCGATGTTAGCCGAGGCTAGCCTACGACGACAATCAACCCGGCGCGGTTCTCTCAAAGTAACGGCAAAAAAACTCGCGTGTAAAACACTACTGGGTGACAGTTAACGCCGTTAGTGTCGGTGTCCACGTCTGTGTGGCGGTGTGTTATTCGGTGTTGGCGCGGGGGTTCCTGTGTGAAAATGAGACGAGCTCGGCATGACGCTGTGAGTTTAGCTCCCCGCCCGTTAGCCGCCGCCGCGCGCAGCGCCCCGTCGTAGCGGCTATGGCGGCAGCCGACGGGACGAACCCCCCGCACCCGGTACGTACGCCGCCGGGCTCGGTGTCCGTCTCGGGCTTTGTGGCGGCTGTTTTTTTATTTTCTTATAGGACGTGTTACGGGGATGTGGGTTGTTTGGATGGTTTAATATGGTCATTGTTTATCCCACGGAGGCGGTTTCGGAGTGCGTACTCGAGAAGCGAAAGCGGAGCGGTTGGGTCGTTAGCCGCCTAGCTCGTTAGCACGCTAGCCCGTGGGCTAACTGTAGCTAACTGTAGCTAGCCGGCTCGCTAGTGGAGCTCGGAGAAGGTTCTGGCTGAAGAGCTCGACTGTTTGTCTCTGTCGTTTTCGCTTTTAGGTGTGTTTTATATAGCTAGCTAGGTGCCATGAAAATATTAGTTGAGCTTCAACTTTATTGTTCTTACTTGAATAATAACGCGTTATTTCAATTTTGGGGTTTTCTCTCATGTCTTTGTATTTCGCTCCCTAATGTTTGGGTTAACGTCGATCTAAATATTTCAATATAGATAACGATTCGGATATTTAGATGCAGTGTGGATAGATAAGAACTACGTATCAACACTTGTCTGCTCACACGGAACAACGATTAATTGATCCATAATATGTGCTATTTTGATTACAGTATTAGGCTTCAGATTATTTTGTTAAGATCAGTTGAAGCGATATTTTTCTGACTATCACAACAAATTCTATTAGTTACAAGGTAATGTAGAATTCATCAGACAGGAAATCGTATCAAAATATAGGTGAGATGTTTGTCTATCAGTATGGAAATGTGGTCTTTGCCTTACTCTGAGTAAGAGTAAGAATGTTTCATTAATGTTCTTTGTATCAGAAAAAAATCACATTGTGCAGTACCCTAGTTCTGGTCTTAGACTGATAGGCTTTCAGTGCTTCTCATAATCTGATAAGGGCTTTAGGGGTCAGTGTCTCTTGGAAAATTGGTTAAACCTAATTTGTTTGTAACAAAAGTTGATTTAACATTAATGTCTTCCTTATTTATAGTTTAAAGAAGAAATCTCCAAAAGGTTCAAGGCAAAGCAGGACCAATTAGTCTTGATCTTTGCTGGTAAAATCCTGAAAGATGGAGATACACTAAGTCAGCATGGCATAAAGGATGGCCTCACCGTTCACCTGGTCATCAAAACTGCACAAAAGTAAGACATCAACCATATGCTAGTGCCTCTTTTTGTTTTGTTTTGTTGGTGCTCTTGTCTATAACAGGTCATGGGTTGGAGGAAGCAATGTTTGTTCTTTTGGCATGGCATACTTTGCACGTTGACTCACATTACTTTTGATCCCCCCCCCCCCCCCCCCCCCCACTCCAGGGCCGCAGGTGCAAGCTCTTCAGCTGGTTCAGCCACCTCTGGTACATCACAGGTGAACAGTGGCAGTGCGAATGCTGCTAACCCAGGCCCAGCAGGCAGCCTGGGAACGTCGCAGGGCAGCGGGCCCTCTCCAGCCACCTCACAGCCGGCCAACATATTTAGTGAGTGCCTGTCAAGGCCACGTTTGCAAGGGTTTATAATCTGAGAGTTGCTCAGTTCTTGAGCAGTTCTCTAAGGTCTCACAGGGCTGTCCTGTCATCCCAGAGGAGAGTGAAGGAAGGCATTTTAAAATGGCTAAGTCAATGCAGAGTGAAAATGAAAGGAGGAATCTTCCTCTAAAGTGTAATGCCTAAAAGTTTAAATATGGGGATTTTAAGAGATCTGACATTTGTTTCATGGTGAGGGGGGGTTCCAAAAGGTTAGGTTGTTTTATTACTTTAGGTTTGTGAGAATGCCATGAAGTTTTTAAAAAGGGTTGTCATTTGGAAACTGCAATACATATTATACAAGTAACTGAGACATTTGTTTTGTCTTACGACAATGCCTAACAGACAAGCTTTTAGGAATTTGCTAGTTTACTGTAATGTACTTGTTTATGTTTTGTTTTTTCTACTCAAACGTTTCTAAGTAAAATTGCATTAATTTGCACCTTCTTATGTATATAAACAATGTTGAGTATATAGTAATAGTAAATTGAAAGGAGAGTTTGGACAAAGCTAAGGTGCGCATCTCTGCATAACTCTGACTCTCCAACTCCACTTCCTTGCTTCTCATGCTTGCATCCTGGTTCTGCTCAGCTGGGTTCGGTGACCTGTCCAGCCTGGCTAACTTGGGCATGGGCTCTGCCAACTTCATGGAGTTGCAGCAGCAGATGCAGCGACAGCTGATGTCCAACCCGGAGATGCTCTCACAGATTATGGAGAACCCTCTGGTCCAGAACATGATGTCCAACCCAGACCTGATGAGGCAGATGATCATGGCCAATCCGCAGATGCAGCAGCTCATGGAGCGCAACCCTGAGATTTCACACATGCTCAACAACCCAGAGCTGATGAGACAGGTGGGGGAGGAGAAAGGCCGTCTTAACTGTTAATGCAGTCTTATTTCGGGAGGCTTTTTTTAATCACTGTGGCAGATTATGCCTGGTGTCAATTTCTCCTACTGCAGTGGGGTGCTTGGCTTGTGGCTTGCAGATTTATGGCTGATCTGTGTATTGCTTGCATTTGGTAACTGGTCAACCATTCAATGGGCGCTTTTATCATCAGTTCTGATGCTTCATGCTTGCCATTTGCTCTTTAAGTAATGTCTGACATTGTTGTCTTTTGGTATGATTGGTCAAACAAAGCTATACGTTTAATATTTGGTACAGAGTAACTTTTTATAAAGCAATGGGGACAAGAGTATAATCCATACTCCAGTCACTTCTGACTACATGTACTGAATTTTTTGATGGCAGTCTTTGAAACAAAGAAAAAATTTTAAAAAAGGAAAAAAATCCTTTTTAAATCTATTCCCGTGTTGAGAAACTGTTGCACTAGCAACAGAAGCATTGTTCCTTCGATACAATAATAGATAACGGGTAGCGCACACATCTCAGATTTCCACACACAGGTACATTTTATTGTTCCAGAAGTGCATATACACCCTCTGGTGGCATTGCTTATGAAATCTAACTTGACATACAAGTAACTATGTTTCATATTGAATTCAGGGCTAAAATGTGTAAGAATGCATTTTATTTAATTTGTTAAAGTATTTCAGTTACAAATATGTCGCTGTGAGACCCGACTGATAATAAGATAAGATAAGATAAACCTTTATTGATCCCACGAATGGGAAATTCAGTTTCCCCAGGACCCCGGTGTAAAGCACCGAGAACCTAGAGTGGCCACACTTCAGGGTGCCACCGTACAGATTAGGGAGAAACATAGAGATAGACATTAGGAGGAGACAAAAAAAATATGACCACAGATTATTAATGTGGGAAAATGAATCCACAGACTTCCTTTTCACACCTTTGTGTAATACAACAAACCTGTTGAGTAAAGAACTTTTTGCACTTTGACTGGAAATCTACAAGTCATGTAAGATCGAGTGAATAATTTTGCCTTTATTTAGACAATGGAGTTGGCGAGAAACCCAGCCATGATGCAAGAGATGATGCGTAACCAGGACCGGGCGCTTAGCAACTTGGAGAGCATCCCTGGGGGATACAATGCGCTACGGAGGATGTACACGGACATCCAGGAGCCAATGTTTAGTGCTGCACGCGAGCAGGTCTGGAAGACATTTTTAATCTCTCCCTTTTACTGTGTATGTACAGGCGTGTGTGAGAGTTGTGCATTTTTGTTGAGAAATAATATGCATTCCATTTTTGTTTTGTCCAGTTTGGAAACAATCCCTTCTCCGCTCTGGGGGTTAACGCAGACAGCTCGGGGGCGCAGCCTTCCCGGACAGAAAACCGTGAGCCACTGCCAAATCCATGGGGCCCTCCAGACACCAGCTCTGCTGCAACTGGTACCACAACCACCTCCAGCACGAGCTCCACCACACCCAGCGTCTCCAACCCCCTGGGCATTGGATCCGCCAGCTTGGGCAATGGTACCCGCACCTACACAACCACCACGCCTGATCATTTCAGATGCATGGTGTATTGTTAAGTTATATTTGTAGAATGTTTGTTTGAAATTTGTAGAAACGGGCCAGATTCATAAAACTTCATTAACCATTCTGTGCCTTGTGAAATGTGACGGGTGTTTAATTCTTGTTAAGTGTGCGTGGTGTGGCAGTAGGTAGCACATGGATGTCAACTTATTGCACTAAATTCAGTGGTACCCCAAGTGAAAGCCATTCACAATCAACAAATAAAAGGCCTAAAATGGCCGTTCGACTGACTAACCCGAGTCATGAGATCAGTGGTATTCTGTAAACTGCCAGTTATGTAAAAATGTAAATTTTAACTTTCACCAAGATGGAAACTGCATGATCTTCTCAACCAAAGTTTAAAGCAGGGGTGCACAACATACGCCCCGCGGGTGCCTCCGTTGCGGCCCGCCGGTTGATAAATAATTTGGCCTGGCTTCATGCATGAATTTGAACGACGAACCAACAGTGTTGTTTTTTGGGCTATGTTTTAGTTGGGCTACCGCGGAAGTAAGTACACATTAAGAATCGATTGCGAAATAATTTGTCTCCATTTTACACTACTCGCTTATCCATCTTGGTAATATCATAATTGCTGCTAATGGATGGTGCTTTGAATGCTGCTGTTTTGGGCCAGAATGTCCCTTTGACGTTCTCCCATTCTTTGCTCCTGCTCTATTGTGCTCCTCTTTGTAGGTATATTCAACAGCCCCGGCATGCAGAGCCTTATGCAGCAGATCTCTGAGAACCCCCAGCTGATGCAGAACATGCTCTCTGCCCCCTACATGCGCAGTATGATGCAGTCCCTCGCCCAGAACCCGGACGTCGCCTCGCAGGTACACACGTCTTCCTCATCTAGGATTACTAGCGACAGTTGGCACCTATCAGATTAGAGCTGCACAAACACAAGTTTGCTAATCAACTGCTGCTCTTTTGTCATTTGGTTGTCACCTGAGGGAGATTTGGCCATGTTGTTAATTCAGAAAAGCCCAATGGTGTGTCGTGGTTTTGTATGTAAAATTGAGCACACGCATAACCTGCAGTATGTGGTCACGTTAAATAACAGTTGACCTGCGTGCTCCTCCTCCAGGTCTTGATGAACAACCCTCTTTTTGCTGGGAACCCCCAGCTACAAGAGCAGATGAGGCACCAGCTACCTGTATTTCTACAGCAGGTGGGTCCTGCTTACCCCAGCTGTTCATTTTCATATCCGAGCTCACACTGCAGCTGTTTTTCAGATGTTGGTTGTTGCCAGAGATATGTAATCTTGGTTTTCAGATGCAGAACCCCGAAGCCCTGTCGGTGATGACAAACCCGCGGGCCATGCAGGCTTTGATGCAGATACAGCAAGGCCTGCAGACCCTCCAGACTGAAGCTCCAGGACTCATGCCCAGGTCCGTATCTACAAACCAGGACCCCGTCCAGTAGTCTGAGTGTGGAACGTACCATAGAACACATCCTCTTTACTGGAGCTACTTCCTTTTCTGTGATCCATTACAGATAAATAAAACTTCCTACTCAGGTAGAGTTTTGATTGTTAAATGTGTCTGAGCTACTTGAAACTAGGTGTGGGCAATGCGGCAGAAATGCTATCCTGATACTTAAATATGTTTTCTCAATATGAGATATGTAATGTTATCACAATATTTGCTTTTTCTTGGGATTGCTAACAAGGAACAGATACGGTGTGTAAACATTTTATATATATAGTCTTCAGAAGTGATGAGGGAAAAAATTATAATTAAACAGAGAAAGACAAATGGTATTACTGGTATAATGGTAAATTAATTGTATACATGTTGTACATAATGGTATTACTGGTATAATGGTAAATTAATTGTATACATGTTATACATAATGGTATTATGGTATAATGGTAGATTAATTATATATATGTTATACATAATGGTATTATGGTAGATGTTTACAGGTTTTCTGTTTCAGTGTCTTTCATAGGGGGAAAAGTTCTTCTAAAAGAAAAGCATGCTGGGACATGGAAATATCATACTCCTTACCCTTTCATGCCGCTGTATCTTTTTTTTTTTTGTGCCTCCTGATTAACTTGCACAAACATTGCACTTTACTTTATACGGTAAGAAACCAACCTCCTGTGTCCTTCCTCTTTTGGCTGTAGTTTGATTGCTTCTGGGATTCCTGGTGGGATTCCTGGCGCAATTCCTGGTGGGATTCCTGCCGCAATTCCTGGTGGGATCCCTGGCACGATCCCTGGCACGATCCCTGGCACAATCCCTGGCGCGATCCCTGGTGGGATTCCTGGCGCGATCCCTGCGGGAGTTAATGCGACTCCTGAGAACCCTCCACCACCTGCCTCTGGACCAGGCTCCGCCCCTGCTGCTGGAACCAATCCAAGTCAACAGCAGCTCATGCAACAGATGTTACAGATGTTTGCCGGAGGCAGCGCATCGGTACAGCTAACAGCTGGTTTGATCTTAGAAAGATACCCAATTTTAAAAATGTGTTTACACATAATGGAGGTCAACAGTATAACACTAAGTAGCCTTAAGTATTTAATTCTCATCAGTTTTACCGTTAGAAGAAGGCGTTCTTATCTTACAGTATTTTGGCGTCTAATCGGTTCTGTCCTCACAGAGCCAGACTCCGGAGGTACGTTTCCAGCAGCAACTGGAGCAGCTGAGTGCGATGGGCTTCATCAACAGAGAGGCCAACCTGCAGGCCCTCATCGCTACCGGGGGCGACATCAACGCCGCCATCGAGAGACTTCTTGGCTCACAGCCCTCCTAAAGCGTGTCCTAGTGCTCCTGGTGCACAGGGCACCAATCACAGACAAGACATGAACACGGTCCATCACATAATATCTGACAAGCCCCCCCCTCCATCCCTCCTGTCGTCAATAGACTGAATTCCTGTTGCTTCTTTGTTTTGCGCGGATGATCTAAGAATTATAGGAAATTGGGATTTTCAAATTCGTATTCTTAGACGGGAAATAAAAACAAAATGAGATCACAATGGAATGACACAAGGCTAACCCTTCTTTCATTTATGACTGCGTCCCCTAAAATAGTGGGACAGTGTGTCTGTGAACCAAGTGTAGGTTATCATTCCTTATAATTGATACATACTCACTTGAGACACTACTTCATGGTTTCGGGGAGTAGACAAAGAAAGTTGATTTCCTAGGACAGAGGAACCCTTGTCTTTCATGAGGATGGTCAGTTTACTTTTTTTTTTTTTTTTTTTTTTTTCCCTCTCTCTGTCTCGTAAATCATGCCTGACTAAATCAGTATTTATTGCAGACATGTAGAGATCACCTTTTACTCCTTCATCACTCTTAAATTCACAGTTCTTTAAACACATCCTTCTCATTTGACATTGTTAATTGAGGTCTAATAGAGGAAGATGTTGGAATCCCTGTTTGAGAAGTATAACCGTCTCATGCAGTTGATTGCTTACTCTTCAGCTATTTAGAGAGGAATGAGGTTTGGAAGCGAGATTCAAGATAATTGTCATCTCTTTAGTCTTTTGCCTTTTATTAGGCGTGTGAATAAACTGTTGGAAAAGGCTTGTGGGTTATGGGGTAAGGTTGTAACAAGGCATCAATAAAATATTTCTCCGCTTATAAGCAGTGCTGAAAGCAGGCACAATTTGTTTTGACCATATCTTTATGCTTTGACATAGAAGTACTCTAGTGCGTGGAAAAGACTTGTATTGTGTATTGGATACATCATGCTACAATTGATCTGGCAGCAGCATGAAAGTGGTGATGCCAGTGGTGATGTTTCTGTACACCAGTCTCAGTGCTAACCAACAACAGTCTAATGGAACTAACAGTTGAGTTTTGATGTGAATTAAATTGTGTTCAACTTTGCTTTTTGCTGCACGTTCACGTCCATAATCCACTCTTTCGTCTCATTTGATTAATTACATTGCAATAATCTGAACTCGTCCTTGAGTTGGTATGTTTTATTTTAAACCAGAGAACTTGAATACACAAAGGGCATGAATGTGGTGAGAAATATGTAGATGAATGTGTATGTTCTCTCTGCTACTCTTCAATGAATAGGCTTACCCTGCTTTCTTGTTTGGTGTTACCTCATGTGTGAACCTGGGCCGCGTTTGGTAGGAATGTTCTAGAATGATTTACCATTAATAAGGGCCTGCATACTCACTGACTTGTTTGTTTGCATTTTCTCCACAATACATCCTGGGACTTTTCCCCCCATGTGTATTTACATATATGAAAGATCAAAAAAACCCATCTGGTTTCATATATGGTAGACTTGATCTGAAATTACTCTATATTAGATAATCTCTTCCACAATGAAGTTGATAGTGCTCATTCTTATCGCCTGAGTTAAAGACTTCAATGAGAGCCATTTTACAGTGAATATGGAGTTATCAGCAGTGTAGGTTTGAATAAAAATTTCAAATGGAATTTTACAATCCCTTAAAAAAGACTTGTACATGGTGTAAAAGGTTCTCATGTTGTCATTCTACCCACCGCCTGAGGCAAGGAGTACTGAGCTTCAGGTTAGATGTGATGATATGGTGGGTAATTGTGTTTTATTTCACTATATTTCAACTAGTTTACCATTTAAATAATCATTTAGGTTTACTTTTATAATACATACATTTAAAATGTCACCACTGAAAAGATAACCTATGAACCCAATGCCAAAAAAATCCTTTGCCTTGCTTTCACACTTACACACCAGTCCTCCTCTCCCCACTCCTTTTTAAAAAATGTTTTTTTCTTTATTTATTTTTAAGAACATTTATATTTAGGGTGTAGAGTCCATCTGTACTCCTGCCACAATCCATGTTTGCTATTTTCTAGCCCCTTTTCAATCACAGTATCAGATCAGCACCCATAGGTATGCCGTTACCATCCATGCTGATACCATTCAAATTAAATCCCGTCTACAGGGTAGACGTTGGCTGACAAATGTTTGCATGGCAACAAAGAGGCTACAGCTGGAAGCTTTACCCTTATAAATCTACATATAAGGTTTACCTAATAAAGTGTCCCGTGGGTGTAAGCTTGGAATAGTTATTTTTAATGCAATGTCGGCAAAAGGCACCTGTTTGAAAGTACTTTGTCTTCTCTAGTTAAGCGAAAAGAGAGGTTAACTGATTCTGTATGCATACACATCTAACAGTAACACTATTATATAATATTAGTAAACAATGGTATGGGATTCACGTACATGAAAACTACATCCCCCACAATTCCTTTCGCTCTTACAGGAGACACTGAACGGAAGTAGATGTCGCCTGATGTCTGAAAGTTTGGTTTAGCTAGATAGCTAGCAAACCTAGCTATCCTAGTATCTAGAAATATAGCAGTTTTCAGCATTTTGAGTGTTTCCTTTTGCAGCACAGCTATGTTGCGCCCAAAAGCACTGACTCAAGTTCTCAGTCAGGCAAACACAAGCGGAGTACAAAGCACACTGTAAGTATCCCTTTATTTGCAGATGTTAGCTAGGATAATGTTTTGGCTGGCTAGTTAACCTAACTAGCTAACTGGCATAGTGGCTAAATTGAATTTATCTAGCTTGTTACCATTATGGATGGTGTAATGTTCATGTGTCATTAAGGTGATGGAAATATTTAGATATTTGTCTAGACAGTTGTTTAATCGCTTCTGTTATAAATTAATCTGTGGGTTTTACGCTCTCTAAAGGTGGTTCAGTACTGTATAGAAGTTAACTAACTAATCGAAGATTTCTTCCTAAACTTGCTAGATTACTGAATAACGAAGGTTCGCTATTGGCGTATTCTGGTTACGGGGACACGGACGCCAGAGTTACTGCAGCTATTGCTAGTAACATCTGGGCAGCCTACGACAAAAATGGCCATCAAGCCTTCAATGAGGACAAACTAAAGTTTATTCTGATGGACTGTATGGTAAGAGTGCAGATTAAATCACAATTAGGGAAAGAAACGGAGCATTAGGGCCTTAAGACTTTCTTACCTGCCTTACTCCTTTCCCCTGTAGGCTTATATTTATTGAATGCAATAAAATATAATTTAGTAGTGTATTTTTTTTTTTGCCCTAAGGATAAAAGCCTGTAATTGTAATTGCAGGAAGGCAGAGTGGCCATTACTCGTGTGGCAAACTTATTACTGTGCATGTATGCCAAGGAGACTGTTGGCTTCGGAATGCTTAAAGCTAAGGTATGCTATAAATTGTTGAATAAACATTGTTAATGTTAAGAATTTAAAGAATCCCATGATGGTTGTGTGCAAATGTTTAACTGGAATACTTATGTTATGTTTTCTAGGCAGAGGCCCTGGTGGAGTACCTTCAGGAACCTTTAACTCAAGTGGCGGCATCATAGGAGGCCGATCTGTGTTCTCCCTAGAACTTAATCATGTGTTATGAACATTTACCTTGGTTTTCATGAAATTCTGTTCTTTCTGGCTTTATTTATTTGTTGAATTCTTTTTGATTGTTTGTTTTTTACATTTACTTGCATAAATTAAGATGTGCTAACAGTTTGACTGTGCTGTGTAATATGGACATTAGTCCAAATATATCTATATCTAATGAACCAGAATCTTGTTAAGTCATGATATTCCCCTCTTCTTTCTTTTCAGACATCTTATGTTTCTCCTGGTCTTTCTCAGTACCTTTTTGTTGTTGACCTATAAATTATCTGATTAAATCTTTGTCAGATTCTTTGTGCGTCCCACAACAGCACCTTATGTAAACATTTTTCATGGTGAAACACGAGTCTGCATTTTTGTGTATTGCCGTTGTGCAGCATTTATTCCAAATGTAGCATTTTAGTTGTCACATGCATATTGTCAGAGTTCTTTGTTGACTAAACGCATCGTTGCCGTTTGAACGTTTCGTGTGAGTGGGCTGCTGGGAGATGTAACCTGTTGGTTCAAAGTAGCTGAGTGTTTTCACTTAAAACATCAGCATTCTTGGAGGTGAATGCTTTAATGTTATTTTGGTGTATTACTAATGTAATATATTGCCACAAGTCAGCTTTTTTTCCTCTAGCAACATGCAAACTGCCTTTCTGGTTCTCTGTGTGATGCCCAAGTAAGACATTACATATCTTTATGCTTTTTAGCAAAATGTATGTGGATTCATACACAATTCATCCACTTTGCAAGGTGCCAGAAAAAGTAGGTATACCTGTTGATGCAATTTTTTTTAATGGTTGAAGAATATGGACCTTTTTCATATATTCATCTCAATGGTATGCATTTTAGGGATTTTCTGCAGTTTTTGTAGACTATGTAATTGAAAAAACATCTAGAGCCAACATTGTCTATATGTTCTCTGAAATTTGATCTTGGTTTCAAATGCTTAGTTACTGTACTACCTTTCTCTCTTGGTGCATTTTAGAATGTTTGCCATTTTGTTCTAAGCACATGTTGCACTGTTGGGGTGGGTGGAGGAAGAACAAATGAATCCTGTTAAAATGTGCTTGTAGTGTAAACCAGGCAGGGCAGGGGAACAAATGTGACCTGAATAAGGAAGTTACAAAACTTGGGTGACACAATAAACGTTTTCCGTATTCTTCTGTAACTGGTTTGTTTTAAATGCCTTTCAGGACAAAAATGCAAGGTCACGTTTCCTCGCATGTTGTCATGTAAGGAATACAGGTTTTCTATAACTGTCCTTGCCAAGATGTGTTCTTCCTGTCATATCTTGGTCATGTTTAAATATTTGGCTGATTTTCACAGTTTTTTTAGATACATAATTTTACATGAATTCCAGTGTCTTTTGGCACCAATATCTAGCATTTTGATTAAGCTTAAGATGTATGTTTTTCTGGTTAATGACATCATCTATGTAGAGCTAAAAGTAAACTTCCACATAGTAACAAGTCATTTAAGCTAGGGAGGGGCTCTTTCAAGCTAGGGGTGATGTTTTCCTACTCTAGGTACACTGTTCAGATTGGTTCTACCTGAAAACTAGGCGGGGCTAGATCTGGTCTGTCTTGCTATTGGCCAAGCAAGCGCAGCACCAGAGCCTGGTTCATATGACTGCACCTGTGCTTACCCTACTTGTTCAACCTGCTTACGATTGCATCACACACCCCAACCCCACCCCACCTCAGACCCAACGCACTTGTCAGCGGAAGTGCCTAGCCAAACATTACAGCTAGTTCCTTGTTCTAACAGGTGAAGTTCCTAACACACTGAGAAGTGCAGATATAGGTTAAATAGTTTCTAGAGCTGTTCATACTTGTCATTTTTGCTCTCCATTTGACACAGTGAACCGGTGCTGTGTTTGGTTACCTTTCTTGTTTTTTTTCTCATTCTGTACTCTGGAACTTTTACTAATGAACTTATTCAGATTGTGAGAAAGAGGAACTAATGTGAGGACGGAGAATGGGGTCAGACGAGGCCTACAACTTTGTCTTTAAAGGTGCGTCCCGAGTTTCCCCATCATCTTTATAGCTAATGTTTTCCTCTTTTCCTCCTTTTCCTGCTCTTCTTTTGCAAATTCAATTCTGTGTTTAAAGGAATTCTAAGGGAAGTATGCAATACAAAAAAATCTTAACACTGGAATATCATTAACAATGTTCAAAAGATGTTACCTGATTTTTATCTGATCCAGTTTCCATTATAACCACAAATTGACTGATCTCTGCTCTCGACCTACATTTAAAATTTTTACAGTCAATAGCACATTTATAGCAAAGTATCAATCTCTCTGCTCAACCAGACCTTTTTGTAAGTAATGTTACAAAGATGCTGTTGACAACTTAATTTTTTTCTTTCTTTTCTCTTTGTTTATATTCATGCTTGACCTCGGAGCATTCTCAAGCTGCAATTGTGTTTTGAAATAGCTTCATTATGAAATTCTGATGGCTGTTACTTTGCAGATAAAGAAGGAAAAATCTAACTATAATCTTGCTATATTGAAATATATATATATATATATATATATATATATATATATATATATATATATATATATATATATATATATATATAATAAGAAGAAATATCCATAATTATTTCAACTGCCTGCAGTTCTGTTTTGCTGTTGGGTAAGAGCATACAGGTTTTCCCTGCTATTTGTCTTGATTGTTTGATATCTGCTTTGTGTTGCCATGATCCTGTCATTCAGTTTTCCATGCCTTCAAGTTGTTTCCAAAGAGGAAATACTTAGTACACAGTATACCACAGTATATCACAATATGGTGATATATGCATGTCAAGCAGTAATTGTAACATTGTTCACATGAGGTTGTAAGGAGCATTTGGTGCACAAGATGTAACATGGAGACACTGGTGTGGTAGTTCAGTTTATTTGATAGAGAAGCAGGAATCACAGGTGTTTGGCCATGGGGAACTAAAGCCTGTGATTATTAATAGGATGACACCTGAAATACAAAAATAATACATCAAAATATTCAGTATTTTTGCCAGTGTAGAGTACTCCTACTCTGTGAAAGATTAGGTTAAACTAAAGATAGCTCTTGATAATGCTTCAAGGTCACAAAGCAGATTCGCCATAGCAACCAGGGTGATTTTGCAGATAGGTAATGGGGTAAGGAAGGAAGTGATTTTTTTTTTTACATCATACTTTCTAAAGCATGTAATAATGTAAAAAACAGCTACTCGATCAAGAAGCCTCCTGATTTGTTTCAGATGCTATAAAGGAGATTACACATCGTTTTCACGGTTCTCAGGGGTAGAACACTCAGCAGCTTGGCAGTCCAAATGTGTCCGTTCTGGTGTGAACTATTTCAGCCTTCAGTTGCCACAACAAAGTCAAACAAGACCTTGTTGTTTGCCACGGCCGTTGATTTCTCAGTCACCCTGATTCAGAAAAGCTTGGCTTTAAATTGCCTGGGATTTCAGTATTAACGGAATATTTGGATGGGTGTGATGTTTTCAGTTATGAAACATTCAGACGATATTGGCCTGTCTGGACATATCTCCACTCGTCACAGGGAGTGTATGATGAAAAGCATTTGAAACGGTTCAGCATTTACCAACAAAATGCCAGCAGCCCTGTTCTGATCAGATCTTTGGTCCAGTCTGCTTTAATCACCTTTTGGCCATTCAGGGTTCATTGTGGCTCACGGGCTCCTCTCTACTCAATTTCCCAGTGGTTCTGATAGGAGAATCGGGCGTAGGCAAGAGCAACTTGCTTTCACGCTTCACCAAGAACGAGTTCAACCATGACAGCAGGACAACCATTGGTGTGGAGTTCAGTACAAGGACCATGGAACTGAATGGTCTTACCATCAAGGCTCAGATCTGGGACACAGCTGGGCTGGAACGTTACAGAGCAATCACGTCTGCGTGAGTAGGAGCTACAGCTACGCAGTGTTTGTTTTTGTTCTTGAAATTTGACAAATTCAAAGTATCCTAGACTAAAAAGTGCACAATGCACTAAAATATTTAAAATAATTTTAGTCATCAAATCTAGATATTTCCCTAATTCACACCTGTGTGTTGCCATTGTGAAAGGTTACAAGATCTTCTTTAGTTGTTTTACTGGAAAGCTTTCCATGAATGTTTTGTTCTCAGGTCAACCCAAGACCTTCCCTGGTCAAGTTCTGATCATGTCCTGTCTTTTGAATCATCTTTCCCCTCCAGTTACTATCGTGGTGCGGTTGGGGCACTTTTGGTTTACGACATTTCAAAGCAACTGACGTATGAGAGTGCGGAGCGCTGGCTGAAGGAGCTTTATGACCATGCAGATCCTCACATTGTGGTTATGCTTGTGGGCAACAAATCAGACTTGGCATCCGTGAGAGCAGTATCAACCACAGATGCAAGGGATTTCGCAGGTAATGAACTTAGGATTCATGAGTTTGCAAATATGTGTTTATTAACGGAAGGTTTGGAGAAAACAGGAATGTACCTGTTTTCGTTTGATTTATTTTTCCTACCCTAAACAATATAACACTGCACAGTATGGTTTATCAAATGACATATCACATTCAGAAAAGCATGGCCTGCTGTTTATGGAAACATCAGCGTTGGAATCCACAAATGTTGAGACTGCATTCAACAATGTCCTCGTAGGTAAGTCCTGTATACTGTCAACACCTCATCTTGTATTTATGTACATTTTCTGTCCTTGTAGCCTTGGATCTGGGCAGCGGATACATTCAATATAATAAAAGTACGTCTCTTGCAGAGATCCACAAGAAGGTGAGCAGCAAACAGGTGACTCGTGGATCCATTAGTGCCGTGTCAATGTCCAGTCCCAGAGGTGGCCCTGATGACACTCAGGGGGAGAAGAAGCCCTGCTGTAGGAACCTGTAAGAACATTCCAGAAAGACAGTAGATATGACAGAGCTGACGGTTGTAGGTCAGAAGACTTCTCTCCCCTTGTGTCACAAAGGGACCTGGGAGATCTGACCATCCAGTGCCCTGCACTGCTCCATCGTCAGAAATTCAGAAAACCTTTTTCTGATGACTGATGTGCCCATAGCTGGTGTGACTGCTGTGTGATTATCATGAGAAAGTATTTTTGTATATCTTAGTTTAACAATAGTTGGAAAACATTTAAATTACTTTTAAATACACCATTTAAATAAAACTTTTATTGCCTAGTTTCATACAAACACTTCCAACATAAACATTTCTGAATAAGTGAGGAAGATGTTACATAATTTCATGTTTAACGTTTTGTAATGCTGTAGGTTTCGTTTTTGTCATTTAGGTTTAAGAAGGTTTAGCACTACATTTAAAACTTAAATCACACACTACATTTTTCTGTTACTACTGATTGATAAATTGTCAAGAGTTTAATGAACTTGAACTGATGGTTTGTAACTGTCATAAATAAACTGATCAAATAAGCTTATTTACACTTTAGAGTCATTTCTGTATATATATAACATTTTATTTGAATCACACCAAAACATTTCAACATCAAGTTCAAGATAATCAAAAATAAAAAAATTGCTTCTAAATAGACTTTACTGTACTATACTCAAACTTCAAATTCTCAAACTCCAAAAATGTTTTGAAGAGTCTTTGCCACTGTACTACTGGCCAACACAGTCAACGCTGAATAGTGATGTAAAATGGATATTGTTGTGAAGTGTGGCACAATTCAGGAAACCGTAATAAAATGATTTTATATACCAAAATGGCTGTTTTCATCAATTGTTCATCAAGGGTTTGTTTTCTGATGAAGAAGAGAAAGATGATGAGCTTGTTCCACTGTCTTCATTCTATCAGCTTAGGTTGTTCAAACACGCTTCATGGGATAACAGCAATGATATCAATGATACCAAGAGGACCACACTACTTCCTCCTAGTTTAAGTCTGCAGGACATGTGTGAACACACAGAACAACAGGATTCAGAGACATCCGTGCTGTATGGGGGAGGGGCTACCCAAAGCCTAACAAAGTCCTATTGGTCTTCTCTAAGTGCAGAGGTCAGCTGCAGCCACCTTTTTTTTTTTTGGTGCTAAAACCTCGGGGAGGAGCTGTTTGAAGATGCGGCAAAATCTACACTGTAATTTATCTTTGTCTTTGCCGGCCCAGATCTGCTGTCCAGGTAGGGGGATGGGGTACAGCACCAATGATGGCACATGAAAGAACACATAGGTACTGCTCTCAAGGAAAATATGAAGCTTCCAGATATTTATTTCTGTGTACCTGAAGAACCTGTCTGGTGCTCTCATGCAGCAAAGCAGTAAATAACAAAAAACTGAGGCTGAAGATTTGCAGAGCAGGATGGTGCAGACTGGCCCCTCTCACTGCTCCTTGCTGGAATTTGCCCCAAGCTCACATGACGCAGCTGGACAGATGGTGCTTGGTCTAAGCTTTTCCCTCCTATCTTGACCTTTGCCCCTGTTTAGTGCTCAGAACAAAAAAGGGTGTCAGTCTACCCAGTGTGTGCTGCAGGGATAAGTGAACGTTGAGAGAAACTGGCTTTCAGAGCAAGTTTTGGCATGCAGTGCCCCAGCTAGTACTTACCCAACACCACCCAAGTTAAAACATAGAGATGGTGTTGAGGGAATATCCTCTCTAGCCTCTCAAGCACACAGTTTTCCCAATCAGGTGTGGTCATTTCAGAGATCCCTCTATGCTGAAAGGGTTCTTGTAATGGCAAGTCAGCAAATCTGTTGTGGTTGACTCTCCTTCTGCCTAATTAGGCTGACAATCAGACAGAAACTGAATTATTCAAGGTTGAAGAAATGGGAGAATTTATGTTGAGCATTTGATGGTCTGAGATATGAGAGCTTTTGAAAACCAACAGTGTTTTAGGACTATGCAGAAAAGTGACTCAGTTCTACTGATTTAAAAACACACAGTGCTGCATGGACATGATTTGAATCTTTATATTTTCTCATTAGTGGTGGGAGCATCAGTAAATCAGATCAGCAGATCTCTGTTAAAATCATTAAAGTGTAGATTACTCTAAAAAGTGTTAAGTCTCTTTGTTTTTAAGTCTAAGTTGTTTAAATGTCTGTGTGTGTATCTCCCCCTCCTTCCTCTCTCTCTCTCTCTCTCTCTCTCTCTCTCTCTCTCTCTCTCTCTCTCTCTTTCTCTCTCTCTCTCTCTCAGAAATGTATTGAATTGTTTCACTAAGGCAAATCTCACTGCAACCCAGTCCTGAAATCCATCCCAGTTACAGTGTAATGTCTACCATGTTGCAGCCGATGCAAAGTTGTGCCAAGCACAATGCTTGTTGCCAAAACATCTGAACACCTAGCACTGCACTAAGTGATAATGGGTAAAACAAACATGAGGCTGACCACGGAGATTGGCTACAAGGTGAGCTTTGTATATGGGCGGCTCTGTCTCCACGCCACTTACTGTGCAGTCTGTCATCACAAAATGCATTCTTTTTTTACTAGTTACACCCTATTTAATCGTTATAAGCTTTATTTGATGGAAAGAAGTAAGAGTTATGAGGATTATTTTCTGAAACCTGTGGTATTATTCTTTGTTTTTCACAAAAACAGGTTACAAACAAAATGCTGGAAGAATGTCAAGAAAACCATGAAATGGTGCTTACAATGTGCAACAGTGCTCAAGAAGCCTATGCATTAACCAGATGGGGAAGAAATGGAATTCCGTGCTCCTATTAATTACTACACATTGGGCTTCTGTTAAACACTCTCTTGGAGGAAGCTTATTCTTTTCTTAAACTGTCTGTGACATCAAACATAATGTCAGGTTTATCTTTCTAGTAAAAAATAGCTTTTACTAAGCACTAAGTTTCAGCTCTAGCTCCTATATTGTCTGTTTGATAGAGCCTCATTCCGCACTCCACTGTCTTTGTAATTTAGCAATGTAGATTACAGATTTCAACTGTCTTTCAGATTAAATGTCACTCTGAGCAAATGTAATCTTTGTAAAGGGGTAAGGAGACTTCACCTACAACACACTGTATATGGAATAAATCCAGGGACCCGTCAACCAGTTATCATACAGTCATCATTAATTTATTTCTGGTGAGTGATATAGATGCATGTAGGAATGGCTTCAGGTTAAGTGGCATATCAGGGTGGGACACTCAATATTAAGTTATTTGCAAAATGTACACTGACAGTTTCATGAGACTGTCACAAACGTTTCGACAGTCTGCCAATTATTATGAAACTTTTACTATTATGAAACTCTTATTTATGTGCTCCTGTTGAATCAGACAGTGGCAAACAGTGATGGGGAGTGCTTGTGAAAACATGGGCCTGTTAATGGACCAGAAATAGAGACGCAGCTAGAGCACAGAGCAGAGATATAACAGAGGAATAAACAAAATGGGCCTACAGGACAGTGGGGTAGGAAGGGCAAAATAATTACCCAGTAGAACGTTGAGTGGCACTAATCCAGGAGCCACTGAAGAAAGGACTGAGTCCAAAGCTCAGAGTTTTGGGTAGAAACATTCCTAAATCCAAACTCCTTAGATGTTAGAAGGGATAGGGAGGAATCATTTATTGATTCCCAGAGGAAAAAAAATGCCTTCTGCTCAAACTGAAAAGGAGTTTGCTAACACTGAATTGTCACATTCATGATATTTGTGTGTACTATTTGTAAAAATGCCATTTCAACTGAATTGAGATGGTCAAAATGTATTTTTCATGTAGCACTAATTTAAAGTCAATACTGCTTTATTAAACTTTTATAATATATTACAACACACTGTATATGGAATAAATCCAGGGACCCGTCAACCAGTTATCATACAGTCATCATTAATTTATTTCTGGTAAGTGATATAGTGGACTGTAATTAATTATCATAAACTGATATATGCCTACTTTTCTATCTGTGTTATTTTACTCAAATCCATTAATTTCATCTTTGTATAAAATGCTATGTTGGTAATAGGCTACAGTTGCATACAAAACAAAACTGTAGTTGTACCAATGCAGCGGTAATAAAGGGGTAGTGTGGTTAGACTGTTAGTGAAGTGTCACATACAGGGAGATTATCCCGAATCTCTTATGAAGGCTGAAAAGGCTCCTCGTTGGTGGAAAGGGGCTAACAGCAAGCCTATTCATTCCGGGGTGATTCAATAAAAGCGAGGAGGTTCCTTTAAAAGTAATAACTCGTCGTTGCATCCTACGTGGCATCTCAAACGCTGTTTTGCTGTATTGCACTGTTATTGGTAGTCCGAGGCTTCCGACTGTAAACTTGTGACAATGACGTCGCACACCTGCAGAACTCACGAGATTCGGTCATCTGGGGCCCATTGTCAGACTGACACGTAAATCAACCAATCAAAAAAGGGGCGGGTGTTAACGGACCGAATTTCACCATTACGTCAGCACTAGGAAGAAGTTGGCCGAGCTAGCTGACTAGCACAGAAACTTTAGTGACGCAGACGTACCAACCAAGCAATACAGCAAAGCTTTGCCTTAAAACAGAGTTGAATTGTTATATTTTAAAATTAGTTTATCTTTACGCCTGTACGTTGTGCAGTTATACAATAAATAGCCAACAGGATTGCGTATAACGGCATGCACTTCCTTGTTTTTAAACCGGCGAGTTGATTGAACGGGGTAGGTAGCTAGCTAGCTTCATGACAAGTTTCTTTGACGCTATTAGCTAGCTGATGTTAGCTGTCTTGGTGTCAACTCTCAAAGACAACCCAAAAGTATCGGCCTCGCAAGTTATTCATCTTTCAACAAGACAGGACGCCTGGAGCAATGACGGGTAGAGAAGAAGAGTATGACTATCTTTTCAAAGGTGAGTAACTAGGTATGTAGCTGGTTAGATGGTGACCCAGCCAACTAGTTCCCTCAGGTACCTGACCAGCTGACGTCCTTCTGCCACAGGTAGAAAGGTCTTTAAATAGTAAAATATAGCTAGCTAATACTTGCTCGATTCAGAGTCCATTCTGCTAATAAAGTATTTTTCGTTATCATGTAAGATAACTCACTACTTGCATGTCTTTTTTCATTTACAATGTTGCTCTGAAGTTATTAGCTAGCTGCTCTGGCTCAAAAGACACAGGCTTGCATTGGCTGAGGCATGTGGTACAATTCATGTGGATGAGGAGTTGATGACATTTGATACTTTTGAATTTAAAAAGTACCCCCAAAATAGTAGATTGTTGAATTAACTATGTAGCTTCCTTTCACAGTACCTCATCATATTATATGATCAACTTACTCTAACAACTCGCGCATGAAAATTACCCAGAGTTGCATTTTTGTGCTCTTTCTATTCTTCCAGAGAAATGGCTTATGGAAATTACGGTAAAGGATTGTCCTTTACCATGTTTGATCAGTAAGAGTTGGAGTGAAAAAGACAACTATGAATAGAAAACTTAACATGTGTACCCTTTGTTCTTAAGCGGAAGGGCCTCGGATGCGGTAGAACTGGAAAGACCTGCATAAATTTCTTTCTCAGCATGTTTTCTACACAGAGCCTTGAAAAGAGGAAGACCCAAACCATTTGGGGCGGTTAGATTCATGATTGCTTGCTTAGTTCTTGTTAAAATAGACTAGATAATGGTAATTGAGTCATCCTCTGGTATTGCATCTTCTGAACACTTTAGGTAAAGTAGGGATTTGTAAGACGGGATGTCAGGGTGTTTCAGACTTGCCTTTAATCTTCCTCTTGGGGTATTTTAAACAAAGAGCTCCACCTTTAAATTCCTTGTGCACTCCTTATGAGTCATTCATTGCTAATAAGCAACTGCTTAGCCCTCTGTCTAGAGCCTGTTCCTGCTGAATAGCCAGTTGACCAACTTTTTGGTTTTAGTTAAAGCATATTCTCACCATGCTTATGTTCATCTAGTTGTCAGTGGTTAATTTTTGTTTTAGTAAAACACTTTGTGTGGCACACCGATATGTAAATGAATCTTTATTAAATATGATTATTAGACATTTAGTCACTTAAAGAAAAGACAATGAGGCACATTTCTATGAGGCACATTGGTCAGAATTAAATTTCCTAGTAAATTCACCACCTATTATGTTATGGCAACAGCCATACTCTGCATTTTAGAACAGGTGATCTTTAAAAAAGGAAGTTGCGTAGTGTTTGCCCTTAACAACCTTTATTGTTGAAACTCACCCTCTCACTTCATAAAATGACTCACACGGCCTTGACATGAGCAGTCCCTTTCAAGTTCCTTTATAAAAGAAATGTAAACCAAGAAAAATAATAATTTTCCACTCAATATTCCTCCTCTTAAAATGTAGAATTTCACTGACTGCCATCTTGAAATATCCGCAGTGGTGCTGATTGGAGATTCCGGTGTTGGGAAGAGCAACCTGCTGTCCCGCTTCACGCGCAATGAGTTCAATCTGGAGAGCAAGAGCACCATTGGCGTCGAGTTCGCCACTCGCAGCATCCATGTGGAGGGCAAGACCGTCAAAGCCCAGATTTGGGACACAGCGGGCCAGGAGCGGTACCGTGCCATCACCTCAGCGTGAGAATTGTCTCTTCATTGGCAGTACTTTTGCCCCCGAACACGGAGTTCAGCATGTAGTCCTTTAGTTGGTCTGTGAATCCCAGAGTACTTTCAGGTGTAATAATCAGGTGTAATAATATGACTTGGCGAAGAAGAGGGTCATCCAAGATTACATTTATACTTGAGATGTACAGTGATGTCAAGCTAACTTGTGACTATAGTTTTTATTCATTGTTCACCAATTTGGTTGGTTTAGATATGTTCATATGTGTTTTCAACCATGGGTGACTGGAAACAAAGTGCCTGCCTTTTATACACTGTTCTTCTGCATTAGTATTGTTTAGCTGAGCAACATTTTAAATGTCTTTAAGGGCTGTGGTTTGCTTGCAGGTACTATCGCGGTGCTGTGGGTGCTCTCCTGGTATACGACATTGCGAAGCATTTGACATATGAGAACGCCGAGCGCTGGCTGAAGGAGTTGCAGGACCATGCCGACAGCAACATCGTCATCATGCTGGTTGGCAACAAAAGTGACCTGCGACACCTAAGAGCTGTGCCTACCGACGAAGCCAAGGCATTCTCAGGTCAGTTTGAGAAAGTTTTACCTGAGAGATTAGTGCTTAGACCTGTTGGCAGTATTTAATCTTAATACGTGTTTTCAGAGTTTTGTTTGACTGTTCTACAAAGACCAAAATAATGGTCAGTAGATCATATTGTACAATGGTACAATATTTAAATATATACTAAACAATATATACTAAGAAAGACAGGCGGGTGACTGAAGTTCTGAACCTCATGTCTACTACACTGGAAAAAGCATTTCACAAAAATGCTTAATGTTCTGAACTTTTGTGGCTTGTGTGTGTCTTTCAGAGAAACATGGGCTTTCATTCCTCGAGACCTCTGCTTTGGACTCCTCTAATGTAGAGCTGGCCTTCCAGACTGTTCTCACAGGTCAGCACTTGTGATGCTCAATTGCATGACCCCAAGAAGATATCCGCCCTGAAGAAGCCTTCCACAGATTTTATTTTTTTGCCATTAGGTGGCAGCAAATTCCAAGCTACCAATTGGTACAATCTTCTGTGAATGAAAATGTTTTTTTTCGGGTGGAAAAATTAGTAATTGATTTAGTGAAATGTAGAGTTTGAAAATTGTTCTGACCGAGAATGCTAAGGAAGATTTCCGATTTAGGTCAACATCACAATGTTATTTTAATTTACTTTATCTGAATTGAATCAAGTTTGTTTCATTTTATGCCAGGTTAGTCACTCTTAAAGGTGTTGTCACCACTCACTGAGGGCAATCACTCACTTTTTATGTGTGTGTCTTTTCCTCCCTCTGTACCTTTCACACTCTACCATGCAGCAATCTACCGCATTGTTTCACAGAGGCAAATCTCAGGGCGCGGTGATGCCGATTTCTCCCCCAACTCCAACGTAGTACCCATCACGGTGCAGCCTACCCAGAGCTCGGCTAAGCAGAACGCCTGCTGCCAGAACAACTGACCAGCCACCACAGCACCATGGGATTGTGGGTAAAACTGACACCAGGCTGTCCATGGGGATGGGCCGCTAGACAAGCCCTGTACCTGACCAGCTCTGCTTAGTTTGTGATGTCACTCACTATGCAGTCACTATCAAATGCAATAATCGGTTGTTCTCTAATTCGGCAAGTTTTAAGCTTTAATATAGGGCAAAGAAGAAACAAGGATTTTTCTCCATGGACTGAGATGTTGCTTTTCATATTTTTACACTAATTCGCATTGGCCTTTGGGAAATAATTTGTTCTTATGCACTTTTGTCCAAACTAGTTACATTCAAAATGCTGTAAGGACGCTGACCATCAATAAATAGTGCTTAGAATGTGCAACATTACAAACCTATGCATTACACAGTTTGACATGAAAGGGAATTCTATGCTTTTATTAACCACTACACATTGGGTCTAGCTCCTTTTAAACACACTCTTGGAGGAAGCTTATTCTTTTCTCAGAACGTCTTTGAGAAAAAACACAATGTCAAGTTCACCATTCTGCAAAACTCAAGAAGTGATGTAAACCCTCTATTTATTTAATATACTGAAATGTTTTAGATTGCATTGCTGAGATTATAACCTGAGAACCTGTGGATAGTTTTTATGTTTGTTTTTTTACTTAGGAATGTAGTTTTCATGTGGTGGAATTTTCTTGTTCATATGAGATCATTATTTTATTTAAAGGTTTATTAATTATATTGTCTCCAAGGGTATACCCCAATGGGAATTAATCCATTCACTTTCTTTATGTGGCATTATACATATTGGTCAGCAATGAGGACCTTGTAAAGTAAGTGCCTGTGTCTGTTACTTTATGCACTGCAGAGATCAATATTTCTTTATTTTCCTGCATTTTGCTCAATATGTGCTGTGCTTCTCAGATTGGCTGGATGTCTATGGTCAGACTGAAAACATGCACATTGGGTTTTTTGACCACTTTTGTTGAGGACATTTGCTCTTCCTCATTTGAATGGATGGGTCTGGTGTTGGTGGCCTTTCTGTGTGTTGTCCTTTTGGTAATAGTCATTTAACCTTTTTTTTCTGCGGCTGGAAAACTCAAGAGGCAGGGACTGAGGCAGAGGCAGATAGAAACCCATCTCGCATGGGGAGGCTCGCCCTCTAGGTGGACATATTGTGTTGCAGAACCGAGCAACAGCAGAGCTGGGAGCTGCTCACTGAGGAGTTTCTGATGTACTGGAAGGGGCTTGACTTACTGTAAGAGAAATCCTTATTGCCCACCCCTATTATCTGCCGTATGTAACCTGAAGAACGCCATACCCTTGGGGATCTCTGTTAATTGTCATCTCTCTCTCTCTCTCTCTCTCTCTCTCTCTCTCTCTCTCTCTCTCTCTCTCTCTCTCTCTCTCTCTCTCTCGCTCTCTACCTCAGCCTTTTTTTCTGTAGTTGTGGTTGTGGCCATAGCTAGGTTGTCTGGCAAAAGGCATGGACGATTGAACTTGGAGTTAATGCAGAAAAAGAGACCTGTGATAAAGACTAATTCCTACTGTAATGCTCTTCTTAATACAATGATGCAAACTTTTTCCCTTAAATGTCTTGTCATGACAGTCGAGACTATGGCATTGCTAGTTTGGAGGACCACCTATTTACTACTGTTTGTGTTGTCCAGTGACTCAAGAAAATAAATAATTTTGTTGTGTTAAACAATGTCTTGGTGTCTACACAGCCAATATAAATGAGGTTGGGATTTGTCATTGATTAAGCTACTGCTGAATGAAAATCGCAGCATCCTACTTGATGGTTTGCGATTGAACTTTTATTGTTTGCTCTGAAATAATTTGTCGGCGATCTCTAATCTTGGGTTTTCTTTAAATAGGTCACAGTAGTACCATTCACCCAATACATGTGTCAGTTAATGGTGGCAACAAGTTACTATAGAACTTTACAATCCTACTTCATTGCACTAAGAATAGAATGTTACATGCTGATGTGAAATCAAGGTTTGCTGTGCTCTTCAAGGAACCATTGTCTCCTGTGGGATTCGGCACAGAAAAGCACATTAAACCTTGTTTTGTTATCGTAGCTAGATGTTATCGTAGATAGATGCTAGATGCCTGTCCATGTGACCTGACGTAGTACTGTAACCTACAACTAAAAGGAACAAGACTTGACTTGCTGTTCCTTTAAAATGAGTGGCAATCACATGGAATGGTTATATCTGTATTTTTTTGCATTTAATATAAATAAAATTTATTTGCTTTTAGCTATTTGTCTCATTAGTTGAGCACTGGATTGTAGAGCACAAATTTAAACAACTTGGGAGATTATTAAATTTGTTTTATTAGAAACATTTACAATACATTTCTGAAAATAACAAAAAATCAAAACTAATATGGCATAGATACATTGATCAAATATTAAAAAAATGAAACTCACAAAGAACATATGCTAAGAAATAAACCTGCAATTTTGTATGCCTCATGTGGACACAACACCAAATGACAAAGTTAAAAGAATACTTCCGAAGCATTGGCTAGCCAAGACTATGGTATGGCAAACAGCAGGAGACGCTGGTCCAAACTAATGCACTAAGACAACTACATGAGTTATATGAAACACTTCTACTGTGTTGGAAGATTCTGAAAGCTATCAAAGACAGACTGTTGGAATGGAATTACCCATCCAAAGCAAGACCAAGAAAATCCTCACCCCAAAGCCCCCTTGTGTCTGTATCATACTGAAAAACATATCACGCTACACAGTTACCTTTGCCATTACGAAGTCAAAACAGTTCCGTTACACTTTCACCATAAAGTAAGAGCTGAGTCTCTCCTTTTCAATGCAAGCCTGAAAAAACAAGCCACTGTTATGTTACGCGTTTAAAGTGATGGTGAAATTCTACAAGCGAATAAAATAAAAAAGTCATCATCAGCCCTTCAGTATATTGTGCACAAATGCTTCCACTTGTATGCGACATAACATTGTCAGTACTGTTGTCCAAGCCTGGTGACGACACAATACATGCAAACTACTGATTTTATGGAATATTTGATTTTATGTGTTGTGTGTGCTGAAACTAGCACAGATCTACTAGATTCCATTCAAATAAACAGTTGAATATTCATTTAAAAGAACATTTTCTGATGTTTATTTCAGGATTGCAAACACGTCAGTTTTTGGAATGTCATGTAGTAGATATATGCATGAGTGAAATGTGTATATGCACAATTTCCACCTGCCTTTCCCATTTCAGACACTCCATTCACTTCACTGCAGTTGAAACCGAAGAAGCATTTAAAGTACGAGGAAGAAATAAAAATTATTTTATTTTACTTACTGGAAATGAGGGAGAAAAGGATTCTGTATTCAGTCAGGAATGGGGATACTTAAACAACACTCGCACCAAGATCTGATGCAATGCAAAAATGTGATTTTGAGGCACAAACTTGATGTGACTAAAATACCTCCTAATCCTAAAAAATATTTTTTTCCTGAAATTATTCCATTGTTAATGCACATCCTTTTTTTTTTAAACCGTGCATATTTGAGGTTAAAATATAAGCCTTTGAAAGCCCACACCACCCACCTCATTTTACACTGTCCGAAGTATGAAGGAGTTATCTAACTTTTATAAATAAAAATTCTATAGTTTTAATCATTTTAGTAGAAATCAACTTCATGTGATTTAGAAATATATTAACTTTTACTTTTTAATTAAAAAACAAAATGTCTCGAAGTTACTTATAAATATGTTTGCTTCATTTAAGATATTCATAAATAACATCCAGATACTGACCTCTCCCTCTTTCTATGAAACAATAACCCATGTTAGCAAAATAGAATCTTACGAAAATGTTATACGTTTTTTCCCCTTAGTTGCTTTCTATAGGGAGAATCTAAGCAGATATGGCGGAGCAACTAGTTTCTCTGACCATGGCATCAAAAACATAAAGCTCTTGTCTTTGACGGTTGGAAGGCAAAATTATTCACTGATTGGGTGTGTTTTTGTTTGTTTTTCTGTTTTTACATTCAAATGCATTGCCCATTTACACTGAAAAAGGCATTGGAATTGCATTAGTTCATTATGTACATCATGTCTGTTCATGTTATGCTAACTGGATTATGTAAAAGGGGTTTCTTGAGTTATCGGTACAAATCAATAAATGTAAATATTAACAACACTATGCAAAAAGTTAGATTGGACCCCTATGGAAATATTGTGATAGCCACTGTTAATTAAATTTTAGGTAATTGTGCATTACATACTATAAGTTGGCAAAGAAGATAAAGTTTCAGGGGGAAAAATGTCTTAATACATTATTTCAAACACTAGATGAAATCATTACTAAAGCTCTCTGTATTACATGTAGTTTATATCCACAGATTTCAACTTATAAAAGGTAAATGCTCTGTAATTAATCAACATGCATAACCAATATGTATCTAAGGGATTATCAAACAATATAACACTATGTACTTACTATAAACCACAGTGTTTCTCAATAGTTACCTTCACAAATAACAACACATTGTCATTAAAAGTCCTTCTTCCTCTTCAATTATGAATCAGACCACTTTCCAGAGTGAATCTAAAGGCATGTAGTCATTTAATACCCCTTCTCGTCTGCATTTACAACACTGCCATATTGGATAGGCTTGAGAACGAATCACGTATTTTCATTAAATATAACAAGGTATGTTTCATGTCAACTGAAACTTGCTGGTCACATTATGGTAAAGACATTAAGGTCCTAAATGATTTGTATTGCAATTTTCCTGTACATCGATGTCTTTGTGGTTATGATTTACATATACATATAGATTTTTGTTTCTGATCCAGCAACACGACTATATTTAATCACGTTTGCCATTAGATTTTGCTGTTCGAACATTGCTGGTATCACTCCCCTTATAACTGAGGAGGGGTTCTGCTGTTTAGTGGAATAGTAATATTTCTAATGTTTCTTTTTAACTTTTTTTGAATCTCTCCTCAATTCTTTGGCTACCATAAACACTTTAACTTAAACTTTCTATTGGGATAACACCTAGTTACACTATAATATAAACAAACTGTCAAACAGAAGCTTTTGTAACTTTTAAAATATTTTCATAATTGGTTTAAATACTGAAATATATTCTCATGATATGCCTATGGTAGTCACATTTTATGATATATCTATCTCCGTATATGAGTAAATACAATTCTTTTTAATAGCATACAAATGCTACTCTGTAAGAAATATGTACCTGGCTCTTGGTTGTGATGGGCTGTGTGTGTTTGCTGAGAGAACATCTTTTGTACCAGTTGAAATCTATCCCACCCAAACCTTACTGTGTAGGTGTGTTGATGTGGTGATATCTTGTCTTTGCACACACAAATAATTTGGTCCCTAGTCTGTTCTTAGAATCATATGGTATTAATGTGGGTCAAAGAAATGAAACCTTGTGAATGCTGATAAGTTCAAGAAAGATGTATTTCTAATTTGACAAATAGGAAATGTCACAAGATTTTCTGTTAAGCAGAAATGCAGTGTGAGGGTGTTCACTTTACAGGGGCTCAGTCTAGAAAGGTCTTCATCATGTAACAAATTCTAGGGATATATACCACCACAATGCACAAGTATGTGCTAAGAATGCATATTGTGATCATATTGAGAAGGAAAAAATCTAGAGAAATGAAATGCACAAAACCTTGAAATTCTGAAGTCGTTTCCAACTTTGAGACCCAACCATTGTTCTGGGTTGTATTTATGTCAAAATATAGTTTGTTATTGCTTGCTCATGCATTCCCTGATTTGATGAATGTAGCGATCTGGGAATACACTCGTGAAAGATTTTTTTTATCGACATGGGCACAGTTTTCTCAAATCCAAGCCATTGAATGTGGTTTGCATAATTGTTCTAGGTGTTTGGCTTCAAAAATACACAAGATGTGCATACATACATTCCTCCAAATAGGCCATTGTGTTTCCTTTGAATAGGATTAATGAAGTCATTAACGAGTAAAGAAACTAAGCATTGCTTTTTGTCTTAAAAGAAGTTACTGACACACCAAACCTCAGCATGAACCTGGGGCACGCAAATTTAGTCCCAGTGCAAGTTTGAAAAAAAGTAGACTGTAATGTATAAGCAAACGGTGGCAAAATAATAATAGTCACAAAACTGTTTAAGATGTTTTTCAGCTATAAGTAGTATGTTTGGTTTCAGATCTGTCTGTTTGCCTTGTAATAAGGTGCTTCAATCTTTTCCAGAAGTACGTGGAGATGGAGCATAAGTGCTTTTCATAGTTTAAAGTCTTTGTACAATAAAACCTCGAATCTAAGCCCATGTGTATCACTGTAAAGGGTTTAAACGAATAAACATTTTTCTTTTTAATTTGAAGCCCTGAAATATGCAAATTTAAAAGATGTATTTTTGGATAAGTAAAATATAAAAATCAACTCGGGATATTGTCGGGAGAAATGATAAAGTACTGCCAGCTGTTAATACCCCATTATGCTTTAGTAGTTTTTGCAAACTACCCCCCCCCCCCCCCCCACAAAGGCAATCAAATAAATGTATCTTTTGAATTCCTTACTTTGTACAAAGCATATCAGCAAGGGATGTCTAATGTACTATCACTTGTATTGTTCAGTGGTAGTTAGCTATAATTATGAGCTTACCCTAACATTCGACCAGTCCCACACGTGGCAGTGGTGCATGAAGTCTCCGAAGGGACAAAACTGACCCATTTCAGATGGACTACATTTTTCAGTGGCTCCTTTCTTTCGCAGTAGCCCTCTTGAGGGGAATAAGACCAAAAAGAAAGACACTCTCCCTATCCTCCAAATGCTCTAATCTCTTATGCCAAAATCCCCTAGCTTGATATGTGGTAGGCGGTGGGTGTGTAATTTGATTCAGCTTGAACAGAGGGTAAATGGGGCGTTTCCCTCCGCTCTCTTGTCAATTACAATTGTGTGATTTCATTTCGGAGTTCAAGGTCGCAGTCCCATTGGCTGCCCGTGGCCGTTGGCTAGCGGAGCTGTCTCGAGGGGGTAGGGGCAGGATGTCCCGCACATGACACAAACTCCTTGGAAACTTAGATAGACTTGCATTCCCCCTCGTGCACGGCATATATGCCAAATATTGGGAGGAGACACTCAAATTTGAGGGTGAGAGAGAAGGCATTTGAAAATTCTTACCACAACCAAACATGCTAATTTTTTTTATTAGAATTTTTTCATTTGTTGTTTTTTTTTTTTTTTTTTTTTTTTTTTTGTATATTTTTGTGGGGGGTGGGTGGGGGTGTCAGACCAATGGAATACTCACCTGGAAAGAGAACAAACTTTGAACATTTAGGGCAAGTGGTCTTAAGAGTAGAACCAGCATAATAACTGTTTGGTGTCTGCCCAGAAAGCCTTCCTCCTTTTGGGCTCTCTTTGAAATAAAATCTGCACTGGGATTTTTTTTCCTTTGTCAGGACAAAGGAGGCCCCCTTTCCCCAATGGGAATACTAAGGCTCAGAGGAGCAGGAGAGCACGCAGAGGAGGGAGACTAGGAGAGATGGAGGGATGATGGGAGGGGCCCCAGCTGCACCTAGTCAAGCTCTTCAGTGAGGGAGTTGGTGGAGTCGGGAGAAGTGGGGAGGGGTGGCGGGGTTGAAGCACCACCAAAGTGTCATTTGCAAACCGGACCTTACCCATTTACTCCACAACGCTATCCTCCTACACCCCCCATGCCAGTTGCCTGCACCTGGTCTGTGTCATATGACATTATTAATTATCAGCTCCTCATTGGACAAGCCCACGCCGAAGCGCTCCAGGGACCATCGCACCACTGCGACAAAACAATGTGCTCTGTGGGAAGAGCCTGTGTAGTTGAACAGTTGTAGTCATTACAGCCCGGGCAGGGACGGTTGAACACTGAGTGGGACAAGGGCGCACCCAAAGAAAAGAACTCGGGTCAGATCTGGAGCACAATATGAAACACCTGCTCCTGAACCGCTTCAATAAAGACGGACAGGCAGCAGGCACTTTGCAACTCAAATGCCAAGCAACGGGGACTGGAGGGGCTACACATAGTACTATAGCTCAGAATCTCTCTCTCTCTCTTTTGTCCATGGTCTATTCAAGTTCGGATTACAGACCACCCTCCCTTCATTTTTCTTCAAACTATGTTTTTTTTTTTTTTCTTTTTTTTTTTGAGCCAGTGCCATTTGTGATCTGCTTTCCATGTGTCCATGATAAATAACTGCTCACTGAGAAGTTACATTTATATTGATGTAACTGTATCGAGAGCAGTGACTATCTTAAAGATAAAAACTTTGAATGAAATTATCTCGGGGAAAACACCTCTTTTGTAATATTCAGCTGGCTGAGGTCC
The DNA here is from genome assembly GCF_052324685.1 of Brachyhypopomus gauderio. Lineage (NCBI taxonomy): Eukaryota > Metazoa > Chordata > Actinopteri > Gymnotiformes > Hypopomidae > Brachyhypopomus > Brachyhypopomus gauderio. Next base: position 21,408,304 of record NC_135217.1, on the reverse strand, counting down.
AAATGGTTTAAGCTGACTAATCATTTTACAGACCAACACTATGAAAACTATTCTGGTTTCTTTTTGAAATACAAGAGGTGTAAACCACCAAGATATTTCTTTACCCATTACCTTACAGTACACACCACTGTCCGCCCTTCTGAAAAAACAAGTTTTTAACACATGCCCCCCTTGCTACCAACTCAAAACTGGTATAAAAGCAAACAAACAATACTCTAATTTTAGTTAGTTATTGATTGATAATTGATATATGAATAGGTTAAGTGTACCAGATTGCTATCTAAGTAAGATGTTTTGAGTGCACATTCTCCTGTGCCTTGATTCAGGATTGTGTTCATTTAGAAACTGTTCCAAATTTAAACACACATCTTCACAGAGACAGAAATAAAAGAAATACAGAAAAATTGGCTTTTTTGTGCCATCTGCAAGAAAGTTGACAATCAAGCTATCAATTTTAAGGTGCAATGATAGTTTTAAGATTCAGTCAATATCTGTGTTTAAAAAGCATATTTGCCCATATTTGCAAAAAATGCTGGGATGCAAAACTATATTCTTTCCAATCTTACAAATTAATGATAATAGTTATAATAATGGTAATAAATTTCCAAAGTAAAATAAAAGTGTAAAACATTCACATTATTTTTTCTGTTTCTACCCACAATGCAAATCATGTGGAAAAACAGCAGCAGTAAAAAATAAAATTAAATAAACTAAAAAGACAATACTAAGATAATTTTCCCCCATTTTAACAAAACATTTATAAAATATATATGTATATATGTGTATATATAAAAGAAAAATCTGAAAATACTTCTTATTCCTTTTAGTAAAGCAAGCAGTGTCTTCTAAAATATCTGCTCGTTTTGATTTTTTTCTTGTTTTTTGAAAAAAGCAAGGTGTACACGGGGCAAATACTGACAAAACAAACACTAAACAAAGGAAAATCAAAATTATTCAAAAAAGACAAACACAAAAGAGAAAAACAAAAAAAAGAACCCTTAAGAGAAGATTCGGATAGCCTGTGTGACAAGGGTGTGGCAAACGGGGCACTCAGGATGGTTTAGCTCACAGATTCGGATGGCACACTCCATGCAGAAGAGGTTGTGGCCACAAGGGACCAGAGCGGCTGTCACCTTGCTCTCAAAGCAGGTCATGCAGTCCCGGGCCACAGCAGGAGGAGAGTCCGGCACTGGAAGCCGGCCAGCAAACGGTGCCGAGGCAGAAGTGGGCTCGCTGTGGGCGCGCCGTGCCTGGGCGTGGGGGGAGCCGATGCCCGTGGAGCCGCCGCCGGTTCCGCAGGGTTCCGGAAGGCCAGGCGACGGTCTGCTCAGGGGCAGAGGCAGGCCTCCAAAGCTCTTGGAGCGCTGCTGAACATAGTAGGCCACCTGTTTGGGGTAGTCGGGGTCGCCCCATCCCTGGGAGCCCTCCGAACCAAAATAAGAGCATGGCTTGTCCCCATTGTTGGGGAAATCGCCCTTACTGTAAATGCCACTGCTTCCACTTCCACCCCCTCCTCCACCCCCACCACCACTGCCTCCGACCATGGCGTCAGAAAAATTCTGCCGATAGCTGCTGGTGAGTGGCTTGCGCTGGCCCCCCTGTAGCCCCCACACCTGCTGCAGACGAGACTCCAGACCCCCGTTGCCACTCTCAGGGCCCAGGCAGTCGTTCTCGTTGTTGTGGTCGTGCAGCCCACCTGTGCGGAAGGCGATGTGCGCCTCGATCTCCTCACGTGCCCGCTCCGCGTTCCCCGGGGAGCCTGTGATCTCGAACACGGGGTCCCGGTCCCGACTTGGTGTGACAATGTAGGTGCATGTCTGCTGCTGGATGCGCTTGATGGTGGAGCCTTTGGGGCCCACCACCAGGCCCACGACCCTGTAGGGCACCCGCACCTGGATGGTGGTCTGGCCGGGTAACAGAGTCGGTGGTGATCCGTTGAAGGAGACACCCAACTTGTTCCTGGAGGCCCGCAGCATGGAGAAGTGCTCGGCTGCGGAGATGATCTCACGCCTAGCTAACGCCACGTCTTCCTTGCGGCCGGTGATGAGAAAGACAGGCTCCTCGCCCCGGACTGGGGTCTTGATATAGGTGTTGGTCTTCGCCCGTAAGGCTTTGATTTTGCAACCTGTGAAGTGGACAGGGGGACCATGAGTGATTCTGCAATGCATAGATCTCATAAGATGTACTTTATGTGTATTTTTGTACTTGATCCTTAATTACATGACTATAGTCAAATAGTGAAATATTGTGGTTTTTCTATATGAAAGAGCCAAATCATATCCTCATTTAATATATTTCATCACAAAATTAAATTACAATATGACCAGGACTGTACCAGTGGCGTGTTCTTGTGTTACACTTGATTTAACTTAAAAATGAGAACTCATTTAGGAAGGAAAAGGTTTTTACCCCTTTGTTCCACATAGTTATATAGAAGTTCATTTGAATATTAAATTGTGAACCGTGAACCTGACAAGGATAACACTGTAATATGAAAGCACTCTTACTTAAGCACTCAAGCACTTTTTTCCATATTCTGTTTATGCTTTAACTGTCAGTGAAAATGTTTTAAACAACAAAAACAGCAATATATTTTGCTCCTGTAAATCAGTGTAAATTAGACCTGTAGTTATACACTCTTATAATGTTATGATGTGTATCTTGAGGATGATTGCATCATATTCAGTAAATGACAATATTATTGTGATGTCATGCTACAGTTCTTTTTAATAAAGTAAAAACGGTGCAAATTTGAGGCTCAAAATATGGCTAATGAGATTTGTAGTAGAGGAATGTTTCATAATGTAATTTCTATGGAGAGTTACATATGATACACACATATGATATGAAAATATTACATTACTATACAGGTCCAGTATCACAATGCTGTTATGCAGCAATGTATTGTTACAGCCCTACTTTTAATAGATATTTTACATATACCACATAACTTTTATACAGGATAAAATCAGCATCATTTCCAGGTCATCAAACCTTGGAATAGATGCAGTTTTCTGAAATATTATTATTTAAGGAAATACATGATGTTAAATTGACATTTGTAAATCTGTGTATCCTGTAAAACTATAGCTTTGCTCTATTGTCTACTGGCCCTAATTTTATTTGATAAAATACTAGACATCAAACTTTAAAACTATAGAACTTTATTACATCATGTGTAATATTTTTCTCCTCTTCTGACCTTTAAATAAATAACAGACCCTGGAATAAGACACTAATTTTAATGTAATTAAATGGTTATTAACTAAAAAGTAAAAAATTATTAGCATCAGAGTTCCAGTTGATTTTTTTCAGTATTAATAAGCAACCATTTAAAAGAGGGTTCTTACACCAGCATGAGTTTATAAATAATAGTACCTAATGTTTTCTCAACCTAGAAAAATAGTCACAAGTAATGTCTAGGATATAAATCATTTTCATATGTGCACTCTTTAAATGTTATTGATTATGCCAACAGGAGGAAGGTCACCTGAGGACAAAGAAAGAAACACATGTAAAAACAACAAAATTACAGAAATAAAGGATTTCAAGAAATTAAATAACAGATCCTCCTTGACACATTCCATTCATTGATATAAAGAAATGTAAAATAACAAGCCGCAGTATTGTGGGCGAGAATCATTTTGGGCGGTTCACATGCAGCATGGAGGCGTTTATTGCTCCTGGCTGCTGGGTGGGATTTTGTGAAGGCCCTGGCCGTTCTTCTGGCCATGGGTCCTGCAGTATAGCCAGGTAACGAAACCTCATCCTGCTGTGTATCACAGCAGCTCGATAGGAGAAAACAAGCACAACAAAAATAAACGAAGAAAGAAAAAAAAACAAAACAAAAAAAAAAACAGCCTGCATAGAGCATCTAGTGGTGAGAGCAGGGCGCGTGTGCTCGTCTCGCGGTGCTGAGGAGCCCCCTCGTGTTGCAGGACTAGCGCCCCTCGTAGCAGGCTTGGCAGACAGTGCAGGTGAATGGAGCGTGCTTACTACCGCCATTCGGGCCACGCACCCTCCACATCAAGGCGGTACGGGCCGGCCTAATGCCTGATGATGGTACCGTCACGGGCGACAGCCCATGTGGATCGGGCCGTGGATGGTCTCGGTGATGCTTGTTTTTGATGTCACATCTGATGTTACGTGTGATGTCATCAACAAGTAAAAATGTTTTCCATGTTTATGTGAGTGGACACAGGTACGAATGTGAAATCCGATCAGTCTGAATTAATGAATAAAAAAGGAAACAATTCATAGTACTTAAGTGCAAAAATCCCCTTTAAAGCACTCATACACTTCACAGCATCTTCTGAATTGTATAACCACCTCCTTCAATATTTACAAATCAATGCATAAATACAAATGTGTCATCATTTCCTGCCAAGACAAATTCTAAGTCTCCCAAGCAGAGGATGTAGCTGCACTTTAAATCACTAATAAAGCACCAAATGAAAAGCAGCTCTTCCCAAACCCTCCTAATCAGCACTTTTCAGTCAAAGCAAAGCCCTCTGGTGCACTGGTCTTAACCCACGGCACTCCCCCCCCCCCCCCCCCCCCCCCCCATCCCCACAACCACCCCACCCCACCCCCCATTAAAATTCAAGGACACACTTCGCAGTAACCAGCAAGAGCTACATAGAAAAAATGCAAGTGTTTCATGGTAGATGCATATCCACAGGAACAGAACAGTCAAAGGCTTTTTGAGGGGCAAGAGTTTTGTGCATTGTTTGTGTACAAGTGCGTGTGTGAAAGTGTTGGTAAAAGGACTGTCCTCTGCGGCCGCTCCTCGGAACCTCCCCTGACCCCATGCTGGTTGAGCGTGTGGATAGAGGGAGGCTATGGGGATGTTGTATTGGTTGCCTGGGCGTGACTCTTCTACAGTGAGCAATGACTCTGGGCTCGCACAGCCACTCTTATCAGCACATCTCCACATGCTGAACAAAGCCTGACAACAACCACTTTCATAGCCATGCATTAATAAACTAGAATGTTTTTAGTAAGTGAGAGCATTGTGAGAAGACAACGCAGAACACTGTAAATGATGAGCAGGCCAGCAGGAGTAGGCTATCACTTGAACTTGTGTGTTGGACAACAAAAGGCCATAACGTCATTCAGTAGCAGAAGCACGTTGTTCTTTCTTCCGTCTGCACACGTTTTTACATCTCACAAAATCGCAGAAACCATTAGTTCAACATATCGCTGAGTCACGTTTTAACATATTTATTTTTAATGCGATGAACAGTTTTTCTTTAGTAATACAGCTTCTCCTTCCAACATCGCCTGGCACTTTCACGCCTTTGTTTGACAGCTGCGTGATCGAGAATCTCCAACAAGTACTGGAACGATCTTAAAAAGTGCTTCTATGAACTCCACAATCACTTTGAAGACCCCAAAAACATTAGCAGGAAACAAAGTTATTCAGCAGCCTATTCAACACTTACTGTTACCCAAACCAAATAACGAGGCGAGCTGCAACTACACGCTGCATTAAAATTCTCAAAGAAACTGTGTGGTCAGCTAGACGGAAACATTTTCTGTCACCAAACGCGAATTGTAAACACTTACGAAGATATATCACAAAGTTACCCGCCGTTAAGTCTGTTCTCGTGCTAGTTTTTCTTTCTTTCTTTCAAATCAGTCCCCCGCGCTCAGACGACAAAGGAAGCGCGTGCTTCCAGAGCCCGTGTGCGCGTCTGCATGCTGACATTGATGGCGTGCATCTACAATAATGCCACCATGAGGTAACGGGTACACTGCTGCTTTTGTTCTGTGCCTTAAAGGTAATCACACTGCACCAACGCGGGCAATCCTGTGCCATATGTTTTTTGGCTGGTGTGTTGTGACTATTGCATTTTCTGAATGGCTACAGTGTGGGTCGTAGCTAAATAACAAAACTGGACCACCACTCCCTTTTCATTGTCAGTGTAACCAGACGTTGGTTTGGAGACACCGCAGAAGCACTCGGAGACACTTGGTGATTGTAAGTTTAAGACAAGTTTAAACAATGCAGAGCATCAATGCCTTTACCTTGCCTCCCCACTATTTCCGCCACATGTTCAGAGCTTGGCACTGGGACGCACTCGGTGATGTTGCTGCCCCGTCCTTTCGTTTCAGCGGAGGTGCTCTCGTACAGGGCGCACAACTTGCTCTTCCCCTGTAAGACACCGGTGTCTCCTCCGCCGCCTCCTCCCCCGACGCTGTTCGCGTGGCCGTGATGGTTGTTGTTATTGTTACTCCGGTCCTGAACTCCAGTGGCAGGAGCCCCGCCGCCGTCCTCGCCTTCCCCGAGACCCAACAGAGAGAGCTGGCCCAGCGCGACTCTAAGGGCACGGGAGTCGTCTTCCTCCTCGTCGGGCGGCGCCAGTAGACTCTCGGTACCGAAGCCGGAGCCGGCCAGATCCCCGCCGTAGCCCCCATTTTTGTCCATGATCCCTGCTAGAACCAGCAGGCTAGGCATGGCTAACAAAGAGTATGAGACAAAGACACGGGAAAGAGACTGTAGGAACAGCACCCTTGCCGCCTCCTCCTCCTCCTGCCTATTCCCCCTTTGCGCTAGTCCCTCCCACAGAACAGCCCCTTCCCTCAGCCCGCCCGTCCCAATACTTTTGTGCACAAGGCAAACGGGACACAAGGCTGTCTGCGCCGAGAGGGGCAAGGCGCTTTCATGGCTCCACCCCGTCTGGTTCACACCGTCCCCTCCTTGCGGAGACGGAGCGGGCCGCCTTCTCCTTACACCACTACGTCTGTTTCTCATTCTGCTGGCATTCCGTTACCCATTCTCCAGTTGCAAACCTTAAAGCTTATGAATATTGCCAAGACGGGTACAGTCGGACTAACACGGCCTTTGTTAAGGAGAATATTTCGCATAATAGTTCATATTCGTCACGAGAAAAGCTGCAGGCTTCAAAGAACAGTTTCGCTTTTGCCCGCGCGCCTGCTATATAATTAACTTTTAAAAAACATTTGAATGCTAAATGTTTATTTTTTCCTGCAAAATCATGATGAAGCATAGCCTGCACAGTGTCGATGGAGCACACGTGCAACTCATCGCTCAGCCATTTTATGAATCTATGGGATTTGAATCTGGGGCAGAACTGCGCCTCATGTGCCCCGAAATGTAAATAGTGGAGCTGATATAATTTGGGGGTCCGCCCACCTCACTTGCTGTCGGGGTTGCGGCGGGTCAGTGTGGCGGTTTGACTAGCGTCGCGTACGGAGTGTTACGGAGGCTACTGGGAGTTGGTCTCCGGAGGGAGTTGTCAGACAGACGTTGCGGAACCTGCGCCGCAGCACCGACTCGTTTTTGAAAAAAACAGTGCGCCGATCTAGTAAGCAGAGCACTTGTGGCTCGAGTCTTCAAAAAAAGAGTCTTCAGTACGGACATGCCCGCGCCTAGCGGCAGTTATATAATTTTCAACAGTAATAACAGTCTTCACTTTCTTTTACAATATAACATAATATGCTTTGAGTTTATACTGACTTGATGCTGATATAAGAAAAAGAGGACAATAGTTTTTTTTTTCTCTCTGGTTTTCTGAACTGAATGGATTTCTAATGTACATTCATTATCAAGTGTTCATTATTGAACAGACTGTCTGGAAACAAGTGGGCTGATTCACTTGTATCCATGGCTATTCGAAATTACGCGACATGATCCAGTAAATCAAGGATTTGATGGCAGTAAGTGGATCAGGTGCTGTATTTGCACAAAATAGGTGCTCCTCAGCAAACTGTGGAAAGTCTTATTATTTAATTTTTACAAACTACTGTAGAAAAACAGAAGTATGATGAAAGAAAAGCTGGACCCAGGGTATGAGGTCAAATTATGGTAGACTTCTTTTAGGTATGCTGGATCATGGCCAGTGTCTAAGTGACAGTCAGAATGTCCAAAAGGTCATGTGCTTGCACTAATGGTGTCCAGTGGGAACCCAAGGCCAAAATCAATATCATCTATGGATCACAGATGTTTCCCTCTTGCTCTGTCTGTGGGAATGAGTCTTTTGTCTCTCTCTCTCTCTCTCTCTCTCTCTCTCTCTCTCTCTCTTTTATTTATTTATTTTTTTACATTTGATCTGTTTTTATCTGCTTAGTCAAATCACATTTCATATGAGGTTAATGGCGAGTTGCTGTCACTTAGAACATCTCAGAAGTGGGGCTTGTGATATTCTGCATGATTACGTCACAGGTCATTAATCCATAAAGCTCTTTATAAAAGGCAAATCACAGCTAGCATTCAGTGTTCATATGCAGGAATGACCTAATATGACATCATCTACTAGAGAGTGTGTCTGAATACAGCAGTCATCTGATGGGAAGTCATGTGATAAGAACAGCCAGTAATTTGGTGGCTTATTGCTTACATGTAAATTTTATTCAATAGTGTCTTTTGAAGTAGTCATATTGATATTTTGTGTTATAACATTATTATGAGTATCATCATCATTATTATCATTAATAATCAAAATACAGAGTTGTATTAAAATGAGCAGGTAAAGGTACATTTTAGTGATTTTGTCATCTGTGTTCTGTGTAGCTTTTCTAACTCCTTCTACTTTTAGTATTGCTTTGAATCAGTCAGACTGGTTTCAACAGACCACACAATCGTTATTTCCTTAGTTGGTCTTGGTCATAAAAGCATTCAACTGCTATGATTAGGTACACTAAGATGTATAATTTGTAATACATGTCTGCAGTAACACTTGAAAGCATATATATTTATATATATTTACAATGCAGTTTGTAAGTAATTGGACAGTTCATGTTTTGGGTCTATTCTCTAACATGACTTGATTTAGGAGTAATTGGTACAGCTGTTACAAAGTTTTTATTTGATATACATTCATCTCAGTTTATGGCGCTAAACCTTTTTTGAAGAAAATTTTATCAATACCCAGTTCTTTCCACCTTTATGGAATCGCATGGACTAGATTATAGAGATTAATTGTTTTACACCTGAAGTCTACATTTGTTGTCTCTCAGCACAAAGAATAAAGAATTGAGCTTATCATCAGCAGAATACCTTTCTGACCACAGTAGTGGATGCCAGACTCTCCACTGATGTCCCCCAAAGCTCAGTAGTTGGGCCTTTCCTTTTCTGCTATACCTGCTCTGGTAGTAAGGTCATATCCTCACATTGTTTCTTATACTACTTCTATGCTGATGATACTCAAGTGATTTTCTCTTTTCCACCTTCTGAAACTCAGGTTTCTACTCATATCTAAGCAGGCCTAGCAGACAGCTGTTCATGGGTGGCAGCTCATCACTTGAAGCTAAGCCTCAGGAAGACTGAGCTCCTATATATTGCTGGAGATGTCTCCCCGAGTCAAGACCTTGGGATCTCACTAGGGAACTCTCAGATCTCCACCTGACAAGGCCTTGGGGTACCTCTGAATATCCAACTGTCATTCTCCCCTCATTTTGCCAACTTGACGTGGTCGTGCAGATTGCTCCTTTGCAACATCAGGAATATCTGGCCATTTCTCTCCACAGACGCCATTCAGGTGCTTGTTCAGTCTCGAGTTTGGAATACTGCAGCTTGCTTCAGGCAGGGCGTCAGACCCCTGCAACCCATCCAGAATGCAGCTCTGTACAGCTTGTTTTTAGCCTCCTGAAGTTCTTCCATGTCATCCTCTTACTGCATTTCCTTCACTGGATCCCTGTATTGGGTCACATCAGATAGAAAATGCTGACACTCGCCTACAAAGCCATAACTGGACCAGCTCCCACATACCTAAAAGCACAAATCAAACCCTGTTCTGCAACACACTGCCTTCGAGTCTCTAGCACTGCTTGTCTTAAACCACCATCCCAGAAGACATAAAGAAGACATTCATCAAGACTGTGTTCTCTCTTCTGGACACTGGTTGTGTTTTCAACCAAAGACAGAGGACTCACATCCTCAGAGTCACTAAGAACTAAAAAAAAGACTTTTACTTCCCATCCAGGTCTTTAATCTAATAGTATTTGTAACACTGACCTGTCTATTGTTACTGGACAATATGTGTTTGATGGAGAATACAAGAACCGTAAGCTTTAAAAAAAAAAAAAAAACCTTTATAGTTTTCAAACAGGTCCCTAGCATACGCAGTGATGTAGACATATTTATGTCTAAGAAAGTAAAGGGAAGATTACACAAGCTTCAAAGGGTTTATCACAAAATGCAAAATCTATTCTTCGGGCCTCAAACACAGAAAAGGCCAGGTTACATATACATAAAAAAGGTTTGCCTGTAATGGAGTGATGGAGGCAGGAAAGTGTGGAGGGGAAAGTACCTGCTCGTCACCCTGAAGATAACACCCCATCTCTGGAACACGAACGTGAACTGATGTGGGTGCCAGCGGAGCGTTCCATTTACTCCCAGTGTCATTACCAGCCTTGTGACTCGTGACACAAGATAAGTATAAGAAGATGAATTCAGACATCTTAATGCTCAGCTCAAGCCAAGTGGCTCAAGACACACTGGGCAGTGTTTCAGGTCACAGTGGGACAGTGACCTGAAACATACTGGTAAAGCATTAATTGAGGTTTTAGGGCCAAAATATGTAAATGTACATCACTGGCCAAGTCATTGACCTGATAAGAACCCTGTTGAGAAGACAATGCTAATACAAAAAGCCTCTCAAACAAGCAGGAACTAATATGGACTGCCTGACCACAGAAAACACCCAGTGTCTCATTATACCTCTGAGCTGCATATTTCAGGCAGTCATTGATTGCAGAGGATTTGCAACCAACTAAATATAACAGTTTTATTATTATGTCAATTTGCCAAATTACTTTTGGCTTCTTGAAATAGCTGCCGTATGATGGGAAGTCGTTAATACAAACGCTTGTGCATGTGTGCACCCAAAAGGTCTGTGCACCAAAAAGTTGACAGTGTGATTTCTACACTCATCACTAATTTTTTTAGAAACATTTGCTTCATACACACACACCACATAGATGTGCAGTTAGAGATGCAGCGGGTACCACATGCAGTCTGTGTTATTCTCATGTGCTTCTGCTTGTCACGGTACGGAGGGCCCCCTACTGGTCGCGCCCGTCTACAGCAGCAGCTTGTCCTGTGGGTGTGGCGTTGTGTTCGTCCCTCAGGTGGGCGGAGTCCGCGATCCGTCTCACCTGAGGGTCGTTTGCTCATCTATATATGTCTTGTCTTTGTAACAGTTGACCGCTGGTTATTATATCCTTAATTCGGATCAGTTCACGGGTTTTGGTTTGCGCACTTTACATATTAAACCATCCTATTTCCCTGAGACTTGGCGTGATCGCTTCCATTTATTTTCGCTCACCCTACCCGTCACACTGCTGTCATTTATTGTTGCACAACCAGTTTTAAATCTCATTGCATTTTACATTTTGGTATAGTTTTTATAGTTTTGTATAGTTTATTCTTTTAGAGCATCTTATATTGTATTGCACTAGTTTTACATCTCAGTTACAGTACAGTATATTTAACTGCATCATTATAAGCTACTGTATGCCTCAACTAATCCATCCATCCATCCATCCATCCATCCATGTCTGGATAACTGGACCGTTGCTGGATGTTTTTGGGTGGTGGACTGCTCCTGCCCATTGTGTTGAGAATGATCCACAATTCCTGTAACATTTGATCAGCCATGGTTTTATGCTCACAAAGTGAATTGGGAAAAGGTGTTGCCAGCAAATTGTGCACAGCAGCAGGTGAGCTGTGACCTGTAATTACACTTTAACAAGGTGTACCTAAAAATGTGGACAGTGAGCGCTGGGGAGGTAAGGTCAGTACTTCTAACAGTGGACAGTGGGTATAGATTTCAGTCAGTATAGACATAAAATTTATTCTTATAGTCTGCACTTTACCTTCAAGGTCACTGTTTAATATTAAGTACTGTTGACTCCCATGCATAAACAATTAATAAAAACGATCGGTGTTCGATTAATTAGGACCTTCACTGTATGTTCTCTTTGAATGAATGTCAGAATTTCAAGTGAATGAGGTTACTACCACAGATACATAAGGTAATGCCTTGAGTGGAAACACTCAGCCCTCAACTGGGAGGATGAGTCAGGTGGGTATGACCTCATTGCTTTCTCTTAGGTATTAGGTCACTCCCCCCCCCCCCCCCCCTCTCTCTCTCTCTCTCCCTCTTCTCTCTTTCTCTGCTTTTGCTTCTCCTCATCAGAGATGCTTAGCAAACAACACACAACAGTGCTCCAGATTTTGACAATATCCTGTTACAGTTACCTAGAGTATGACTTAACTGAATTAGAGTTCATGATGTCTCCCTCTCTCTCTATAAACAAATAAACTGAAATTAATGTGTTTGCGTAACATTGATAGATCCGATAAATGGAGTGAGTTTGAATGGCTGCTGCTTTAGAAATCTGGTATAATAAACAGCTGCTGTCAAACTAAAAACTTGTCTTAATTGATCAAGCATCTGGACATAAGAGTACTCATATAAGATCAGCCCTCCTGTTCATTTAACTGTTCAATAATCTATTAAAACAGAAAATGGTAAAAACAGATACAAGATTAGCACATGCATCAGTCTTTTTAAAATGTTCAGCAGTATTGCAATGAGAATATAATATGGGGTTTACATAAGGAAAACTCTGCAATCAGTAGAGCCAAGTGTCATTATGAAAAAAGAAACTGCATTATTATTCCACTATGGGGCGCTATTATCCATAGTCTCACCTCAACACATGTTCTGTCTGAAAGTTAGATCTTGCATTAATGTTTTCAAATGAAAAAAAAACATCTAATTTAATTGAGGCTTGAACAATGATTCATCTTCTATTAATTTCAACAAATTATATCTGAAATTAATCCTCCACGAGCACAGTGGAAGTGTAAAGTCAAATGGCATTACCGTGTGATTCCCTCAATCAATGTCGCCATCCATTTTCATGTTAATCAAGACTCCCAGTCATCGACGGGACTTTGAAATCTGAGCATCATTCATTGCTCCTCTTTCTTGTCCATCATCACAAGCCTTCATTATTGAATTTCCCCAGACCCAAGTGCATAAAACAGAACCTCCCCTCATTTGTTTGCTTGTTTAAACGGTTACTGATATGCATTTCTGTGGTTTCAACTGATACTGAGCAGAGGATGTCGTGGTTTGATCCATCAAACATTTGAGCATCTGAGTAAGACCTGCTCGTTGTGCTCCATAACCCATAAAGCAGTGTGTAAGATGAGTCCATGTAAGCATTGGTCATTTACATCAGGAGACTGACCTCATATGGGCCACTAATGCAGTTCAGACTTAACATAACCATATAGTCTTCTGCAGTCATCCATGACTCAACTTTGCCTCCTTCTTACCTAATTTCAGTGGGAGGGTCATTTTATCAGGCTGAACTAACTGTAAACTCAGTCCAGTATAATGTTCTTGAGTTCGGGTGTAAGAAATGCCTTCCGAAATGGAATTTTAAAACATCTAAAATATTGTTTTAGAATACCCACAGCAAGATGATTTTCTTTAGTACCTCAATGAGTGTTCAGTATTTGTGGGGAATATTGGAAACGTATCCCAGGTGGTTACTCAATTAAGCAGGTTGAGTAAATTTCAAAGGTGGAAAAAGCTTTGTCTCAGCATAATGTAATTTAATGGGTTCATGTTTTATTATTATCGAATGTTAAAAAGTAAAATAAAGAAAAAGTAGGTGTGCCCAAACCTTTGATTGATATTGTACTTGTGTCCTACTGTAATACCCCCTAATGGCTTCGTTAACAAAAGGCTATATTTTATCCACAAAACAAGTAGACAAAACACCCTCTGGTGGATGACATCGGCATTACAGGCCTGAATTCTGACGTTATTGATGAATTTCCCCATATTATTGATCGCCTATACACAGCTCTGACAGAAGGAAAAAACAACAAAACCAAAGTTTGTTTTCAATTTCTGAGTTACTGAAAGATCTTTTATTTCAAGTTCTTCTTCTTCTGTAGTACCCTACACCTATAATATAGATTTATATTGTTATATTATAATATTACATAATATCTTTATGAAAGGGTGATTTTAATGACTCATTCTTTTCCATGTAGAAAATGCCCAGAGGCATTGCATTATCAATTTACATTTCCAATATATAATTAAGTACTTCTGGTCATGGTTATAGTTGTTTGTTTTAGAATGGATTATTTGTGTACTTAGATTTTTAAATGGATTATCTGGTCTGGAAATCTTATCAGGAATCTTATTGGTAGAAATTGACAACAGGAATAGTTTCCTTCTTGATTGTATTGCTTTGAATAGATTTCGACCTGAAAGACTGCTGAAGAGATTAATAATTCCACCTTTGTCTAATATATCTGCTTATCTACAATATCTGCTTCATATTGTGCATCTTGTAGTTTCCAAATACATTTAAATAAGAACAATTCTACTTTAAAATCATCAACTTAAATGTAATGTTTCATAAAATATGGGATGTCTGCTACCATGGCCTTTATCGAAGTCCCCTCAACTGACACATGACAAGTTGAATCTGCTTCTGTACTGGAAACACAAGGAGCTTAAAATAATTTATTTTTGTTTTTCATTATGGAGTGCATTCTAATGGTCTAGAGTGACATAAGAGGCCTTGACTCAAACCACTGTCATCACACAGTAGATTTATACTGAGTGAGAGCTTAACCAGCTAATACATTACTCATCACCAAGGACCATTAAATCATTGAAGGTCATTACACTCTTCACTGTAATGTCATCACAATTTCTTTTTTTCATTTAAAATGATTTATTAGTCTAAATGTTTTCTAGCACACGAAGATCCAGTTACACAGATATGTAGCAATAAAATGATGACCTGAATGGTTCATCTACACCCGTGTTTGTTCTAATGTACGTCAGACAGAAGAACCGCATAAAGAATGACAAGCTTTGCTTTCACAGCCGAGGTAGAGTGGTAGGACAAGAATTAACCACGTACATACCAAAACATGGCAAAGCTGAATCTTTTGAAATGTTAAAGATTTTTTTTTTCTGGAACTGGAAACTACATGTTATAGAAACTGAAGTTCGCCACATCTACAGAATCTTACACATCATGGCTAAAAGCACGTGGACTCATGACCTTCACAAATATACACCTTGCAGACCACAGGAGTTGTTAAAGCAGGTTTTCTTGGACAGACTTCACTTTCTACATGGGCTACAGTCACCCAAATTGTTATCAACAAGTTTCAAAGCATACGACTACAGGGTCTACATTGTCCATATCCAGGCTTGCCCCAAAACAGCCTCAAACCATTATCACTACTCCTCTAAACTTGACTGTTGGCACTAGACATTCCAGTGGGTAGGTACGACATCAGCCAAACCCAGATTCATGCATTAGACTGCCAGATAACGAAGCCTGCTTCATCATTGCAGGGATCACAAATCCACTGCTCCAGAGAGCAATGGCGGTGTGCTTTACAACACTCCAGCCAACACTTGGCAATGCGCATAGTGATCATACGGCCTGAGTACAGCTGCTTGGCCATGGAAATCCATTTCATGAAACTCCTGACCCACAGTTCTTGTGCTGATGGGGCTTCTGTAGGCTGTTTGAAACCTTGTAGTGTGTGATGTAACAGAGAACGGGCAATTTTTACAAGGAAAATGTTGGAGTACCGACGATAATGCCATCTGAATGAAGGACAGTTCCTATCTTTTTCCATTTTCTTGTGTGTGTGTGTGTGTGTGTGTGTGTGTGTGTGTGTGTGTGTGTGTGTGTGTGTGTGTGTGTGTGTGTGAAAGTGTGTTCACCACCTGTGTTCGGCAATTTTCCTACTTGTGTAGATATAACCATTCAAAACCATTGTCTTCAATCCATGTGCATAATGCACAATAGTGGAATCACATTTCTTGTTATTTATTCTTCATTCTTAATTTATATCGTTAGTTTACAACCATTCTTTAGTATACATAATAATAACCCTTCCAGTTGTTCCACGGTCCTGTTGACCTTCTCCTCCTGTCCTGGGAGTTGGCCTATATTTGTTATTGCACCACTGTTTGGTTTTGAAGCCGTCGTCTTAACAAGATGTGTTAAGCTTGGTCATACACAAGGCAGTACACACAAGATTATTAACATAATCAGAATGATGAGGATATTCGGTATTGCAATTTGATACCATTCCCCAAACCAAGACTCAGACCAACCTTAAGGATCCCTTGAGGCTGAGTGATTCTGGGCCAGCATATTTTGTATCTTTCTTTTGTGCCCAATTACGTCTGTCAGATTTCTTTCATCTGGTATGTAAGTGCAGCAGGTGTCGTTAATCGTGGCACTAACTCCCTGAGAGCTTCACCGCTATTTCCCTCTTCAGCTGCAGATGAGCTGCCTTTGGTTCTGACTGAACCACACACACGTCTTTTGCATTGTTGTTCTACTACTGTATCATCGTCAATAATGGATATCTCTAAGCACAACTAATTCACTTGTGTCTCAAGCTATATTCGGCTTTTTAAAAATGAATCTTAACAACTTCATGATCATGACTTCACGACGACTCACGATATCTTACAGTTTATTGATTTGTATCATAGCATGTGTAAAGAATTTAAACATCAAAGGATGTTTGTGCTCAGTGGACATGAATGAAGAAACCAAAAAACTCAGAGAGGAAAGAGAGAAATCCTGGGAGGAGCAGCTCATAGGATTTAGAGTAATGGGCCCCGTGACAGATTGTTTATGGTCAGAAATTATTACAGCATTTATTAAAGTTTATGAACATTTATTATAACATTAATTATATGTTATACAGAATATTATAGCATATCTAATTAGAGCATCTATTGTAGATAATAAAAATGTATTATAAGATTTATTTCCACTTTATAAAGAGGTTAGTTAAGTCATTCATCTTTCATTTCACAGTTTTTGAGTGACAGTCGATATGACAAAAGAACAAACTTCTATTTTATTTATTTATTCACTTTGCTTCCCAGTGCCAGCACCATTGTAACTGTATGTATTTACAATATTTGTTATTTTCATCAATAATTTCTACCTCAAATTCTGTCTCCATTTAGTGACTATAAAAAGCACGCTATAATAATCTTACAAATAAAACAGAATACTTATGGATCCTAGATAGGTTGGCATTGTCAGATGTTGCTATGAGGTTAGGAAACTTATAGAAACTTTAAGAAACAGAACTTTGCAACCCCATGGGATGAATGTCTGGATTTACATAGGTATTGTTTTGAACATACACTGGTTTCACACCCTATAACTTCAGAAACATTTTGCTTGCTCAGCAGTAGAAAACCTCCACCTGAAACATCCTGTTTTTACACCTCACTGCTGCCATAGCAACAACTGGTGTCATTAGTGCCATGTCCATTAGCATTAAAATGCCTCCCCCCTGGAAACAATAAACCCTGAATTCTGATGGTCTGAAGGGCATCAACAAAAAATCACCAAGTATTATCTTGCTTACTCCAGTGTAAAGCTGAATACATCTCATGCAACAATATACAACCAACAACTCCTCCAGGAGGAGGGAGGGACGGAGGAGAAATGGGAGGTGACAGTTGCTCCTTTTGTGCTAGTTATTTTAGTGGACGTGTTAATAAATGTACATGTAGTACATCTAGAGGGGTGCGGGCTACAGTAGCACAGTTATTATTTGACTGGTCATTTATCACACTGTTGATGAGCATGTCTTTGATGTTTTGTCTTGTCTGTAGGAGATTAGTGAAGTATTATCTAGTTCTTCAGATGTGTCATGGATATAATTTTTTTCATGCTGCCTGATAATTATACCCAAAGGTAGTATTAACAATGAGAACACATGAAGAGCCGATACAGAACCCTGAGGGACACTATAATGAATGTAATGGCTCATGTAATTTTGAAATGTTACAAAAAGTAGAAAAATTCTGTCCTCCAGATAATTTTGTGTTGAATTAATTTAGGACACATCTACAGAGACCTATCCAGAACATGTACTATGGTTTAAATTCTGGTTTTATTCTTTGCATATGTAATACACATAAGGTGCATGATTTACTAATATTTAACTTTTGGTAATAATTCTGTATTTACATCAGTGCTGCCTTTATTGATTTATTTTCTTAGTTATTTATTAAAAATGACTTTTACCTTGGCATGTCATGAAACTCCAGATATATAGGGCTTATTAAATGTATCTGTCACTACATCTCAGCCAGTCAGCTGCTCTGAGCTTTTAGCATGTTATATTGCATACATAGAGTATGCATACATACATATAATGTCTGAACTATATAAATAATAGGTCCTGTTTTATTGGTTGCTTGTTTTCTAATAATTTTAGTTTCCATGGTGATTTGTTCTTACATGCCAACATTCTTACAGGTGGTGATACAAATGGTAACAGGTAGCATGAAAACAACCTGATTTATGAAACTGTCCATAGATAAACAATAATGGAAAAGATATGATTAAAACCGTGATAACATTATAACAAACAAATATCAGACATCAGATGCCACCCAGGAGTGAACCTACATTACCAGTCAAATTAACAGCATTTTTTTTACAGTGTATAAGTTGATACATGTCATATTTATATTTATTTAAATTTATACAATAAATACCCACCCTGCTCCAAGAAATGGGAGCTAGACCCTACTTCAAGAATCGTGTTGTAGAGTTGAGGCTGTATTGTCACGGTGACAGCTCCGGACCCCTCCTTGTGGGCGTGTCGCTACGTTGTCTGCATGCCGTTATGTCCATGTTTGTAGTTTCGTGGGTGTGGGTCGTCTGTAGTCTCACCTGTGCCTTGTCTCAAGATCGTGAGGGTATATGTTAATCACCTATTTAATGTGCGTTGAGTTGAGGTTGTATCATGTGGAGTTGAGGCTGTATCATGTAGAGTTGAGGCTGTATCATTTAGAGTTGAGGCTGTATCATGTTGTGATGTTGAGGCTGTATCATGTGGAGTTGAGGCTGTATCATGTAGAGTTGAGGCTGTATCATGTAGAGTTGAGGCTGTATCATGTGGAGTTGAGGCTGTATCATGTAGAGTTCAGGCTGTATCATGTGGAGTTAAGGCTGTATCATGTAGAGTTGAGGCTGTATCATGTGGAGTTGAAGCTGTATCATGTGAAGTTGAGGCTGTATCATGTGGAGTTGAGGCTGTATCATGTAGAGTTGAGGCTGTATCATGTGGAGTTGAGGCTGTATCATGTTGTAGAGTTGAGGCTGTATCATGTAGAGTTGAGGCTGTATCATGTTGTGATGTTGAGGCTGTATCATGTGGAGTTGAGGCTGCATCATGTTGTAGAGTTGAGGCTGTATCATGTAGAGTTGAGGCTGTATCATGTTGTGATGTTGAGGCTGTATCATGTAGAGTTGAGGCTGTATCATGTAGAGTTGAGGCTGTATCATGTGAAGTTGAGGCTGTATCATGTAGAGTTGAGGCTGTATCATTTAGAGTTGAGGCTATATCATGTTGTAGAGTTGAGGCTGTATCATGTGGAGTTGAGGCTGTATCATGTAGAGTTGAGGCTGTATCATGTAGAGTTGAGGCTGTATCATTTAGAGTTGAGGCTGTATCATGTTGTAGAGTTGAAGCTGTATCATGTGGATTTGAAGCTGTATCATGTGGAGTTGAGGCTGTACCATGTAGAGTTGAAGCTGTATCATGTAGAGTTGAGTCTGTATCATGTAGAGTTGAAGCTGTATCATGTAGAGTTGAAGCTGTATCATGTGGATTTGAAGCTGTATCATGTGGAGTTGAGGCTGTATCATGTAGAGTTGAGGCTGTATCAGGTAGAGTTGAGGCTGTATCAGGTAGAGTTGAGGCTGTATCATGTTGTGAGAAAGACACAGGGAGTCCAGCCCGTCTGCATCCCCCCGGGAGCAATGGAGACACAGACAACACAGGTCAGCAGCCTTAGTTCTCCGGCCCCAGGAAGCCACTGGACACAAGCACCTACTAGGAGTCCACCTACTAGGCCTCCCAGGAGATGAGACCACAGCCAACCACCTCAACTAACAGAACTGATCAGTGGGAACCAGAGAATCAAATTCATCCAACTGGTTTTTAGAGGAATCAGACATTCTCTCCACACTAGTATGATCTATTTTTATAATGAGTAATACATAAATCCTTTTTTGATTTCCAATTAATGAGGACAGTTTTTGTAGCGATGCATTAGGCAGTAAGAACTATACGTAATGTATTTGCCTCCGCAACTAATTCACTAACGTCTCCTAAAATGCACAGTCTGGTTCATGAAAAGTTCATGTTCACATTTTACTATCATCAGGGCGATTGAATCATAAATTTCTAACGATTATACAGGTTTTATAATAATTTAGGAGTGCAAAGATTTAAAAATTCTGTTACCCATGTAGGTATATCTAAATTTAGTTGATTGAGATTAAATCTCTCTCGAAAGATGGATTTCAATTGCTGATATTCAATCACTGTTGTTGATTCCATATTCCGATATTCATTTCTGGAATGTAATAAAGTTTCCATCTTTAATAACATGTTCTAAGTTTTTTATTCCCTTATCATACCATGATGGGAAATTTTGTACTTTCTTTTTCTGACGAATGTCTGGGTTGTTCCAAATGGGTGTTAGTTTGCATGGGATAAGTGAGGACTTATATTTAGAAATTCCCACCAGGCTGTCAGTGAAGTATTTATGCTAAGGCTTTTAAAACAGTCATGATGCTTAATATTAGAATTAATGTAAGGTAGGTCGAAGAGTTTAATTTTCCTACAGAATGCATGTTCTAGGTCCAACCATGGACTGTGTAAGAATTCAGATCTGATCCATTTTGAGATGTTCTGTAATCTAGTGGCTAAGAAATAATGATTTGGCAGTTCAAAGCCACCATTGTGTTTTGGCTTTTGTAAAGCTTGTTATAAGCTTATTCATGATGGTTTGTTTTTCCATAGAAATTTTGAGATGTTTGAATCTAAAAACTTAAACCTAGCAACAGAGGGTTTATGAGGGATTAGTGAAAATAAATTGTATTTTTGGTAAAACCATCATTTTGGTAGCGGCTCTCCCCATGAGTGATATAGGAAAAGCTTTCCAACATGTGAGATCATCTTCTATTGTTATTGATAAAGGGGTGTAATTTAACCGTACTAAGTCTAAAAGCCTGGCAGAGAAATGTCTGTCGAAATATCTAATATTACCTGACTGTAGTGGAGTGGTGGAGGTGTTCTGGAAATTACAATTCAGAGGCAAAACTGTTGATATACCCCATTTGATGGAATAGTCTGATACAGATGAGAAACAATCTATATATTTAATCATATTTGAAAGAGAAGCTTGTGAATTCCCCAAGAAAATAAATGCATCATCTGTATAAAGGCTTATCTTATGATTATCTTATGGTGTGTAGTTTCTATTTTAATTCTATGAGTATTTGTATTTTGTTGAATTGCTGCTGCTAATGGCTTAATGAAGATAAAAAATGAGACAAAAAATCTTTGGCATCTCACACCATCACACACCACTGATGGAAAAGGAGTTGGTGGATGCAATTTTTGTTTTGTCCCTGAATCAACCAAATTTTTCCCTAGTTCATGATCCTGCCCTGGCCCCATTTTCTGCTCTCAAAGCTTTGTCAGTTCAGTGAGTTTCACCCATCACCCCAGTCATGGTGGTGTAATGAGCAGTATGTTCTGCCTCGATCTGTAAGGGCTTTGGTTAGTCTTGATCTGTAAGGGTTCGGGTTTTTTTTATTTTACTAGACAACATTAATGGTTACGGCAGAATTGGTTTGGTGCTCAATCTAATTAAATAAAGAGCAACAAGACAAATATTAATTATGATCCCCCACTGCCTTTAGGAGCTTCAGCAATCCTATGGCACTTTGACCATATTGGTTGGTTGAAGGTCCTGGTATACAGTGACTTTGCTATGGAGATGGAGCAGACCTTCACAAATGCCAGTGATAATGGTGCTCTTCACTGACCTTATTAGGTGTACAGACCTTTCAGACTTGTCACAACAAATAACAGACAATTCACTTTTATTATTTAGTTACCTATTGTAATTACTGTCTACTCTGTGTTAAACCCATATTATAGATTCTTAGTTTTAAATATGTTTGCTTCAAGATCCTCTCCAAAAATAAACGGTGATATTCCACCAATTGTGCCACCTATTGATTTCCAGACATGGATTCCCAAAGAGCTTAACCGCATTGTTGTGATGTACTCAAAGTTAGTGCAGGTGATTATAGAACTGTAATGAAAGTAGTCACTCGACACAGAGGGAGTCAAACACAAGAGTTTATTTTCCTCACCAAGCAGGTCACTGAGCAGCTGTCAGTTGCTCCGACTCTGACTTCTTCCAGCTATGTATTGCGAGAGGTTTTTTTTGTAGTCTGTACAATCCAAAGTGGTCCCAGGCAGGGTCCAGCAACCAGCACAGCAAACAACCATGACATCGGCTCAGTAAGCAACATAACTAGCAAAACTTCACACGGAAGCTGAGACTGGGGGTAGAATAAGTAGGAAACATTAGAGGAGGTGAAAGTGAGGATCTGATGAAGCCCATTAGTATTCTGGTGAGTTAGATTGCGTCTGTTGGTGAGGAATGGATGTGGGCGTGGCATTGGGAAAGTGGGTGTGGTCTGGAGAATTCATTCAATTACATTAATCAGTAAATTCATTATAATAAATATGAATTAATTAATTAATTATAATAATACTAAATGAAAATTAACTGATATATTAATTCATAAACAATAAAGTACATTATCACATCTGTGCATCAATGCAAGTATTGCTGTAATTTAGTTGTAAACCATTCAGTTTTTAAAAATGTACTTCATTCAAAAATGCAAATAAAGCTAAAGTTGGGTTAATTAGCCCTTAAGACCCTGCAATTAGAGCTACTTAAAGATATTGCATCTGTCCAGCTGTTCCTTGCTGATGTAGCCTGATATCACCTTCTTCACTGCGGCCCAAGTACCCCTCACACCTTTGCTTCCACACGTTCCCAACACAGTCCTGTTTCATCCATACAGCTCCTCCAAAGTTTTGCTAATGTTGTCTATGTCATCATAGTCTAATTTATTCAAACTTAGATCTTACTGTCTTCTGTGACCCTCAAAGTAGAGTACAGTCTAGTAATGGATGGCCTAATGAAAGCAGTCTGTGAAATGTGAACTTAACTTTATACTGACTCTCTTGTTTCCCTGATGAAGGAATGATGATGTTAGCTGCTGGCAAAATAAGTGGCTTGTTTATGGAGAACTAGCCCCTTTTTGGTCAGCAACACCCCGTGTCCCCACCTCACAACGGCTTATATTTGTATCCATGTTGTAACATTTTATTTAGCAGGTTACAAACTGCCTCCATGTGTATCTGGCTCCTGGGTATCTTGCCATTAAATGGCATTGTCAAAATAACACAGACAAAACGCTCTAGTTACTCTCTGGAAGGATGATGTCACTGGCAGTCATATTTATTTCCTGCCCTGTCTCATCCTGTTTCTCTCTCGTTTAGGTGTTTGGGGTTTTAAGCCTTTTTTCACAACACGGTTAAATACAGTGTTCATCGTTAAAGGTGCCTCATTAAGAATGTAAGGGTGGCCTTTAGTTGGTATAAATGAAAAAACCCTGTTGGTTTTCTGTTTCCTATGTTTTCCTATGTGCCCCAGAGTAGATAATTATTCAAAAACATCAAGAATTAATTTTGGGTATTGCACAATAGAAAAAAATAATCAGCATCAATATAATTATGTTGATCTTTATATGATATTTTAAAATCTGTAATCTCCATACATATCTGAATAAGGTAAGAACAATGTGAACACATGTAAAGAACATGTATAAAACAATGTAATACTGTATGCCCCAAAAGTGTGATATCTTCAGATTAAACAAAGCAACATTAAAACAGGCTAGTTTTGTTGACTAGAACTGATTTGAGAGACTGACCTTTCTCAACAATGCGTTAGCAGCACAGTTGTTGACACAAACACTGGTTGAGCAAACAGACATGAAGATGGAAAGGTAGAGAGAGTGACTGAAACATACTGGACAACAGCTGTGTTGGGACTCTCACCGCACACTTAAAGTGTGTGATAAAATGTATCAAAACACTGCCTTTCAACCAGTCTTTATATTAGACTGATCTCACATCAAAATATGAGAGAAACCAAACTTTTCAATAGTAGAATTAAAGTAGAATTATTCAAGGGCAAAAAAGTCCTTATTAAAATTCTTATTGTTCCTTTTTGATTTTTAAAGGTGTCAGTTATTGTCAAGAGTTCATAAGCAAACTTTAGTTGACATATAACACCATTAGTAGCTTATCTCTTCAAAGCATATCAAAGCCTTAAGGAGCTCTTGGGTGGTCATTGGTGATTTTATAAAATGGGGCGGACTGCAGTAATTCATTAGCAAAGGAAAGACCTTTGTAATCTTTGTAAATCTGTTATGTCTCTGCTAGGGCAGTAATTTGGTTTTACTGAGGTACACAGCTTTACTCAGTATACAGTATCAGTATATAAATGCCAACACGTGCTTACGTTCATGAACTCATGAACGGTGTCTTCAGTCAGGGCTGGACTCAATCAAGTCATGTCATTTACAGTGTACAGTGTACTTACAGAATAAGTGTTTACTTAGAAAAGACATCTTGTGTGCCTTCGAAACTTTTGAAATACATACAGCGAGGGAGAAAGAAAATCTTATGGGTAATTCATCACAAGCAATGATATTTAAAACAATTTTGTAATTTTCTGTTACTCTCCATTACTCATTAATCTATTTTAAAAGTTGCAAAGTACTGATACAACTACTACTGCCAAAACTACTACATATGTAGTATTTGGTTCCTGGCCTGGAATGCAGCACCTGTTTGCAGGAAAACTAAATAAACTATAAAATGAAAAAGGTCGATTCTGCCATCTTGTGGCAAAAACTAATATGACACGCTAAGCGCGATAAAGTCCAGCTATAACTTTTCTTGCCTGCTTTCATAAGTTCTAAAGCGGAAACGCATGCTAATAACATACACACATCATTGAAATTATTAGACAGTTAGCTTACTTTCTTGTCATGCTCCATTGTTGTGAAATTATTAAGCGTAGTTTTATTAAACATTCTGAGAGTAACACACCAAAAACCGCTGTGGAAGAGTGGTGGGGGGTGGGGGGGGGGCGAATATAAGTAAGTTGTTGAGCGGAGAACAGGCCAATCAGAACCCCCTCTCTCTCCTTCCCACTCGCGATTAGAGAAAAAAAAGTCTGTCGCCTGTGTGCGCGTTTGTGTGGGTCACTCGTTCTGAATTCCGGGAGATTATATGTGACTCGCGGGTATCAGGGAGACACTACCGAAATGCGGGAGACTCCCGCAGCTTCCGGGAGACTTGGCATGTCTGCATTCAGTGGCGTGCACACATAGACATCAGGTGGTGCAACTCTGCCCTTTATCAACGAAAGTGCCCTTTTGAAACTTCGGTTAAAAAAATATATATATTATTATTAACATGTTGCTGAGGTCGGTTTAAAATGATCTTTAGAAAACCTGAGCGATTAAAAACAATGCCCTGAAATGAGCCACCACCTCGCACACACCCGACCTCTCTCTTCCTTTAACACCAGATGCGCTGCAGCAGCAGTTCAGTTCAGCGAGTGGAAGGAAGCGTCTTCAGCACAGCACACACGGTCAGATAGACTTCTTCTCCCGTGCCCCACCAGCCAGGTCACATACACATCTACCAAATTCAAATCTACCGTTTGCCCTCTAAGCCCAACGTGAAATCATTTTGTTGTGCAGTAAAATGTCTCACAGCACCAAACTACTAACATTTTTAGCCGACTGGTCACCTGATAAACTAGTCGCTCTAGCCCAAATCAGTGATAGATAACGTGAGGACGACCACATACAAATAATTAAGGTAGAGTTTGCAAATCTATGTGTTAAGCTGAACGTCTTCTGTTGTATAGGTTTTGTTAGGCAACATAAATTAACACAGTCGTTTGTGAAAGAAGAAACGGGAAGTTCCCCAATACCTGTGAAAAATGCCCATCTGCATTCATGTAATGAAAACACTCAGTAGCCTATAACTCCTTCTCCTACTTTTTGGTCTTTTTACTATCTTAATTGTAGGCCTATAGGCTATTGATTTACTAATTGCAAAATATATGCAACAAGGCCTGCAGACAGTGGAGGATAAACAGAAGTTAACTGAAGGACTTAACAATGACTGTATATAGTTAATATTGGATATGGATTTTATCAGTTGGCGGTGTGACTTTTTTCCATTGAAAACTCACGTTTAGAGAATGTTACAAATAAAAGTCAAATTTCATTCAACATGTGCTTGTAATATTTTTTTATAATGAAGTGCGCTAAAAAGTGCCCCCCCCCCTCCCCCCGAGCACTTGCCCCCCAAAATGTCTGTGCACGCCACTGTCTGCATTAGATATCGTGTCACGTTGGTTTTCTACAGCGCACCTCTGCAGCTCATCGTGCACTCTCGTGCAGTGACCTCGTGCATGACTACAGCACTCATGGGCGATAGTGCTCCAGAGATCCCTGAAAGCACGGAGAGGAACACAGTTCCGTGCTCTTAAAAATATACCACTTGCAGTATTTGTTGAGAAACAAAATGATAAAAAGCACAGTAAATAAATAACAAATTGTTCATTCATTTGTAATTCATGAAAGCCAATCTGAAGAGATGTTATGTTTATTTTTTGCAATTACATTCACATTTTTGTCTCACAGCTCTCCGAGCATCATTTAATATATCAGCTAAGATCTTTACAGTGTAGGAAACAAAACTTTTGGAAAATGTTGGATTTTTTCTTTTTATTTATTTACATATTTATATAATATTTATATTTATAATAACCTTGCATCAGTCCACTCTGATATGTTCTAAAGAAAGAAAATGTATACACATATAAAACGTTTAGCATAAATAAAAGAGTAAATGTGTCTTCAACATATACTATAAACAAACCACATTCTATCATAGCTGTGTCTCTGAGATTCAAAGGTCAATACTGAAACTTCAAGCAAAACTATTGGTAAAAACTCATGCATTGTGAAAAGACCCAAATCACTGTGTTCACCTTTAGTTTCTCTGTACATGCTCTCGATGTCAATTATGCAGTAAAACCATTTGTATATCCTCTCAAAAATTCAGACTTCAGATTTTAACTTTTCTGCCAGTGATTTTATAGTCTCTCATTGCTAGGAGCTCTTCTTCTGCAAAATGCTTTCACTGAATCATACATTATTCACAGTACTTGGAAAAATCTGTGTTTTCCTCTGATACAACTGCAATTTACATGGAATCGTCAAAGTTGTACAACCCTCTTAAACAGGGGAAAAAGCACCAAGACCACTATAAAACAGCATACAGTTCCAATGTCCAGACCTGGCAATTATCATTAATCTTACTGCACCTAAGACAGTGATCAAAAGACTCCATTAGGTCTACATGTCTTGGTCTTCAGGGCTTGGTCATTTTCACCACGTCCTCGTACTTAACAACTCTGCCATGCCTGGTCACTATCTCCTTGTACACCATCTGGCCTGTATCCTCATCATAGCAGTGCTGAATCACTCTTCCATCTGTTGGTAAGGGACACGGAAGGCGTATCTGTGGGTTTTGAGGGATCGCCCCTCTTCCAGCATATAGGGGTAATGCGTCTGGCTGCGGAGGGGGGGCACGATGATTGTTTAGAGCTGGGGGCGGGTGGGCCCGTACTTCGGCTGGAACAGGGCCTGGGTGCCTTATTTGCTTCACGCCAAGGTCATTTACAACTTTTCCTCTACCACCCCCTTGCGCCACCAAACCTGGGTTAGCCTTTCCCGTTACGGCCCCGCCCCTGGTGGCCGCGTCTGCCTCGACAACCGCTCCGGCTCGTCTGATCTTGCCGATCACTTCAATCATGGTGGGTCTCTCTGCGGCGTTTGCCGCTACCATACTGGTCACTACACCGCAGTAAGGGCTGTCTCTCAAAGTGTCCCTAATGGTGACGGAAGACAGAAAGTCTGTGGGCAGCCGGATCCCTGCGCAGAGTTCAGCGATTATCTTGCCAAAGGCCCAGATGTCTGAGCGCTTGTCCCGGATACCACGTCTGTGCAGGATCTCTGGTGCCGAGTAGGCCTCGTTCCCCAGGTTCTGGGCCGAGCTCAAGCCATTCACAAAGAACTTTGCCAGGCCCATATCGATGATCACAGCACGATGGGTTTGGTGTTCAACCTAATGGAAGGGTCAGAAACAGGACGTTGATTATTACATTATTGAGACTTTGGTATTAACTCTTCCACTTTTGTCAAGTCAACATAGACTAAGAAATGTTGTTTAGACAACATAATGACCCGTGGTTTACATTGTGTTTAGTAGTCATTTAACTTTTTAAACTTTTTTCTAAGTGCATCAGGTTAATAATTTTTTCCAGATCCTATTTTTCAGTACACCATTCCCATTGCCCATCTGTGTTAACCTTATGACACTCTTACCATGATGTTGTCTGGTTTTAGGTCCTGGTGGACGATGTCTTTACTGTGAAGATGAAACAGCCCTTCACACATGCCTGTTATGATGGTGGCCTTCACTGACGAGGTCAACTGGAGAAATCAAATCAAATCAAATCAAATATATTTGTATAGCGCTTTTCACAACACACAGAAACAGCTCAGTCATATTTTTGACAAAGATTCACTTGTTTAATTAGTTATTTGCTTATGTTTACTAATCATTTACTACCCTGAATGAAAAATTATATACCTGTATTTTAGATTTCTGTGTGTTAAATATGGTTGTCTCAAGATCCTCTCCAAAGATAAACTCCAGAGGAATGTGCCACGTTCCATTTTCCAGCCATGGATCCCCGAGGAGCTTAACCACATTATTGTGATGTACTTTGCTGCAGTTTGAAAGATATAAAATTCTGTTAGTCACTGGGATGAGATAAAATAATAGTAATTATAGCTATTTCTTCCACATACCACTACTAGAGTTTTAGTTATTTATAGTTACTTTTGATTTAAAAGAACGTCACCCAAACGCTAACAAAAGTAATGGAGGATCAGTCATATGAAAATAGCATCTTGTCCCCTATTAGCTGTCGTTTGTCATTTGAATTTTACATTAGCATTTGAGCTGCAGTGTTATGGCTGGGTGATATGAACTCAAATCAATATCATGATTAATTGAAAATATTGCCTCAATTACAGTTAATGAATGATTGTTTTTTTTGCTGACACTGACAAGTGTTCAAGTGTTGACAAGTGTTCAACAATTAAAGCTTCTAATGAAAGAGGTCATATTGGTGCGATTATAAAAATTTACAAATAGGTTGCTTCCCTGTTGCTGAGTGGATGGGGCGGAGTCACGGACTACATGTGCAGTACAACAGTGGGCAAAGTATTAGCATATATTTAAATTTAAATATATTTGAAGTATAAGTATATGCTATATGATCTAATTTAAAGCCAAAAACCAAAGTTAATGACATGGGCAAAATTATGTCGGTTAGAGCTTCTGGATGTCAGTTTTAATGTATTTTCAGAGGAATGCCTGGCCCTATGTAGTGTCTTTTATAAGGGGTGTTGAAATGGGGACTGTATGTACACACTAGTATACTCTGCACTCTCTGTCGAGCTGCTCCTTGGTGATGTAGGCCATGGGCACTTTCTTCATTGCAGCCCAGGTATCCTTGTACTTCTGTTTGTAAATCTTTCCAAAGCAGCCTTTTGCCAGAGTTTTTGTAGAGTAGTCCATCTAGTCAAACAAACACAAGACAAAATGGTGAGAATAGTTCTTATCCAGAACTTGAAGGTTCTTTATTATTATTCTTTCATTTTCTTATTTCACAATTTGATTTTTCTTTCTTTGAGTGGGGCAAAGATTTTTCATAAAAGGATTGGCGAGGCGAGTTACATAACATCTGGTACAATGCCAGCACATTAAATCATATTAAATACCCCACTGTGCACATTTTCAGTGCTGTTTGTACATCGGTGCAGATGTGCAATATTCACTGAAGCTGACATCCACCAGTGTCTTCCAAAAGAAACTGGACTCATAAATGAGTGGGGGGGACGGGACGCAGAAGGTTCCACACCAACGCACTTTGTTTTCCACATACAGCAATACTTCAGTGTTCAGATGTGTCTAGACTAGTGCAGAGTGCAATGTGATTAACAGTACCAGCCTTTGCTTGAGGCCAAATGTTACCAAACTAGATCTTAACCTTCTGTTCAAGTGATCCTGGAATTACCAGAAATTCAAGCTCTGGCTTTGTCTGAAGAAAACCTAAATGACTAAGTACTTTGTACAAGTACCTTATTAAATTGTGATTAATAAGTGTGGACCTATCTATGACAATGAGACAGCAGACACGGTTAGCACGAGAGGTTAACAGTTATCAGCAAGTGGATCTGAAGGGGATGTGGAGGATATCTAATCTAGTATGAGTGATAGAACGAATGCCCTTTGATGAGCTCAACTCATCTGTTTTTTCAAAGACTTAAGTCACACCCTGTTAAGGTGGAGACTTTTGCATTTTTCTGTGTCAAAACATAAATTGACACTCACAACAATTGAACAATCACAGTAGAGCAAATGTCACAGGCTACCAAATAAATGTAAAGGTTTTCCCAGTTCTACGTGTCAGGTTTAGACTGGTACCTTGTTTGAGAGCTGCCTTTGCTTGCTTTCTATTTTTTTTTGTGTGCCTCTCACGCCTTGCTCCTGTGTAAACACAATGTCATAGGTGTGTTCTTCCAGCCATCCTACAAGATCACAAATACATCCAAACTCCCCAAAACTTAAACATACACACACTAAATAAAATTTTAGTTTTTTTTGCACTAATATGTTGTATTGTGTAGGATAATTGGAATACATGTTCAGACCTAAATAATCTTAAATTGTCTGGTATGATTAGAAGCAGTGTTATGAAATAAGTGTTTAACATAAATGTTTAAAATGTTAAAAATAAATAAACGTAAATACTAGAAAGTGTTTACATTTTGCGGGAAAGTTTAAATGACAATATTCGTATTTACAAACTGTGAAGGATAAATATCTAATGCTCGTTTTAAAAAGTGTTGGCTGATTAACAAAGGACAGATATGTTAAAGAATGATTGTGTTCTATCCAAATTTAGATACAAGCACCTGAACTCTGTATGAAGCCACGAATCACAGTTAAATCAATCAAGTGGGTGTCAGTTATAGCATGAGAGGAAACTGTTCATGGCACAACCTAATACAACATAGATAACCTAACATTTAGCTCGTTTAGCGCAATTACATCCTAGATACACAGACAGCAGTTACGTTACTTTTGTGGATGTATTATTCTGGATACGTACTTAAACGTCCGATAATACCGCTCTAAATGTGGGTGTATTATTTTAGGTTTGTAAGATCGCTTTGCCATTTCTCTCACGACCTCTATTGAACAAATAGGGTAAATTGTCTTGTGAGAATTACTCTGAATAGCCACCATATACGGAAATAAAGAAGACTTTTGAAGGCAACATCATCTCGCAATTTAAGCAATTGCAGTTTCGCCATTATAATCAACTGCAGGATACAAGCATGTTTCTAATCGTCAAATGAAACGTAAATTTATTATAGCTATATTCCCACTGAGTAGGCTAATACAGTATTCAACACCAGTATTGTAGATGCTCCAAACCAAACGTCCCTCTGCAAAGGAAACGGTCAATGTATCAAGCTATTTCACTAATAAGAGTAAATATGCATACTGACCCTGAGCAGGAGTTTGGAAGCGTCGTCGCTATGTGAATATGGCAGGGTGTAAAACTTCTTGACTGATATACCTTTTCCGTCTTCCTCACCACGCCTTCATTTTCCACACCGAGTATGAGGGCCGGTGAGTAAACCGGAGTTTATCTTAATCGGGGAGCTAACGGTTCACGGAAGTTTCCGTGCTAATGTTTATGGTAAAAGTGACACTTCACGGAAATATGAATAACTTTCCGTATACACATTTAGTAAGGCATACGGTATTAACTATAAAGAAAATAAAGAAGAAAAAATACTTATTTATATTTCTGTTTAGGACAAGATATAACGTGTTGACATTATATTAACAGAGAAACCACTAGATGGAAGTGTTGTTATTTTAATCAGCCATTTTCTGACACCGGGCCAAGACATTTATGGGGTGAATTGAGTCACGTTCTTCTCAGGTTACAGAAGATTTCCCTGGTTTGTCCCATGTTTCATTATAGACAGCATAAAGTAGTGTGCTCAGTTTTGGTTCGGGATATATGACTAGCGTAAACAGAAAACACACGTCACCGTATAGACAAATAAGGCAGTTCCTCGCGTACAAAGGTATGACAAGAGCTTAGAAGTGCGATTTCTCAAAATGGGGTGTGGTTTTGTCTTGTGTTGCATAATACATGCAGGAATTGAACCATGAACATTGCAAAGAAATTAATCAAGTCAAACAGTTTACCCCTGTAAAGGAAGGGTGAGGCCATTTACTGGCAAGATTATTGGGAGGATTTGCAGGAAGTGTGGACATTTGTGTCTACGTAAGTGCATCAATGACAACCTGCCTGGTTTGTTCAACCATCTAAAGGCACCATGGGATTTTTGGACAATACACAAGTTCTGCCAGACTTGTTGGCTTCACTCTCACAAATATAGCATATAAAAGGTATAATATACCTTTCAGACATGCTGGTATTTCTGAGTCATTAAGATGGACATGGATAATTAAATTTATTCGAAGTATTGATTCATTTTGTGTGTTGGATCTTTTAATTTAGATGATGGTGCTTATTTGTATAATGTCCAGTCTTGGTAGTTAACACATGCACGTGAATGTGTTAATGTGTTAAGCATATTACTAAAATTATATTACTAGTGAATTCATTGATATCCATAAATCTGTTTTATAGCAGTAAAATCTGTATATATTAGAAGTTTTCTCACAGAAGTCAATGCCTTGGTGTTTTGGGGCTGTAAAGACTAGACACTAACTAGATATGTACTAGTCTGTAATGTTGTTTGTGTGTGTGTGTGTGTGTGTGTGTGTGTGTGTGTGTGTGTGTGTGTGTGTGTGTGTGTGTGTAGTTTGTGTTTACCTGTTTTGAAACTGGTGTGTGTCTGATTGACTGCTTGGCTCAGCTAATTTGGATCGAGATAGGTATCTTCAGCATCCACTGCACTGAACACTGGGTTCACAAGGATTGTGTACTCAGTGCATTGCTGTTCATTTTGGTGACTCATGACTATGCAGCCATGCATGATGTGATCCTGATATATCTGATGACATGACCTTGGTCTCATTAGCAGGAACAACAAGTCAGTGCACAGAGGAGGTGCAGTATCTAATGGATTGGCACAAAGTCAAAAACAAAAACTGTTGTTGACTTCAGGAATGTAGGTGATCACTCTTCACTCAACATCAAAGGCTCCTCCACTGAAATAGTCTCGAGCACCAAGTTCCTTCGTTCACCTAGCAGAGCACCT
Organism: Brachyhypopomus gauderio; assembly: GCF_052324685.1. Lineage (NCBI taxonomy): Eukaryota > Metazoa > Chordata > Actinopteri > Gymnotiformes > Hypopomidae > Brachyhypopomus > Brachyhypopomus gauderio. Next base: position 21,374,860 of record NC_135217.1, on the reverse strand, counting down.
CATCTGACAACTGACACCATCTTACGCCCCTGCCTTCTTAACTTCTCATCTAACTAAAGTGTGTTGTCAGAATACTTTATTTAAGGTGATACAGAATCTCACACTTGTCTTAATAATGCCTGCTATAATGCTGTTTCTACAAACACTGTATTCCATTTACCAAATGTTGTCTATTCTTACACTGGATTCTTACCCAGCTATATTCATGTATGTTATAAACATATCTGCTAAATTCGTCTGGTCATGTTGCATCATTTTGCCCATTCACACAAGTTGCTTGGTGTCAAGTACTGTTCAGAGTTGCCCTGTGTGTTTTCGAGATCGGTTGTGATTTTTGTTTTCATCATTGCTTGTGTTGTTTTTTTGTATACCACCAAGGCCCTGGAGGAACGTTATTTCACCCCACTGTAATTGTATATAGCTGGAATCACAATAAAAAGGCCCTTGAAACTGTTTCCATACAGTAAACGAGGAACCCTTCCTGCACCACTGTTATAAATCAGCTGGAGGTGTAATTGCAGACTGGGTAGATTGAGAGAAAGTATTAGGGTTTATCATATAGCCTGGCATGTTGTTTGGGTTTATAACTCTTCTGACCCTGTGTGCAGAGTCTTGGCAAGCTTTTTAATGACTGACACTTTGCTTGCCATGTGAGTGTCTGTTGCTAAGGCAACCATGTTGAGTGACATGTGCCTAACTGGTGTTTTGGTCGTGTAATAAACGAGTTGCCTTCAGCTGAGGAGAACATGCTGTCTTTTTTAATTCATTCATATCCTCAGTCGTTAGATAAACACAATAACTCAGCTTCTTTTTGCATCATTGTTTGACTAGCTAGTCTTCTCTGAGAGCCACTTTTAGCACTTTGCTAGAGGTTAGGTATAGTGGAAACCTCACATTTTGGAGAAAGATGAGATACCGTCTGTTGAAATAGCTCAGTTTTTTTCCAAACAAGCTAAGACCTTCCATGGGGATTTTACAAACAAAGCGAGATGTTACACTGATACAAAGAACAAGACTGTTCCTTAGGAGAAGCTTTTTGGACTGAAGCATTTAGCTAATTGTGATGGTGGTTTCCTGCCAGCATCCTCCGTCTGGTGGCCGAGACGTCCACATGGTCTTTTATTTATGCTGCCCTTTTCTGTTGCACATGCTGCATGTTTTGGTGTTGGGCCACACCTCACACAGGTACTGTGTGTTGAGTCTCATTTACCATGTCACCAGTGTGTTACATTGCTACGTTGTCCCTTTATAAGCCCTTTAAGTTAGTATGACTGATTGGGCATTAAAGTTGTATTGGTTTTCTTTACTTCCTGTTTATGTGCATTTATTTATGTTCCTTTTAATTTTTATTAACACTCTTCGGTTTGAAGACTCATGTTTGCTTAGTTTGTTTCTATACATTCTTCACCCATAAATGACAGAATGGCCAACTGTTCTGGAGGGAACAGCCCTTCTTTTTGTGTTTTTTGTTGATTGCCTACAAATTGCTTTGGCACTTCTCCTTCCTGCCAAATGGACATGTTTGCCTGGAGCATGTTGGGCTGGTGCTCCCTGAAGCTCATCAGGGACATCGGTGTCGTTCCCATGCCAGAGATCTGCTCAACCTCCCCTATTTAATATAGTGAGGTCACTGCGGTGCGAGAGCTAGCAGGGGCAGATGAGCTCTAGCCAGTGCCCTCTACTGCCCACCTCATAAGACTGAGGTCTTGGTGTCCAGAAGCACTTTGATTCCAGGCAGAGGACTCCCTCCTCCCTCCGATTTGTCCAGGGGCCAATCGATCCACACCGGACCACTATGTGGGCAGGCCAGTCGGTTTGGAGGGCCGCCCAGGGGCGTGTTAATTAGCCGTGCTCCGTCAATGCTGGCATTAACATGGTGGCTGTTGGCCAGTCGTTGTGAAGGAGCCCCATCAATGCAAGAGGGCATTGTCTCCACACTGAGTCGACACAAGGGGTCTCAGTCGACGCAAGAAGGTACCAACTACGCACCAATGTTAAGGGGGCACCGTATCTGCACCTGACTGACAAAGGTAATCCAGTCAACACAGAAAGGTTTTGACCGCAAAGCAACCCAGTCGAGAAAATGCTGTATTCATGCTTTCAAGGCCAGTTGATAAAACAGGGCCCCATCAAGGAAAGAGGGCCCGCTGGGTCCCGTGCCTGGTGGGTGTGGTCTCCTCTCCACCACTCAAGCGTTCGGTGAAGGGTGCTGTGACACCGCCTCCCTGTCAGCAGCCTCTGTCTGGTCTCCGATGTCTCCGTGGTGACATCTGCATGGCCTTTGGTTTATGTCAGGGGTTTCTGTTGCTTTTCTTGCATAAGCTGTATGCTTTGGTGTTTGTGTCACACCCAGCACTGGTGGTGCATGTTGGGTCTCATTTGCTATGTCTTCTGTGTTGTTATGTTGCGTCTTTATAAGCCCTGTTTGTATGATCGATTGATGTTGTGTTTACTTTTTTTACTTCCTGTTTGTGTACATTCCTTTGGAGACATGCATACATCCTCTTACACATGTGACACTAATTCATGTAAATTCTTTCCATACTATAATTTCTCTGGTAATTAACCATTTAATATGAGAACTGTAGCCAAATTTCTCAAGATAAACAAAAGTAATTGAAGTCAAACTAATGAAGAAACTTTCCATTTTCATACTTCTGCCAAAGTATTTGTTCTCTAGACTCTCATCTGATTCTTGGTGTCTCATCTTTTTTTTGATGCCCTGCTATAAGAATTTTCAACATTCTGTCAGAAAATATGAGAGAGATTTAAATTTAAATTTAAGAGACACTTGATGGACTTGAATCCCTTTGTATGTTTGTTTGTTTGTATGTTTTGGAAACACTAGAAATGGTCCCCAAGGACAGTTCTTTCAATCTGCATTTTCAGATATATTCTTTTTATTAGCTATTTAGCAGTCATAACAGTTTTTTTGTCACTGTTTTATTTGAGCATCTTTTAAGTGGTTTGGAAACCTGATGTAATGGCATTCATTAAAGATACTCTTTTAAAAGAGGGTTCGATTTAAAAAGTCTGAAATCCTTCTGGCTCTAACCCAAAAAAAGTACTCAGGATTTTGTCAGCTTAGTGACAGCTGAATGAACAGTATTCCTTCATAATTACACTAAATAACACTTATTGGAAACTAGCAAGGATGTCTGAGTTGTGAAACATCAGTGCAGATGTATACTCACTGACAGTATATACAGTGATATGACATATGCTATGGATATGGATAAAAGAGGGTTTAAATCAATATATAGGTGGGAATTAACGTGGTTCCTAGAAACCAGTGGTTGTACAGATGTGAATGGATGAGTTAAATGTAATCATTTTAACTGTTTGGTTGTGTGTTCTTTTAATCGTAATCTGGGGGTCATGTTATTTATAGACTAGGTGAAATCTGTCATATGTTTGTGTTAAATAATGTAGTAGAGTAGAGCTTGCACACTGGTCAGCTCTTTGTGGAATTACACTCCCGAGAGGACCGGGAGATTTGTGCTCACATCGACTCGAGCAGATGTATCTGAAGCTATAAGATGTACTCAAAGAATTGGACACACACACACACACACACACACACACACACACACACACACAAACATGTACCACACACACATACTCACACATGATGAGAGAACCAGGGGCCAGGAAAGAGTCCTTGGCCATGGAGAAGAAACCTAGACAGGAGCCTGACAGGAACATGGCATCCACCCTGGGGGCTGTGTTGTTTGGGGCTGTGTTGTTTGGGGCTGTGTGGTTTGGGGCTGTGTTGTTTGGGGCTGTGTGGTTTGGGGCTGTGTTGTTTGGGGCTGTGTTGTTTGGGTCTGTGTGGTTTGGGGCTGTGTTGTTTGGGGCTGTGTTGTTTGGGGCTGTGTTGTTTGGGCCTGTGTTGTTTAGGGCTGTTTGTTTGGGGCTGTGTTGTTTGGGGCTGTGTTGTTTGGGCTGTGTTGTTTAGGGCTGTTTGTTTGGGCCTGTTTGTTTGGGGCTGTGTTGTTTGGGGCTGTTTGTTTGGGCCTGTGTTGTTTGGGGCTGTGTTGTTTAGGGCTGTGTTGTTTGGGGCTGTGTTGTTTAGGGCTGTGTTGTTTGGGGCTGTGTTGTTTAGGGCTGTGTTGTTTGGGGCTGTGTTGTTTGGGCCTGTATTGTTTAGGGCTGTTTGTTTGGGCCTGTGTTGTTTGGGGCTGTGTTGTTTAGGGTTGTGTTGTTTGGGGCTGTGTTGTTTAGGGCTGTGTTGTTTGGGCCAGTGTTGTTTGGGGCTGTGTTGTTTGGGGCTATGTTGTTTGGGCTGTGTAGTTTAGGGCTGTGTTGTTTAGGGCTGTGTTGTTTGGGGCTGTTTGTTTGGGCCTGTGTTGTTTGGGACTGTGTTGTTTGGGCCTGTGTTGTTTGGGGCTGTGTTGTTTACGGCTGTGTTGTTTAGGGCTGTGTTGTTTAGGCCTGTGTTGTTTAGGCCTGTGTTGTTTGAGGCTGTGTTGTTTAGGGCTGTTTTATTTAGGGCTGTGTTATTTGGTCAAACAATGAACAGAACTTTCAGAAGTTAATTTTTCAAAGGTAATTTTTTGAGACTGGATATTCCCTCACTGTGCCATCTTCAGTTCCAGTAATGCAGGGTTGCCAACTCTCACGCATTGAGCGTGAGACACACGCATTTTCACGCGCTCTCACGCCACACTTCCGATATCTCACGCCGAAAAAAAATATCCAGTTTATTTACCTCAGATCCACATATATGATTCAATACGTTACTAGTTCGCTAGCTCTGGCGCCATCCACCGGCGATATAACACTGAATCTGTGTCCATTTTACGTTCGCCCCCCCCCCCCCCGCTCAACAAAATACACTCGCCACCGGCTCCAGGTTAAAATCTCACTCCAAGCCAACGTCAAAAGTTTCGCAACCCTGGTAATGTCATTACCCAGGAAGACCCAGGAAGCTCTCACCATGTCTTTCAGCATGTTCAAGAAAGGATTCCAAAAACACACTATCAGATGTGACAGTCATATTGGATGATATAATCATTTTGGAGATGTGCTCCCCAGGTTAGTGCAACAAACCACATCACAGCAAGAGTTTCAAAATAACTAAATAGCCTCTGGTATTTCACAGCCCCCTAGCATTCCAGCATCTGAATGGCAGAAAACAGAGTTATGAAAAAGTACATATGCTTAAAGCTATGCTCCTGGCCAGCCTGAAAAGTGTTGAGCGGTGTCCATAAATAATCCATGTCCAATGAGAGTCACAGCCTCTATTAACCTTGTAATGGACTGCAGGCTCAGAGGACCTTCTTTTATTTTCTCTTCGAAGAATGTTTTGAAAGGTTTGTGAACACATTACACCAAGAATCACAGTTGTTGCCATTTAGAGCAGAACGTTCCAAAGCTCCAGTTCTTTTCTCCTAACAGAATGCTTTGTTGGAGTTGGCTTAAGCAAATTTTTGTCATGGTGCTGATTGGGCATTTAATGATGTTTACATGTTGCTGTGTGGTACTGCAGTGGGTCAGGTGTGAGTAGGTTTGCTGTGTGGTACTGCAGTGGGTCAGGTGTGAGTAGGTTTGCTGTGTGGTACTGCAGGGGGTCAGGTGTGAGTAGGTTTGCTGTGTGGTACTGCAGTGGGTCAGGTGTGAACTGTGTGGTACTGCAGTGGGTCAGGTGTGAGCAGGTTTGCTGTGTGGTACTGCAGGGGGTCAGGTGTGAGTAGGTTTGCTGTGTGGTACTGCAGTGGGTCAGGTGTGAACTGTGTGGTACTGCAGTGGGTCAGGTGTGAGCAGGTTTGCTGTGTGGTACTGCAGGGGGTCAGGTGTGAGTAGGTTTGCTGTGTGGTACTGCAGTGGGTCAGGTGTGAGTAGGTTTGCTGTGTGGTACTGCAGTGGGTCAGGTGTGAACTGTGTGGTACTGCAGTGGGTCAGGTGTGAGCAGGTTTGCTGTGTGGTCCTGCAGTGGGTCAGGTGTGAACTGTGTGGTACTGCAGTGGATCAGGTGTGAGCAGGTTTGCTGTGTGGTACTGCAGGGGGTCAGGTGTGAGTAGGTTTGCTGTGTGGTACTGCAGTGGGTCAGGTGTGAGTAGGTTTGCTGTGTGGTACTGCAGTGGATCAGGTGTGAGTAGGTTTGCTGTGTGGTACTGCAGTGGATCAGCTTGCTCGTGTGCACGACTCGCTGGCCTTGCCGAGGCAAACTGAGAACTGCCAGTGCTGTTGGGTTTTGCCAGAGCTGTTCTGAATCACATGCACCTAACACTGCAATCTCTCCCTGGGGGCTGCGCACATGCCCCTGGTTGAGATGCTTGCTCTCTTCAGCTGTAATGAACAAGGCCAGAACTAGATGCTTACAGATATGTGACATATGTTGGATTTATTGACAGAGGAGCTATCCAGTTATAACCATGGGTAGATCAAAAACCAAAGAGAAAGCAACCAGAACATAAGGGACAGACAGAAGGGTTATTGGTAAAACCATCCAAAATGTGCAGAGCCAAATATCAGAATAAACACACCAGACAGAGATGTTTACCAGGACAGAGACGTTAACCAGTCAGTAATGGACCGGTAACCAGAGATACAAACAGGGATAACACTCAGTATGCGTGCAATGATCGTGTCAAGACTTCATGGAGAACATGAGGGAACAAACTGGTTAGATTAGATATAAATAAGGAAGAGGTTTCAAGATCTGACGAGTGCGTGGATGATGGAGGGATGGGTTTGAGAGACAGGAGAAGGCTCTACCATGAGGAAGCTGGGAAATTGAGTCCAGGCAGAGCGTGACATCAGCTGCACTCTGTACACACAGACAGCAGGTGGAATCTCGTACGTCTGTCCTTTGGAATAATACTGGTTAGAATAGGAGAACGAATAATTTCCCCTATTTCCAAGGTTTTGTGTGTCTTTTAGATGTTTAATGGCAAATAAAATAGTTGTATCAGTCACACAGCATTGTGCTACCATTATGATGGGGTATGTAATTTTCCTGATGCAGTTGATTAATGAAAACAGCTGCACTCATTAGCTGGAGAAACACACGGTGGGTCCAGAGGATGATTTAAGTAAGGAACTTTTACTGCATACCCCGCTCTCAGCAGCGTGCACCACAATCTTCTGTGTTGCATGGCGAGTATCCATAATTAGCTCACAGTTTGAGGTCCCACCCACAAGCTTAGTCTGAGCAGAATAAAAGCTTCAGAAAGGAGAGTAAATTATCACTGGATTTATTGAACAGCCAAAGAAACAAATCTGATAACAAAACTGTAAAACGGTAAACAGCTCAATACAAGTATGTATGAATAATTCTTAAGTAACTTGATGGCATTGTAGAATCCACCACACTTGTCCACCGAGTACCTTGCAACTCCCATAACATTCACAAGGTTTGTGTTCTGAATTCCAAGTCTCCTGTTTGTTTCTCTGCTGTTAGGCAGGGACACATCAGTCCTAATGTGATTCTGAGGTCTTTGTTCCCAGTCGTCTTCCACCCAGTTCCTACCAAAGGAGAGAAATGAGTCAGAAGGACCTGTAGAGAGAGTCAGCTGGTCTCGAGCTGTTGGGATGGGTCTCCAGGAGTGAGGGCATTTGAGGTGAGGGGCAGTGAGTGTTTGCTGATGCTTCAGTGGCTTTGGCCATCGTGACAAGGAAGGGGCTGAGTTTAGTGTATCAGCTGTATTTCTCACTGTGACACTGTAATAAGATGTACTATTATTTGAAACAGATTGTGAGGCAGGCTACAGAAGGGAGCAATAGCAGGAAACTCAGTCTGGTTTCATGTGGCTCTTTGTAAAATATATTCTTTTAATATAGAGGAAATATTCTGCTGATATCAGAATACCTCGGTCACTCAAGCTGCTATGAGAACATAATTAAAATGAACAAAATGCAATTAACCCAGACATATACAGTTAACCTAGATTTGTTTTTTATAGTGTTGAGAATAATCCTGCTCTTTTTAACAAAATCTTTTTTTAGTTCATTTGTTGAGTATAATTAGTTATCGCTAAAAACATTCTGACATGGTTCTCTGTACTGTAACAGAATGAACATTTAAAAATATTTATAATTAAATATGATTAAAATATATAATTATTATTTTATGAAGTTTATAATTATTGCAGCAATGTTTAAGTGTTTATGTAAATCATGTATTTTTTTAGATCACTTAGGAGGAGTAGCATTTTTTTACGGCTGCACTAGTGTTTGAAAGTTGGATAAAACTACATAACACTTGTAATGGCTATAAAAAGTCTGTTTTATCCTAAGACATATTTGTTGGAATGTAATGGTTGTACTTTTGAGCTCACATTTTATACTCCTTTACATAAAGCATCATGTTTCATTTATAGATCGAACTCAACGTCTGCCCTTCTATTATGAGAGTGTTTTGTGTCAATGGGTTTTCTGGTCTTTTCAAAGAACAGAGAAATGAGTCTAGTAATTGATCAGATGAAATAAACAGAGTTAGCCTTAAAAAGCACTGGAATATTCTTTTAATATGTATATTCACCTAAGGCATACTTTTAGGGATAGCTTAGGCAAGAAGCTTAAAAAAAACAGCTTTGAGACAGCTTTCATCTCAAAGCTGTCAATGTGTAATGTGAAAAACCAATCCCTGAAAGTTTCAGTGCTCCTGGCTAAAGCACGTTAAGTCTGAATGCGTATCCGATGTAGCTGTGTAGCGTTGGTCGTGATGTGAGCAGACTCTACTGGGGCACATCCCAGTGAAGGCTATCCACTGTCCATCCTGCGGCAGGAAGGAGGGTAGACTTCCCGCCGCCCGGCTAAACCACGTCCCCCCCGCTGCCACAAGACGCCATCCGTGACATGAACAAGGCCGACCTCGGCTCTCCAGCTTAAAAAAAAAAAAAGCAAAGTGTGCGCAAAGTTTTCCAGGTGTAAAATGTACAAGTGCTTAAAACATTTGTCCTTCCCAAGTCACCGAAGACTGTACATGCACAAACAGTTTTAATACTCAAACCATTATAAACTGGACTATCTCGGCTTTCCTCACTATCTTTGCAATCTGTATAGAATCCTAAAGGCACTGTTATTATCCTACTGCTGTTCACTCAGAACACCGTTGCTGCCTTTTGAGCTGTCAGACGAATCCTCAGCGTTATAGATTTAACCATTAGTGTCAGTCCCAGCTTGTAGGCCTGCCTCCAGACACCGCCTCCTGTGCTACGTCCACTCCCACCGTGGGGTCCCTTTTCCTTCATCAGCCACCAGCTAAATCCACCTGTCAGTCCATCTAACGCTTATCAAAGCCTCCCGCCCAGCAGAGCTGAAGATTGGATCTGGGTTCTGACATTCATCGTGCTCCCACGCAAAATTAGCCACCTGCGTCCAGGAGCTGCTGGGTCGCTAACCTCAGGAAAGTAGATTAAGTCGTCATGGCCCCAAAGAGACCTACAAGGATATTGCATTGTAACTGGCAAATGCCTGTTGACATATGAAGCTTTTCTTTTTGTGTATATGTCAAGATATGTAAAGATATAGATTTGTTTCTGGTTTTACTACCATCCTGGTTTTAGTCTCAGCAGTGCAAATTGGGGAATCATCAAAAGGGAGCTGAAAGATTTATTACTGCATAGCAATATAATGAGATTTACAACTGCTGCATGAAAGGCTGGTTGCATTTTAGCCTTTGTTATACACATATTAGTGACTGTTGTTTTTTTCTTTTAACAACTGTGCTAACAAAAGTAGCTTTCCACCCCCATTCACTTAATTGCACATAGTACATATAATTTATAATCTCTTTTCCTCCCCCATTAGTCTCTGTGTCTGTGTGTCTCTCCCTCCCTCCCTCTTTCTCTCTCCACTCCCCTTCTCTCTCTCTCTTTCTCTCTCTCTCCATCTCTCTCTCTCTCTCTCTCTCTCTCTCTCTCTCTCTCTCTCTCTCTCTCTCTCTCTCTCCCCTAGCGACAGAGGAGGTTTTGCTCTGATCTTGTCTCCTCTAGCGTCACAGGAGCTTGGAGTGAGTGAACGTCCTCCTGCTCAGAGCTCGGGAAGGAGAGAGAGCGTATGAGGGAGAGTGAAGGAGGAAGGCAAGGGGGTGGGGGCTGAGAGAGAGAGAGAGAGAGTGTGTGAGAGAGAGAGAGAGAGAGAGAGAGAGAGAGAGAGAGAGAGAGTGTGCGAGAGAGAGAGAGAGTGTGTGTGAGAGAGAGAGAGAGAGAGAGAGGAGGTGCCTCCTCGGTTAGCTGCAGTAGTTGGAGAACAGTGGCGGCAGTAGCAGGTCTCGGAACAGCGCTCGCTGCTCCACATCGTTCAGTTGGAGCGCGCTCCCTTTTACTGGGACCACTGGGAGTCGGAGCAGGAGGGACTGGGGAAGACAGGTGGAGCGCGTGGAGCCCCCCCAACCACTTCAGCCCTTCCCCGGGACATTGACCCCACTCTCCACAGTGACATCCAGGAAGCACGCCACTCTACGTCTGTCTGCAGGACATCCTCGGTTTTCTCACCTTCCTGTCGGATTCGCTTTCTTCCTCGGACTGGCTGGATCTGCGGGGTTACCTGGAATCATGGGGCTGGGGGTCAGGGGGCCACTGAGCGCCTGCGTGTGCAGGCTCACCATCCCGTGCCTGTGGAGACTGCTCTTACTGTTCTGTGGAGTCCACGCTGTCCACGCTCAAACCTCAGGAGACAGCAAGCCAGTATACTTCTGGGAGACAGGTATGACTACCGCTGCTCTAACTCCAGACGTACCATAACTAGGACATTGGTGCAGTTAGACTAAATGGATCCCCTGAGTAGATCCATTTCTGGCCCTCTTAAATGTGATATAAAAAAATAGTGAAATTAAGAAATTACTGAGCCACCTTGGAATTGTGCTCTTTTAACACTTAAAGAACTCTGGCTAATTTTGTCCCAAATAACTCAGCAGATGACTCAGATATTAGTACTCTTAGTTACTGCTGAGCTGCTCTTCATCATAAAGAGGGTTACACTGCATATGTGAGTATGCTGACTTGAGTATCCTTGAGTAAATTACAACTAAATTAGAACAGAAGTGTTGAGGCACGGACTAACAGAGTTAGAAACAATCTCTTTAAAAATAAGTGGATTTGATGTGCTTATTAACACCAAAACAGTGGGTATGTTTCATAATGGACCGATTGGTGTAATTAATTTCACTGTTCAGGTATACCCTTTCAGTTCTGCATGCAGAGAGAAAAACCGTGTCCCCTGATATGAAGTGATTTTAAGTGTCAGAGTCTCCATACTCCAAGACGGTAGCCTGGTGTGTGTTACACCTCGTTTCTAGCGACTGGCCAGTTGGAGGCGCTGACCGAGGATGTGGGCACGGTTTGGTCTTCGCATCTGCTGCTGATACGATGCCCTGTTGTCTGCGTGCTTGTGTGGGGTTTTTTACTTCAAAAGAGGATGTAGCTGAGTAAGGAGGTTAGAGGGGGCGAGATTTATAGCGTGAAATCAAAGTAGCGGAGCGCTGTGAGGAGGAGCGTGACAAGCGCAGCCCCTTCTCGGTCTCGCTCGCGTTTTAGTCGCCGCTCCGTCGGACGCGCGCTGCGCGGCGCCGCTGGAGACACAGCAGCGCAGAGGAAGCAACTTCCTTGCTGAAAGACAGCGCTGCTTGATTGCAACGGCGAGCAGGTCGTTCGGCTCACGTGGGGGCGGGGCACAGGTGGCTCGGGATCAAGCGGCCCCTCATATAGCGGTGGAGCCGGAGCCGGATCCAGGGTCCTAGTGCCCAGACGGCTCGATGAGGTTATTGCACGTCTGAGAGTGCTCAGGGCGGTCGTGCCGCACAATGTGTTGTATGCATAATGAATCTGGCGGACAACCCCGCCTCAAACTGCAGGGAGTTGGTTCATCTCTCTTTTATTGCTTTCATGAAGGCACAATATATCTGCCATCTGCGGTTGATGGAGACGCTCAGAGAGGAGGGTCGTGGCCCCTGTTTTTTCTGACATACTTCAGACGGCGCTTGAAGACAATGGCATTCATAGTGAACTTTAGGGGCAAACGCAACACCTGTAGCAGACTGTGTGGATGTAGACCATGACTTATGAAAAGGCTAAGTGTTATTTACTCGAAAACAGTTGTCACACACATTCAAATGTCACAAATGCTGAAAAATGGAGGCGACATCGGTATTCTAACATTCAATTCTTTTTTCATTCAATCATTCAATTTTTGTCAACTTCCACCATTGGCCCATTCTTTCCCTTTCCTTACTGCATCTACCAGGGTCCCCACATATGAACTGCCCCAGAAACCAGCAGGGTCCTCCGTCCCATTTTAGGGGCAACAATTAAATCCCTCCCCCCAGACTCTCTCATCAACTCTTGCCCTGTTTCACCTCACCATCCTCATTCTCATTCTGTCTGCTCTGCCATCAGGGAAATATTCAGCAAATATTGAACACACAAGGATGCATGATCGATGCGGCCATCTGAGAAAGTGTTAAACTTCATGGTTACTCTGAGTCAAGATGTCAAGCTGAGTGATTTTTCATGGAAACTTCTGAAGGGTCATTCAAATGCTGGTGAATACTGCCCCGGAAATGCCACTGGTATACGGAGAACACTGACACAGCCATCGATCGATGTCACAAACAACACCAGTTTTAAACCTCTGTCCCTGACATAATGCACACAAATAGCTAATGAGAGCTCTCCCATCACGCTAACATTAACAAATTTATCATTTAGCCGCCTTCTGCTTCTCACACAAATTTCTCTTTAGAGAAACAAACACATTTTTAGCATATCTGTCTAAAACCCATAACTGGTGCTGGTGTTTTTCTTGGTGAATCTCTCTCTCTCTCTCTCTCTCTCTCTCTCTCTCTCTCTCTCTCTCTCTCTCTCTCTCTCTCTCTCTCTCTCTCTCTCTCCCAGTAGTATTTTTATCTACAGTGTTCATTCACTAGCGGAGGAGGTGGGTCAGAGGTCTATATATCTCTGTAGGGCTCTTCACAATGTCAATGCCGACTCCTTTGTAATGAATAAATGCAGACTGCGTTTGCACCTTGCATTCTTGCCTCTTCACAGACTCCTTAAGAAGTGCTTAGACTCAAAGCTTTCCCAAGGTAAAACCTACAAATGTCATTTGACCGTCCCTTACTCGCAAGCCTGCACTAACCCAGAAACATTAGCGTGGCTGCGTGTGCGCTCGACTGGTTGCTAGGTTGATTGTTGCTGGAAGCATCGCTTTTGCACCTCATCAGGTGTAGTCACCTGACCCTGATCCTCATGCCACAGCAAGCAGGGGACATACGGGAGCCAAGAGACGCTCTGTCCTCACACCACGTCTCCTCCGTCCTTAATGCGGAGACTGCGTGGAGTCTCCTATGCATCTTGATTGTGGTTGTGCAATAAGAGAAGCTCATGATCACCTTGCCTCTGTCTTCCACAGTCCTCGCCAGGGTAGCTGGGAGATGTAGTCCGATTTCTTTTGAGCACTAATGGCTGCCTAAGCACTTTGAAACGTGGTTATGTATGAAAGGTGCTATATAAATAAACTTGCCTTGCCTTCACATCTGCTACAGAGTGTCGGCCATTTTTCTTTCCTTATCTTTTTCATAACTGGAGAAGTTCAGTTCCTCTTTGCCTTAGCATGTAGACCTGGGACATTGGTCATGGCAGTGTGTTGCAATTACATGGTCCTATGTGACAGTGGCTTTGTTCATAAAGCTAAAACATAACAGACAGTAAAGAAAGAAAGTGGAAGCAATCAGGAGTACAAGCTTTATGCCACATGGACTAAGGTTAGCTAATCAATAGAAACCCTTCCCGGGGAACACTGCAACCCCGTTTTGAGCAATAGGAATAGAAATTCAGTGGAACAGTAAAAAATCAAACATTTTATATGTGTGCTGGGAGGACATGATAACATTTGTTTCAGATCTGCCAGTGTGTATTTGTGTCACTGGCCCTTTCAAATTGGTATTTCTGTGAAAGCATATTAATATCACTCTTTACAATATTCATTTTCACAATATCTGGAGGCAACTGAACTCTCTCTGGATATAATTGGTTGTCTACTACTTTAGACCGTTGGCAACATCCTTCAATTTTGAGACAGCTAATAAAAATGTTCATGGCTGTCTTGGAATTCATTATTGTTTTGGAGGTTTTCAATAGGCATTTTAATTTTTTAATTTGTAAAAATATTTCTTCTTTTATGGTTGCCTTAAGTACATTTCAAAGAGGAGAGCTTTGGTCAGTGTTTGAGGATAAATTAAAGGAATGCTAGTCACATGGCTTGCAAATTAACAGAGTTGTACAAGTGGGTCTTCAGATCCAGTTCTGTGTTGCATCATCACTGTACTTACCCCGTCCAAAATCCTATGCAGTAAAAAAACAGATACTCAAAATCTCCCTAAGAGCCAGATCTACAGTTTTTGGTGAATGCAAACATTTTATCCACTCTGAATTTGTCACAGGTACACCTTGCTCTACTGTCTGCTGCTGGAATCACCTGCAATCCCTAAAGGTGATGATGATTAGCACAGAATCATCTGCCTTTGGGAATGACACGGTATGCAAATGTCAATGAACTTCCATATTAAAGTCTATGATTTTTTAGCACTGGTAAATCACTAGAGATGCGAACATGGATTTTAGCACAGATTAAGTTTTCAGGTCATTACTTCACAGGGTTATCTCCTCCACCTATCAGACCCATTCTGTTGCTAAAGCTCTGGTAGCAGAGCCGGAGTGGCTAATCGGGAGATTCAGGAGGATTCCCGATGGGCCGGCTCATGTCAGTCTCTAGTTTGGGCCGATTGGGAGGGAAAAATAATTTTGGGCCGGATTTGCACATGAAACTCCCAGGCTGAAAAAGTGTCCCACTCCGGCCCTGTCTGGTAGTCTGAACACATGATTCTCCTTGAAAGTGTTCAGTGAGGTTCTGAACTCTTCTAGCTCAACGATAACACGCCATTACAATGTGAACGAAATCCATGAGTAAAATCCATTCTTGCTAGGGATGGTTGATGTCTTTCTCTGCTTTTCTTATCTCCTCTGGCACTGTAAGTGTTTAATCTTTCTTTTCATAGCCAAACTATTACCCCTATTCTGGCGCTATTGAAGGTCACAATATTAAATTACATTATCCAGTTTTTCACTACAAAACTAAGACAGTATAATATGTTAAAATCTCCTCATTATACAGGCATTTGAAAGACTGCTCCCTCACTCAGAAAGAGTTTTTTTTTATCTAAAGAACAGGGCTTACTCTAAGGCCAAGTCATTACTGATATTGCAGCACTGCATGGATTATAGATGATTTTTGATAGATGTTTATAATAAAATAAGAGTATTGGCCAATTATTTCTTATTCAAGATTTAGACAGCTGCAATCATATTTGTATGGCTTCAAAATTGTTCAATCTTGTTATAGTGCTATTTTAATGCATCGTTGTTCAAATGACGAGTGTGTACACTTCAGTCTTAGTCTCAGGTAAAATCAGATCTTCTTCAAAACCGGGCAGACTTTGTGGGGCAGACGTTGTGGGGCAGATGTTGTGGGGCAGATGATGGGTGCATGTTTTAAGACCTCAGCTCACTTCAGTCCTACCTGTCCCAGTAGTAGAAATTCCAGCACTGCTATCCACCCAGGCCGAGTGGTTTTGAAAAGGATTGTGTAGGTACAAACCCAGTGAAACAAGCCCAGATTCATTCAAAATGTCTCATTCTCATGTCCTGTGAGATACATGACACCACTTTCAGTGGCCCGAGAGGAATGCAATCTGAGAGCTGTGACATTTATTAGTTGGTGAATCCTGCTTCAGTTCCTGTAGGTAATAACGTTGTGTGAAGGGCTAAAGGGGTTTGTGCTTGTACAGTTTCTTCCCTGTGATTCATGGGTTCTGGGTGATATGCATAGGAAGCCTAGAATTTGACATAAAGTGTCATTTGCCTGATATTTGTTGTAGCTGTTCATAGCTATTAGATCCAATACAATGGGTCTGTCCCAAAACCTAGAGAGCTGTCCACATAGACAGCGTTTTATGTCATACTGTGCGTGCTTCCGACACATAGGTTGTCCCAATTCTCAGATACCTTAAATACGCTGCCTACTGAGATACCTTTGAATGGTTCCTCGGCCACTAAGACATTCCCATGATTGAATGCAAGCACACCTTTTGTTCCTAGAGAGGTCCATTTATGTACGTTACTCGAATTCTCTCTGCTGTTTCTAGAATAATGTAGAATAACATCTAGAATAAAATGTGTTTCTTAATATAAACCCACACAGCATTTATTTTACATTTTAGGTTAGTTTGTGACCAAACTAAGTATTATACACTGATGGATTAGCATTTATGATCTAACTAGAGCATCTCCATAATCTGCTTTATGTGGATGTATTCTGGTTAGAAATGCTGCCTACTTAAACATCTGCCTACGGAAACAATGCCTACTTGGACAGCTCACTTTTTGGCACGGACGCAATGGTGGGTGGTTGGATCACTTGTGCTGTACTTGTACTATACAGCATTTAAAAGTGATTCTGTTATCTGCCATCTCTTTTAGTCAAAGACCAATGGCTAGTCTGACTAGAGCATTGCTTTGGATCTTGGAGACCGAATTCACATCAGTAAGAGTACATTTTGAACTCAGGGAATAGATGACCGTGTTTGCTTCTGTAGAGCAAACAGGAAATGTTAATTTTGCCATTTGGGTGCTGGAGACTGTTAATGATAATGGCTCCTGAGGTGATTGAAACGTCGTCCCAAGGCTTGAATGTTGGGTTCTACCAGAACAGTGTCCCAGTAGCCTTAAACATGTTGGGGCCTCTAATGTCAGTGTCAGCTGGGCTGCAGGTGATCGTGTTCGACAGGCTCCTGGGTTAGTCAGGCATGCCCCCCTCCCCCCAGGACTCAGACAGTGGACATAATCTTTTTCTCTTTCTTCCTCGTTCTCTGTTTCTAGAGATATTTCTTCCTATTGCCATCTCCGCATTCTCTCTCTCAGGTCCTCATTTGCATTCGCTCTGCCTCTATCTTTGTGTCTTAATTAACCCTGCTGTCTACTCATCCTGTAGTCCACGCAACGGCCCGTCCTTCTTTCAACAAGCCTCCCATTCCTCCACAGTACTACGCAATTCTGACAAAGCTTTGTTTTGGCTGAGACTCCGATAATATTAGTTACAATCAAACCGCTTTATATGTAGCCGCGCGCTCTGAGAAAGGATGACGACCAGAGCCGACATTCACGCTCCTGCCGACGGGAGGCCACGTCCTTGGTGTGCTCGGCGGAAACATTCACGAGCCATTACATTCCTTCAACCGATCGGGCTGGAAGCTCTCGCCTTTCCTGACAGCTGGCCTAATTCCAGGGGCCAAAATCATGAAAGCGACGCAAGTGCCAGTGCAGGCCTTTATCCACCCGCCACTCCTCCCGTAGCCATCTGGCCCAGAGCGATCACACGACCCCTTCACCCAGTGGCCGAGCTGTGTCACTCTTCATATTCACACCTTACTGCTCACAGCACAAGGGGCCTGTGCGGTGGCCTCAAGAGCTAGCGCAACTTCATTTCCATTACTGCACCAATTATAGCTCACCCCAGGCAGCTGACACAAGCCCACACCAAGCAGGCCTTTTCTTTCATTATTGTGCCACTTGTTCACATCTTCTCCCTGCATGCTTCTGGTCAGAACTGATGTTCGCTCTGTATTCATTTAAATAATGCAGTAATCCCATCACATCTCAGATCGCTTTGATGTTGCAGATTGGTCGATATTCCTGATGCTTATTATATGGCCATGTAGCGTAGCAAAGCACATCCCCTTTTAGTGTAGCAAAGTGCTTGTATTAAACAGTGTGTGGATAACACATTAATCTCCAATCACACCATAATTAGATCAACAACAAAGGAGCACTTCACAGTTCATACTAGCACTGATTCTTAGCTAACAGGGAATGGCAGAAGGCCCAGTTAGCATGGTCTTATTTGCATAATTACCTTCATAATAAGATGAAGCGTTAACTTGCCCCCTCAACCATTTTTATTTACTATTTGAACAACTTTTGCATTTTCTCTGTAAGACAAAACATGCCTAACTTTATTCAGAATGCCCAACTCTCCACCTCTACTTTCCAAAGGTATGTAGATGTCCAGTAGGGGGACGGTTGGGGGGGGGGGGGGGGGGGGTCTCCTTATACCTCTGAGTCCCACATTGTCTTTCCGCTTCCTGTCCCGCCTGGATCATGTGGACATTTCTGTCCCAAGTGAACACACAATATGTTTGCAACCTGGCTTTAATGGAGATTGGAGACCCCCCCAAGGTGAGGGGATAGGATTTACTTTGCCGTCATAGCTGTCAGTCATGGTACAAACCTCTTTACGCCATGGTGACAGCAGTAGTCATGGCAACGGCAGTGTGACGACCACGTTACATTAAGCATTGCATCGTTAGGAGCTTTCTTTGCTCTGTTCTCCCTCTGTCTGTCTGTCTGTCTGTCTGTCTCTCTATCCCCCTCTACTTCTCATGCAGCCTTTGTCCAGACGCCTGCGTTTGAACTGCCTGCGTTTCATACGAGGGCGCATTAGTCTGTTCACAGTTTCCATATGCGTGGGAAGTGCTGTGTTATGCAGAAATTGCTGTAAACTCAGATTCAAATGATCTCTGTACCTCCCCACTTTTTCCATGACAACAGCAAACATGCTGTAGCACATACGTTGTGTGTGTGTTTGTGTGTGTGTGTGATGTGTATTTAGGTCAGTTGTCACTGGTTCTTCTTATCCTTCTGATGAACCACGGAGGGTGTAGATGTACCCCATCACCTCCACCACGCCCTCTGTTGTAGCTCTCATTCTGGCTTGATGTGATATGATTTGATGTGATACCTCCCCAGTGATGGAGGTGTCTGCTAGTAGAACAAAGTGTATATTAATGTCATTAAAATCATCTCGCCCTCATTATGTGGCTTTAATGCTCTGGCTTATCTCACTTTGAAAGCATGAAAGAGAGAGTCTGTGAAAGTGTGGTGTGTGTGTGTGTGTGTGTGTGTGTGTGTGTGTGTGTGTGTGTGTGTGTGTGTGTGTGTGTGTGTGTGTGTGTGCATGTGTGTGTGCACGTGCACATGCCTGGGCATGCTTATGTGTGCCTACGTGCTTATGTGAATGGAACTGTTTGTGTTCATGTATGTGTGTGTGTGTGTGTGTGTGTGTGTGTGTGTGTGTGTGTGTGTGTGTGTGTGTGTGTGTGCACGTGTTTGTGTACTTGTGCTTTTTCTCTTTTTTTCTGATGTACCACATGCATGTTCGTGAGCGTGCGGATGTATCTGTGCATATGTTGGTTCGTTGGGGTGGTCCAGCTGGTATTTACAAGCTCACAGACTGTGGAGGAAATGCACCCCCCCCCCCCCCCCCCCCGTGTCCCTGCACCTCCAGTCGTGCTCCCATTGACACAAACGGACCATCGTTATGAAAGAGAGAACAGCTCATTCCTTAGCACTGCGCTGACATCCCAGCTTTGTAGAAGGGCTCCTCCTCTGAAGCTTCATGACACCAGAGAAGAGGATGGAGAACGCGTTGCTCCTTCCTAACACTGTAAATAGATTCTGCAGGAAGCAAGGGGGGGGGGGGGGTTGAAGGAATATATTATTTCATCAGCCAGAGCTGTCACCACAACTTGTGATTGATTAAGTCAGATGACACTTCTTTATTAAATTCAGTCTTGTGCTACACTGTGGTTCAAAACTGATTAGTCGCGAACAGGGCAAGAGGGTATTTATAGTTATCATTGGGATGTTGGGGAGGGGGGGTGTCAAGAAAATGGCTACCAATGTCAATTTCTTCATTAAAATCTCTCTGTAATTCTATCTTTAATGCTCCTCAGAGGACCGACAAAAGCCTCATCTTATGTTGATTGCTATCATATATTACTAATAAATAGCACTGCGGACAAGAAGGAACCAACAGGGGGAAAAAATGACTGAAGCTTCTCCTAAACTACCCCCCAATGCTCTTCAAATTTTCTTCCATCTCTGCCAAGAGTCAGTCTGCGTCTGATCCAGAGGAAATGCGGCCTTTGGAGCCAGGACTTCCTGTTGAGTCTTTTTGATCCTCCTCCTAGCGGGGAGGTCTTTTTGAACGCAGCTCTTTGGGTTTCAATCATGAGACCTCTCCGAGCTGAGGCCAGTTTCCAGCATCAGGACACCCTTTGGAGATAAACGCCTCAGTCCGCCAATTCAGACAATTTCACTGCTCTGCAATCATTTACTAATAGATGGGCCATACATGGCTGTGACTGCTACTTAAGAAATGTGAAGAGATTTACAATCTCTTGTTTTTGGCTGTTGTTTGTTGCCTGTGTATGTGTTTTGGTTGTAGTCATGTCAGGAAACCACTACTGCATGACAGAAATGACACTGGTGGCTTAAAAAGAAGCCTGTCAGTGATAAGTCAGCTTGTTTAGTATGACTTCATTGGCATAATGTTAGCTGGACCGTAACAGTCCTCTTCAGTATTGCGGGCATTTCTGAGTGAAGTACTCATTACACGGATTGATAAATTATTAAATTATGTATTCGAAGCTTCAGTCAGGAGACATAGACAGATGGAACTATGAGAGCTGGGTGCTTTGACTCAAGCCCCCATTTGATTACAGCTAATCCAAATGGAAAGGATTCGGCACACACACTCTCTCTGTCTCTTAACCCCGCCCACCAGTCCCCCCCCCCCCCACACACACACTCTCTCTGTCTCTTAACCCTGCCCACCAGTCGTCCCCCTCCCCACACACACACACACACACACACTCTAATGTGATGTGATTAAATCTAAAATGGTGGCTAGGTCCAGATGTCACAGGAGGGCTGAAGGAGTCGAGAGGTCTCCTTTTGCTGAGATGAATCTCTACTCGTCTGATGCTGTGGGTCATCGATTCTCTCTCTCCCTCCTCTTCTTCCTGTCATTTAGTGGTCCAGCTCCGATTATCCCACAACATGGCAGCTTACTTTCAGTTCGGGAAATGGAGAATTATAGCTTCTTCAGCCTTAGGGGCTATTGGAAACCTTAGATCTCTAGGTACTGAAGACCTGTCTGTGTTTTCCAGACTGGATGTGTAAGCCTAAATTAAAGTTTAAAGAGTTATTTTCATGCCAAAGGAGGCTTAGATCAAAACACAATTGTTTATATAAGCCAGCAGAGCTCTAACCATCTGACACGATCAGTTTCGTTTTTTACTTTTCAACATAAACAAAGAAACAAAGCAAAGAGTGTCTGTGTGAGATAATTGGGCATGTTATCATGCACCTCGGATCCCCTCACTGTGCCATTTCTGAGGCAGTCTGACAGAGTTCTGGAATCAAAGGTGTGTGTGTGTGTGTGTGTGTGTGTGTGTGTGTGTGTGTGTGTGTGTGTGTGTGTGTGTGTGTGTGTACACACTTGTTTACCTTGGCCTTCTGCAGATGCAGGGCCGTGACATGGTAGCTGGAACTGGATGGTCTCATGCTGTGGTCTCAGATAAGTGGCTGTGTAATCTCTGAGGGTAGTTGCATTTACACACTGCACCATGATGCTCTTCCCTGCAGGTGGTGGGAACTGGCTGACAGACCTGTCTGGAAACTTTGGAGATGTTTTCACAACTCGAGATTTGCTCAATTAGACAGCTATCCAACAGGAGTGAATATTTTGCCAGTTTTCCTAACCACTTTGCTTCTTTGCCTTTCGGGTTAAATTAACCATCTCGTGAATTTCTGGTACTATATTTGGAAGGTTTGCCAGAGTGAGAGTACTGATTTATAATCAGCTCACCTCTTCAGTTTCATCTTATTCATTATGATATGAAAGGTAAGAACTGATCTCTGATGAGCCGTCTCATTCCTGGAAGTCTTATAAAGATGGCTCCAGGAGATTAGAAGGTAAGTTGTACCAGAGAACTAAGACCATTAGTATATCAGAGTCATAGCCCCAGGACTTTACTGGCGTGGTAATGCATGGTACAGTGAGCAGATGTGCATCCGTTTAGGTAATTGCAAAATGATTAATGAGACTCCTTCTGATGTAATAATCCCATTATTGAACCCAAGATTCATTTTGGTGCCTTAACAGGTGGGGAGGAACAACTAAAGCTTTGTTATTCACTGTGCTAAATGCTATGTTTAATGAACACAATAAATAATCCAATATTGAGCAATTCAGTATATAAAATGCAGGTTTAGTTTATCATGTCTGTTTAATAGTACTTTATTATCGCTTGAGAGGTCCACATTAATCATTCGACTAAACTGTACTGTACAAGGCTTGAATATACATCTTTTGAAGGCCAGCAAATATATCTCATTCTTGTCCATGCATTGTCCAACTTAAGAGGCTGATATAGATCTCTTATTCATCACTAGGCTAATATCCACAACTTCTTGTTGGATGTTTTATGACAGTACCGGGTGTAGCTAGTATATGCTAAGTATTTTTATTAGGTACACACACTATATAGATGTACCTTCTAGGCTGCCATACATTTTATAGCCAATTCTAAGATTCATTGTAGCACTATTGCACGTGGTCATGTGATTCACTGCCCTAGAGTCCTCTAACCTCTGTATGTTGGGTTTATTGGTCTTTTTCTCACTGTAAATGCTATCATGGGCAAAGCATGTGGAGACAAAAAAGAATCTCTAACAAAAACATAACTAACACAAATACAAGAAAATCAGGTTTGACTAAGGAGAAGCATAATGACATGATACGCTCCATGTAGTGTGACGCATACAAAAACACAGTTAAACACAAGAGAAGCGTAAACATTAGCCTAATACTGCAACCTTCTCAGGGAGGTACAATTTATCTATATGTAAATGTTGCTTATTCATACATATTAGTGCATTAACTAATGGATTTATGCATTATGTATTATTAACACACACACACACACACACACAAAACTATGTAAAAAGAAGACATTACTGTCAGTCTGAGCACATAGAAGTGACCTAAAAGCATGGAGAGCTCTTGGATAAAGTAGATATACCTTGCAGACACTTGTTTAAATTGTGTAATGGCGTTCCTGTAATACTGAATGAAGTTGAAGCTTAACTCTAGCAGAATTGTTGCAAACTAAGCCAACCTGTGCTATTTTACAACCGGGTGACTGAGCTTCATTTTCAAATGGAAGAAAAATAAAAACAACTGAATATGTAATCATATGGCTTAAACAATTATTAATGTGAGTCATGTTTAAAACATGGTGCCAAAGCGTAAGGTTTGTGTGTGGCCCAGAAGCATCTCCTGAATGACAGCCAGAACCGAAGACCGGTCCATCTGGCCTATTAACAGAGACAGAGGGAGAGCAAAGAGAAGACGATCATGTAGGTGAGAGAGGGGAGGACTGTGAACACACACACACACACACACACACACACACACACAAACACACACACACACACACACACACACACACATGCTCCTGATCTCAGTATCTTATCTAAGCAATCTCTGCAGAAAAAGCCTATTTTTATCTGTCCTGCTTATCAGACACTGTTTTTTTCCTGTCATGTACTTCAATTTAATTTCTGAAAAGCTCTTTGAAGATAAGGAACACATTTTCCTTTTTTTCCCTTTTGTGTTATGTACATCATTTTTATGGTCTCTCTGGAATTAATTATTTGTGCCATTTTATTCGTAAAGCAAGCTTTGTTCAGTGTGAAGACACGAAGGTGAAACTATCATCTGCAAAAATTACTGGTGATCTTTAACCATTTTTATCACGATGAAATCACACAGGTTCATCTCAAACTTAAATGAGCTCGTAACTCTGACACAACATTACATTCCTGCCTTTGTCCTCCCGGTTCGTGTATGTTGGCACGTCCTCACCCAGAACACTGGGAATGTATCACTGATTTCTGAATTATTCATTGTTTTCATTCCTGCCTGCCCAGAGCTTGAGTGTTTGGGTTGATTATATCACTGTCCACTGTCTCTGCTGTCTCTGCTCCAGTCCTGGGGGTCCTGGGGGGAGGGTATTTGTTTCACAGTGCACAAAGAATACAGTATGGCACTCAAATAAGATGTCCAATAATTACAAGCTGTCACGCTCCTGTAGTGCAACTTCCCTAACACACACATACACGCATGCACATCCTTTTCAGGGACAGTTGGGTTCACCTGGCCTGCTTTTGACCAACAGCAACTGCAGACCTGGTGCACGTGCTCAACGCGCCCTCCGTCGTAGAGCTAGTCCTATAACAACAGGGTAGCGCTGGCCTGCATCTCCCAGCGCTAGCACTCACATGAAGGGCACGTCCAGAACTGGCCTCCGTGAGAATTCAGGCCTTGTCAGGGTGGAATGTCTGAGGGACAGAAGGGAAAAGGAATCTCTCCACTAGACACCATTACTGCTTCTCAGTGAGAGAGAAAGAAATAGAGAATTTTTAAAAAGCTTGGGAAACAGCTCCATATCTTTCCCAGATCTCAAATGAGCTCTTCAGTCTCTGATTACTCCCAAAGGTCACCCCTTGCTCTAGATTATTAAGGCGGAGTGATAATAGTGTGTATTTAGTGTATGTAATAATCTTTGGGAGCTGTGTGGCCAGTTCGATCTCCGGTTTCCTCAGGCTCCTGTGCTTCTTAATGTGAGGCAGTATAGAGGATTCTGCGTGCAGCAGAGCTAGTGGATTAGAACGAGCCCTATCAACTGTTCTTTTTGAGCAATTATGCCATTGTGATCAGTTTTCGGTTTACTACACAGCGAGGGGTGAAATTGAATGTGTGGTTGGCGGTGTTGTCAAGACAACACCTGGAAAACAAGAGTGGTGGTTGAGGAGACCCTGGTTGTTCTGAAATGTCATGTCATCTCCACGTTAAATATCACTCGGCAGACGATGCGAAGTGTCAGCGGATCAGAGAACGTAGTGACCCCAGGCCGTGCTGGCCTGTTTTAATTGGGCGTGATCGGGCTCTCTGTACACAACCCATGTTTCTCATCTTCCCACACTAACGGCATATGAGGCTGGGATGAAATTACTTGTGTGGGTCTTCTGGGTGAGTTCTCTGCATCTTCATCCTTACATCCCTACAATGCTTTCCATAATATACGATCTCTGTAGCAATGCTGCACACTCTGGGTATCTGTCTGAACAAAATCCCCCTGCCGATTTGTTCCTGAGCTTCATGTAGGTAGCTCGATTAAAAGAGATCATCAAAAATAATCAAAGAGAAATGCTAAGAGTCTAACAAAAAAACTAGGGCAATGTGTGCTACAAATACAGTGTACAAAGGTAGGCAGCAGTGACACAATGGGTTCAGCAACAACAAAGTTGAACAACATCTGGTGGAAAGTGCTACTCATGGTGTGATGTAGTAAGAGTGGGGATGGAGACCAGCGATTTGACTCTTCTATTAAGAAGTGCAGCAGGCACCCAGCCCAATGGACACACACACACACACACACACACACACACACACCTTGTATAAGGCAAGAGGCATCCCCATCCAGTGCTCTGCGTCTCTCCTCGCGAGCGCGTTGCCGACGCCTGGAGCGTGCGTACTCCTAGCTAAGTTCCGCCGCGTCTACACGCCTCCAGCCCTCCTGCACTTTGACTTTATTTTTGTACTTCGTGTCGTGCCAGCTCCTCACTGAGCTTTCCGTTGTTGTGTTGTGACTGGGAATAAAGGAAGTCCGGCCACACACACCTGTGTCTCGTTCCCTCCCTGCTTCCGTCACATTAGCATTCCTTACCAGACACGAGAACTTCTGAAGCCTTTAATGAAAGTGACGAAAACGAAACCGATCATAAACATGCACTTAGCAGAACAAAAGAAGCCAACTCAACATTAATCGGAAACCGTTTTTTTTTTTTTTTTTTTGCATAGATTAACCTTACAGGCTTACAGCTTCTGTTAATGGATAATAAGAAATTGGCTTTCATTACCGGAGCAACTGAAACGCCACACAGTGTAGGTCATCTTATATGGAAGTGTGACCCTCTCTATCTTGCTTACAGTTGACAATATATTTTTAAGTCTTCCTTTAAATTTCTCTATATAGACATCGTTTATAACAACAAGCTTACAAACGACTTTGCAAAAAGAGCGTTCACCACAAAAGTATACAAAAGAGCATAACACAAATAATGAAGGGTGTGTTACCCATATTCTCTATAGCATAATGTTCCCCTTTAGAGTGAGTGTTGGTATGAATGTTCTGTCTACCATGACTGGGATGGGTTAGATAAAATGGAGTTGTCTTCTTCGCACTCCTTAAAGGTTTCAGTCTTTGCGTTTGTACCTCCATTCTGTGTGCTTTTGCAGTCTTTCAAAATGGCTGCCCTTTTACAAATAACAGCTCAAGGAGGGCTGATGACACAGTTTCTGGTGAGTCAGTGAGTTCTGGCTGTAACCTCTGTTCCTGTTTCCCCAGGCACAGTTTCCTTGTTTGACACATGGTATCATAATTTTTGTGTCTGTTCTTCCTGAAACTGCAAAAGAATTTTGCATAAAGATTTGTCTAGTTAAAGGCCTGGGTTATCAGAACTACACTAATGCCAGTTCCAAATACATAAAACACTAATAGTATATGCTCTGTCCAAACCTCAGACCATCTTTATTGTACTGGTTATTCTGTGGACTGTTCTAACGTCATGTACTATCAAATAAGATAACATTTTCATAGCTTCAAAAGTATTATACCAATAGTTACATAAATATAGATATTTTTATACAAAAATATTCTGGGTTAAAGGTTTGTCATAGAGAGCCATCAAGAATATAACCTTGTTTCCCCTTACTGCACTGGTAGACCTATATTTGCTTTATGTTACAGTAATTTGAGAGTAAAATATCAGGATCCAGCCATGTGTGCCCAATTTTAAAATTGCATTCCATTCAGTAGTATACTCTAAATATTCAAAAGCAGAATAGAGAAGGGCTTGATGGAACAAAAACAGAATTAATGTAATTTGTGCCTCTAACCTTCAAAAACAGCTGGTTTCACAGCCTATAACTGAGACAGCTCATCACATCATCACAACAAACACTCCTCTTTCATGAATAGAGACAGCAAGACCAAAGTAGTTTAAAAAAGTGATGACAATGATTAATAGTGATTGTGATATAATAAAGATAACAAACCAGCATTCTTTTTATATTCAGTTAGTAGATATTTAAAAAGAACAAACTTCTATAAAAGTCCATGTATGACCTTTCTCTATAAGAGCTGGGGAAACCTACTGGCAGTGGTGTTGTGAAATTTGTGTTTTGCCCAGTAGGATCATCACAAAGCCATTTAATGTGTGTGTGTGTGTGTGTGTGTGTGGTGGGTGTGCCATCATGTACACAGATGGGATGTTCCTTCTTGTGTACAATCAAGAGACTACCATGTAAAGGTTACTCAGCATGTTTCCATCTTAGTTACATCATCAGGTCACGTCATTAAAACAACTGAATATTTTATCCAATCCCAGAGTGTCTGCTGACTCACAGTACTCTGTCAACACTGCCCAGAAGACACGGGCACTTCTTAACACTAGAACCCAGAACTGCACAAAAACCTTAAAGTCATATTTTTTCACTGATTTCACATTTCCATTTGTCCATTTCCACTTATCAATTTTCTCAGCTAGGTTCCCACCAGAAAGCAAAGGAACCTTGCAACCATCTAAATTAGCCTAGGAGTAGAGCTCCAATACCCACCTGGAATTGTGCTCAATGAGTAGCCAAATCCATAAGTGGTCTCATGGTCCCCCAGCGATTAAGAACAACTCCATCTTATGCGGATTAAATCCGAGTCGTTTAAACTACCTGGGTTAAGGGAGCTTAAAGGTGGGAATGCTGGCTACATTTACTTGACATACCCAGTTATCATGCCTTTACAGGGGAGCCTTACATCTCATGGAACCCGGAAGAAAGTGGAGGTCGTTTTCTCAGGAGAGTGAACAAGAGATTGCGGCGGGAGGGACAATATGACCCCCATTATCTTAACGTATAAATAAAGCCCTCGGCCCCTGATCAATTAGTGGGCATGAAAAGCGTCGGTAACGTGAGGACTTTAGTGTTTTCTCACGATCCACTGGTGCGCTGTTAGATTGAAGAATGAAACACTCTAGGTTGAATATGGAATCTGATCAGTGTGGTGAGTATTGAGGAGGCAGAAGATGGCGCTGATATGTTTGTGCCGTTTATCTCAATAATGGTGCTTGTGTGATAACGCGGCTCTCCACCCTGGAGCTCTTTTGAAATCTATTCATCATACAGAGGTTTTCTTGCTAGCCATAACATTTTCTTTAGTAGCACTGCTTATTAACGTAGAAAATATGTTAATTGATAATGTATATATATCACTTGTTTCTTTCTTTAATTTTCAGTGCTTCAGTGCATATACAGGAAACTCTGAAATATGGACAATGAAATAATCGTGGGGAAAAACATAAAGAGATTGCGTAGACAGTTGCTTGTTAAATTCACATGCCAGGGAATGCTAGGAAGTCCATTCATGCTATTTTACATGTTTGTGAACTGAACTATTCAAGACTGGAACTGTGTGTTTGGAGGCATCCGATAGATCCGTCTGATATTTTTAGCAAACCGTAAGGGATTGCTGTTACATTCCCTAGGAAACATCTTGGTAATTAAAAAATTGCCATCATTCAGATGCAGTAATGAATCCTTCCAGCTCTGCCATGGTGGAACTGGATTTCTAGAAACAGTATTTTATATGTTTTCTTAGAGCAAATACAAAGCTACAAGAGGTCTGCACTGATTGATGAGTATAGATTAGATCAGCACTTACAACCATTCTTGAAGGGCTTGGTTTATGAATTTAGATTAACCCCAACTTCATGTTAATGTAGGTCTGTAGGCCTGTTGATCTAACTAGACAGCAGATCATTTTCAGTGTTACACAGAAATTGTCATAAACACAGTAATGCCTCTCTACCATTAAATGTGTGAAAATAACTACTACCTTGGTACAGTATTCTTAAATCTCATATAGATTATATTCTCCTTAATGATAATTGAAAGTTTCTGAATATTGCAATGATGTAGCTTTCTTGTTCTGGGGCTTAAATCAAATGAACTGAGTCCCACATATTATATTTCTTCATAGTGCTTTCCTTTACAACCTTTACTCAATGGGCTCCTTTCAAGGGCAAATTAACCCCAAATTAGTTATTTTAGATAAAATTTTATTGCAAGAAAATGTCATTGCACAGGACCAGGGATTGTTGGCCTTAACCGATATAACAGCTCAAGATCACCAAGAATTATTTGCTAAACCATTACTTTATTTCATACAAAATATTCTAATAAAATTATATCATTACTGCATAATGTATACTAAAATGAACCCTTAAATATGAATAAATGCCCTTTTTATTGAACTAAATTATACAGAACTTATGCAAAATTGCTTCCAATTTTCATATCCTCATTAGCATTTCTAGTATGCAGTTCCCATATGTTCATTTTTGGAAGAATTATGGTATTTTAAATAATGGAAGAATTCGATGATGAAATCGCAGCTGTCTTATGTTTGGCTCAGTTAACGTAGTCTCTTTAAAACAATGAAAAAATATAGATTTTGTGTGTAATCTAATTTTAATGCATGTATGTAATGCAGTTTACTCTTAGGAGAATATGCATTAGACGCTGTCCCAAATGTATGTGAGGTTCCAGATGAAGCTGTTTGAGGCTACAGGGAAGATCTGCTGAGGTCTCTTTGTTTGTGTGGAGAATCAGTAGGGACACAGTATTATGTGCAGGGATCCAGTGAGATATACTGTGACATTTTGTACACACACACACACACACACACACACACACACACACACAAGTGACTGTTTATTTATTTATCTGTTTGTGCAGTTATGACTGATTATTTCTATTGGGCTGACAAATATGGATACTCCGTCTTGGTTTCTACAGCCAAAAAATGTGTAATGACTCATAATGATTTGTTATAACATTAGTGTTCTCCCTTACTTCCTACATAATTTAAAATAATTCTGTATATTGAAATCACAAATCAGTTCACTCTCTGAGAAAAGCCAGCGCTTACTCATATGTGGACTGTGTGAGCTTTTCACCCTTGCACGATTTCACACTTCTGCTCAAAACAACCATGAGCACAAAGTGAAGCGTAAATCTCAGACCCAACGGATCTCATCCTGTCCAAGCAGAGCAGCAGGTGCTTATTGTTTAGGAGAAATTGCCCGAAAACAAGCAGACCTCAGTCCCAAACACAACCACGTGGTCCCGACAGGTGAAAACCTTTGTCTCTGTGACTCAACAAAGTCTGGTGTAAATTACCACCAACATTATTAAAATAAGTGTCCATGTGGGAGTAGTTGGACTTCAGAATTGAGGTTTTTAGTGTGTACATAGAAATGTGTACATACAAATGCAGCCTTCTCTACTGACTAGCGTGGGTCTCGGCTTGAACGAGGTGTGGTCATGTGACTGGCTCACCCCTCCGCCTAGCTGGGTGTAGCAGCAGCTGGGGGTGCACGTGTTCCTGCCAGCGAGGGCCCCTGCCGCCCCTCAACTCCCATGATCCCCCCCCTCAGAGACGCATTCATGCATTAATACTTTCTGTGGTACCGGAGGCACTGTCACATGCTGTGATTTCTCATTGCGTTTATCCATTGAGGACAAAACAGCAGGAAAACATCCCAGTGTTTACCCCTGGAACGCATCGTGCTCGAGTAGCCTAGCGCCATTATGCCTTTCTGGTGTTCTTCCAGCTGTGCATTAAAACTGTTTTTTTTATTTATTATTCCTTCTTCAGCCAGTAGGGTGATGACACATACCAGGTGATGCCGAGAAACGCTCTGTAAGATAGACTGTGTGTTCCTGAAGCTCCTCACTCTGGTTCCTCCGTATTGATTAGTGCCTTTAGGAGCAAAAGAAACTTTGATGTTTGGTTGCATCTATTATAGAAATATGTTCTTCAGTTCATCAAAGACCAAAACTGTATCTGTGGCTCTTCTGCATAGCTGTGTTGATCACAACACTAATTACATTTGTCCTAGCTTCGTGTGGTCTGTAGAGGTGTCCTCCAACATCAGGCCCATCAGAGTGAAGGCGTGAGTATCATCAGTGCTGATTAACAGGACAGTGACCTTTAACCCTCGGCATAAGTGCGAGAGGCTTGTCTCGGACCGGCTGTAATGCGCACGTGTTTGACGGCCTGTATCACAGGATGTTCCAGTACACAGAGGTGTGGGGTCGAGCCACTCAAGTTATGGCAGCAGACATGTAAAACCAGGGCAGTGTGATTCTCAATGTGCTTCTCATGACCTTCTGAAATGTCGGAACGGTTGCATTCTGGAGTATTCTGTGTTAGCAGAGGTCACATGCTGCACAGGACAGTGTGATTAGTCAAGGAAGTGTGTTTCGCTCTGTTGTCAAAATCACCCCATTTATGGAGAAATGATTACTATGTTGTAAAAAACTTCTTTTTATAGTAAGAACTTTTTATAGATGCAACAAGACATCAATAAAATATTATATATTATGGTTTAATTAAGGCCACGCGCGTTTGAAGCAGTGTGTTCAAAGGCTGAGGCCTCCAGACAGACTTTTCGAATATCATCCCCGAATGCTAAGAAGCTTTAACGTGGCTCCTGACTGTAGCACGCACTGCCTGAGGATCTCACACCTCCTTCTGCTTCTCATTTTAAAGTAGGGCAGGAAGTTAATAAATGTTTATATCTCATTTAGACGTTCTCAAAGCACACTGAAAGGTGTTTTTGGAAACCTGTTTGTGTTTTGGTGAAAACATTTTACAGTGATTTTTATTTATTATTTTGCGGATGAGAGATTTATGCCCTTCATATTGTCTGTGCTATTTGTAAGGTGCCACATAATGTGCTGTATCAAAATTGATTTGTATAACTTCTGACAGATACATTTTGATGGTGTTATTTTGAAATATTTTAGGCATGTTGGCTTCATTTTTAGGTAATGGATATGGGAGGATGATTAAATAAATAGTGGAGACTGACTATATATGCACAGACACTATTACCATTGGCCACTGGATAGTTGGCACTGGTCAAAGTGTGTAGGGGCAGTGGTCTAGGGGCAGTTGTCTAGGGGCAGCAGTGTAGGGGCAGCTGTGTAGAGGCAGCTGTGTAGGGGCAGCTCTCTAATACTCTTCCCTCTGAAGCCCAGCAAGGTGCAGCTGCTGAGTGTTGGCAGACATCGGGCCGCCCTCCTGCTGAACAGTGCCCGAGAGAATTGGGTCCACTCTCCCGTAACACCCTCTGACTGACAGTCTTCACTACCGACCCGACAGCACAGTCCGTCCCCGGGGTGGACAGGAGTTCGCTGAGCGGTCAGTCTGGATCACCTCTTAGCTGTGGCAGGACCACCACCACACTGTACAGGCTGCTCCCCAGCCAGTCAGTTCGCAGCAGGAATCCCGCTGTTGTCACCCCCCAACCACCACCGGACTGATCCCGCGGCTCGGCAGAAGGCTGGCCAAGGGCGGCACGGTTGGGTCCAGAGTGGCGAACTAATGTCATTACCAAGAATTTTCACAACATTGCTTCAGTCGTACTTATGTGGGTATTAGCACTCACGCCAGCTGAGCACAGCACCCCCGTAAGCAGCTGTCTCTCGATACGCAGAACGCAAACATACAGCATAACTGCAGAAGAGTCTGGCAGCCCTTCTGTGGCCCTAATCAGTGTGGTCTCATGAGACGTGCTGTCACACAGCCCCTCTCACTGTCTGCCTGTGTCTGTGGGAAACTTGTGTACTCCATAAGCCAAAGGAAAAAAAATCGGCAGAAAAGACGGGGGGGAAAAAAAAAGGAGACAGTAATGCTGACTTCAGAGCAGCGGCGCACGGCTTCGCATTTCCATCCTGGATTATTGCAGGAGGGAGGTTTGCACTCTCGACTGCACCTTTTCTCTCCGTTTTTTTTTTCTTCAGATGGCTGGTTTCTGTTTCTTTGATAATCACCGTCTGACACCCCTCCACTGACACGGCACCAGAGAGCGCAGACTTGAAAACGAAATCCCACTGTTGTTAGTGGTAAGATTTAGTGAGGCTCGCATTCGCGGTGGATTGCCACGGGGAAGATTAGCGGCGAGAAGCGGCCTCCTTTTCCACTGCTTCTCCTTCACTTATCTGCACCCTCCCCCCCCTTCCAAACTAATTTTTTGAAGCTATAAAACCCCCAACAGTGCAGTCCCAAATGTGAAGGACGGGACGAAGTACCCCTCCGAATTTCAGCCCGATGCCTCACCGTCTGGACTGTTAGATCTCCCACATAACTCCTGATGCGCTGTGGATTTAAGAGCCTTCAGACCAGGTGCTTCGGTGAGGAAAACCGCGCTTCGTAAAATTCTGATTCTTAAAGACTAAATTCTGGCTGCTTCTAGTGCAGTAGTTATTACCCTCCATAGCATACGCAGGTCTGCATAAGAGGAAATGTGCTGGTGTAATTGAAATTTTGACCTGCCAGCCATAAGGCTTGTGAAAGCCTGGTCCTCATAAAATCCTTACACAGGATGTCCGTCAGTGGGGATGATCCGTAGTGGGGCTCATCCATGGTGGGGTTGATCCACGGTGGCCAGCAGGGCACACTCTGTGATACCACACCAACACCCCCTCATCCCAGTCACCTGGCCCACATCTACACACAAATGAAATCAATGTGCAATAGACAGTCAGGGAACAGCCTGTGGGTGGGGTAGATGTATGTGAGATGATGTTGTCCAATTATTTCTTGTAGTTATTCTTCATTAGTTCTGGCCTGCAGATCCCCGCGCTAGCACACCACATGCTCTTGAATCGTACTGAGCCGAACACTTTGACTAACGACGCCTTTCATTCCCGTGCTTGTCGGACACGGCCACCTCTGGTGAGCCGTTTGGTGCGTTCCTGCCGTTCGCGTTTGCTGTGTAGAAAGCGACGTCCTACTGCGAACGAGACCTCACTCTCAATGTGGCTCCCCTCCCATCACCTAATTACGGAAATAGTTTAAAAAAAGAAATAATTCAGCAAATTGTGTCAGAGGCGGAGGCCTCGTTAAGGATCGCCCGTGATCTTGATGGCGCCGTGAGCTGAAGGCAGGACACCGGAGTGGCGCGGCGGTGAATCGGCCGGCGTAGCGCGGCAGTGGCCGAACACAGTCCTGTCTGCTAATGGGAGCTGGACCGCAGGCCCCGGCTTGATCTGACTAGATTAGCCAACGCGGACCGTGGTGATGTGGTGCACCTGCTGATTCATCAGGGGACATTCTTAAGCTCTTCCCTCCACTGGTTCAAAACCCTGTTCTAGTTCCCTCAGACGCATTTGGACCTGTGCAGATATGTTCAAAGGCCCAGAAACCCGCTGTTTGGATGAAAAAATCAGCATGCTCACTGTCACAGACCAGCAATCTTTAGCAATTAGGCTGCATCTTAGCAATTAGGCCGCTTTGAAACACTGTGAACCGCAGGACGGGGCCGTGCTTCTTCAGCCCTTTTCCTGTTCTGTGTTTGCTGTACAGCAGTGTTAGAAAGCCTTAGTTAAAGCGTAACTTAATTAAAACTTCTTTGAGTGCTTTACTCAGTCAGCATTCTGGATGGCAAAGGACGTAACAGGAGCTCTTGTGAAAAAAGCACGTTCAGTTTGATTTGATTAACAAAGCTGTGAGAGGAACCAGCAAGGTGCAAAACATCTCAGGCCCTTCCACTCCACACAGCTGCAGGTTGGGGGTGGCCAGACTTTTAACTCTTGTAACTACACGTCTTTGTTAGTGTTACATTGCAGTAACAATGTGGTTACTGGTAATTCAGAATAGCTAGTGAATAATATACCTGAAGTTTCATAACTGAACAGTAAGCCTGGAGTTTAATTGTTTAGATTTAAACTTTAAGTTAGTTTGAAACTGCTGTAGACTGAATTTTCATGCATCTTACTTATAAATTTAACTTGTCAGACATGAACTAATAGCACATTCTGTGACATGAACATCTCACATATAATGGGACATTCAGTCTTCAGTTATAGCAACAATTACAGCTGAAAAGTCTGCTTACCTGCATTGAATGAACCTGTCTGGTTTCTGTGTCCTGATAATCACTGTTATAAACCTTATATGTTATGTTGTTTTTCTAAATGTAAAGATTTAGAATGTATGCGTGCTGTGTGTACTGCACTCTCACGGTCCTGTTCTGTGCCCTCTCCTGATCTTCAGGCCCATGGGGGAGGTGCATGGGCAGCGAGTGTGGCCCGGGGGGAAGTCAGAGCCGGGCGGTGTGGTGCGCCCATGTGGAGGGCTGGACCACGCTGCCCACCAACTGCCTCCAGGTGACACGCCCCGCCAACCAGCAGAGCTGTTTCCGTGTGTGTGACTGGCACCGGGAGCTGTATGACTGGCGCCTGGGCACCTGGGGTCAGTGCATGCCCGTGGCTCCGCGCTCGGACGGCGGGCACCCAGCGGGCACTTGTTTGCAGGCCGAGGAGGGCATCCAGACACGGGATGTGCGGTGTGCCCTGAGGGCGGACGGCTCCCCCGCCCCAGACGCCATCTGCGAGTACTTTGAGCCGCAGCCTCTGGTAGAACAGGCTTGCCTGATCCCGTGCCCCCGGGACTGCGTGGTGTCCTGCTTCAGCCCCTGGACCGCCTGCTCCAAGACCTGTGGCCTGGGCCTTCAGAACCGCGCGCGCTCCGTACTGGCGCCCCCGCGATTCGGAGGCCTGCCGTGCCCCAACCTCACCGAGTTCCGCACGTGCTCGCTGCGGACCTGCGACAGCAGAGAGGCCCCGTTCAGCCTGCGCCTGGGCGCCTGGGGGGCATGTGCCACGCCCCCCCCACCCTCCCCCGCCACCCTCGCCCAGCCCCCGAGCCGCCCCGCCCGCCAGGCCCGGCGCCGGAAGGGCAAAGGTCAGGACGGCGGCCGGGACCCGGAGACGCGAGAGCTGATCAAGAGCAAAAGGAACCGCAACCGGCTGAACCGTCAGGAGAGCGACCTGTGGAATCTGGAGGTGGGGGTCCAGGAACGGCAGGTGGCCTGCGTGCACCGCAACGGCAGCACTGTGACGCTAAGGTGAGCAAGGGACCGGCATCACACTTCAATTACCATCCCTGGGCTTTTTGTTTTATTCCCCTCGTCTACTCCGAATGTTCGGCACAATTTAACAAGCTCATCATGAGGCACGGAAGCCTCCCCAGTGAGCAATTTATTTAGCTCCGCCTTCCAGTCTAGCGGAGCCGAGGGCACGGCGAGGGCTCCGTGGCTGTATACTGGAGAGCTTGTTTTCACCCCTCTGTCTGGGGGATGATAGGCAGGGGACAATTGCACCACACTCTCCGCTTCCCTCTTCCATCTCTTCCTGCCAAGCTGTCAGAGTAAAGGAGCACTCCCTCTTCCTGTGTGTCTGTTCTACACTGTACTCATGACATTTCTATTCACACCCAACTTCCCGAGGTAATTGAAATCTTAGCCAGTACTATTTAAAAAAAGAACATAAAAGATCTTATTCTTCAGCCTAATGCCAGTCATCAGAAACGGCTAATGACTAACATGAGGCAGATGAATTGTTTTTATTTGTTTTTTATAGATGGCCATTACTACAGAGTGTTTGGAAAATGTCCTGTTTATAAGGAACAAGAACTGTGGAAAGAGATGTGTTGAACCAAAGTGACGACACTTAAAGCTTTAAGCTGTGCCATCCACATACCAGCGTATATAAACCCAGACTGCACTGTGTTCTGTTTTACAGGTAGCATTCCCACATGCCCTAGTAAAGCCTTTACTACAGGTAGACCTCAGTGCTGGTCCCTCAAACTATGCTGTCTGGACATCAACAAAACAGTGCGCCAAATTGGTCTTTTACAGCCAGAGAAATTTGTTTTTGATTGTCACAGTTTAAATCGAGTAAAAGCCATAAAGGATTTTTTTATATGTCCAGGTTACACTTAATACCAGGAGATGTACTGAAATATGTTTTTTTATCTGCAGTACTGCATAAGACGTACACATATTGACATCCAGTTTCCTATTTTACATCACTGAATTCTTCATTTAGATTATGGAAGCAGTGTTATCAGGCCTCACTATAATATAACAGCTAAGTAGCTACACCAGTTACATGGTACGCTACCAAGTATGTCATTTTCATACTGCAGCCATGTACAAAATGTACAGAATATATCCAATAATTTATCCAATAAGTTTATATATATTTCAGCATGATATCTTGAAAACAGCCATTAGTCGGCTCACGCGCTCCCAGAAGCTTACATTTTAATCTTTGACTTGTTTATTTCTGCCTCTGAAATATTCATAGTTGTTTGCCACTTGTAAAAAGTGGAACAGGCTTTGCTCTGAAGCGGTTGGTGCGACTCTTGCCAGTAGTCCTGCCAAACACCTTTGATGTGCTTCGCTGCGTCGGCTCGTTTTCTTTCAGGTTCGGTATCGATTCAGCACGCATCACTCAACAGTGTGGCGTCATATCTAATGAACAAATATCTAAACTATAATTGGCACATGCGCGTTTTTAACTTATTTGTATGATTTCATTTTTTTTTCATCATGTATTTCATCTTTTTGCATGGATTTTATAGCACGTGGTAGATATGGTATGGTAACAGGTAGAATATGGTAACAGGTAAAATACGGTAACAGGTAGAATATGGTGGCAAAAGGTTCACCGCGTCTTTATTTATTTCTTTCTTTGCATGTTTACTGGTCCGCTGCACAGAGAATCGCCATCAATTCTCGGATGTTTCAAGGGCAGATGCTTGTTGAAACTGATGCTTGCATTTATTTTCAATTCTCAATTTATTCTGCCCACATCATAGAAAATGAATGTTTGTTTGAGAGAAAAAACTTTCCTAATACTCACTATGCTAAGCTTCCTTTTAATCCATGTTAGGCCTATATTTAACGTCACATTAATGTGACTTATTTTGCTTCTTGTTGCTGGAATGCAGCGATGGCCAATCACGGGCTATTGTTACCAGTATCCGACCCAGTTTAATACGGTATATGGGATGGCTGGCCCACGGTACCCACGGAGGTGCTAAATGAAGCTCCAGCGAAATACGCACAGGCCGTAATTAACTCTAATTGCTTGTCAACGGCTTTACCTTCGAGACTGAGACAAAGAGAAAATGCTTCTTTTTTTTACTTTTATGCATCAAATTACTGGCCACTGAAAGGTCTTTAGAAGCTCACGGAATTATTACCGGCAAAAAGTACTTCTGGTAACATGAACATACTGATTATGGTTAGTAGTTTTGACATTACGACCGGTTAACTGTTATGGTGTTAGTACGAAAGTGGAAGTTGAAGAGCCACGTTATTAGAATTAGAAGTGATAATTTAACATTTTTTATTAGCGTCATGTCAAATTATTCTCAACCCCAGCATCACTTAATTCGAAACAAAAAAATATATAAATCTAGTTTAAAATCGTGCAGCACAAACGTCTGAAACATCACGAGGATAAAAGATCTACATGCTGTTGTGGCCAAAACATAAAGACCATGAAGAATACGTAGAAATGTCCATAATTACCGACCTGAAAGCAAAACGTGAAATCTCGTTGCAGCCGCTGCCCCCACTGGGGCCTCCCAGACCTGCACCAGTCCTGCCTGATGCCCGCGGCCTGCGTGCTGAGCGAGTGGGCCGCGTGGGCTCCGTGCTCCAAGACCTGCGCTGAGCCCAGCACGCCCAAGGGCGCACGCACACGCCACAGGCAGATCCAACAGCTTCCTGTGGGCGGAGGCGCAGAGTGCCCCCTGCTGGAGGAGACTGAGCCCTGCGAGCCCCTCGGAGACGGCGTCCCACCCTGCACCACGTAAGTGCCCCCCCCACCCCCACCAGACGCCCGAGGAGGAGGAAGCTGAGTGATTGTGCTCATCAGTAGCCAAAATGTACAATCTGGGAGCGAGAATAATCTATTCTTGTTCTTAAAATTTTATACAATGTACATTTTTTATTACAGTGTTCAGTGTTCCATTCCATGTGCCCGTTCACATACTCCTCAAACTCCTGTTTCATAAGATATGACATTTGCTTTATATAGTAGGCTCATGATACTCACATGCATCACCAGTCATTCATCCATAGCCACCGGTTTCCATGGCAATGCTCTTAAAAGCACTAAATGCTCACACTAGTACAACGTGAGCACTAAACGCTCACACTAGTACAACGTGACATTTACAGCGTAGCCCCCCCACCCCAAAATCGTGTCGGTGTGCGGCAGCAGGTTAAAGTCAGGCCTCTTGCGCCGATACGCAACGCGTCATAAAACAGCCGTGCGGCATTGGGACACCCGGACAAGCACGACGAGTCTCGAGCAGGCGTCTCGCCCACAGCGGGTACCAGTTGACCCTCGGCTGGCCACCGTGCACCGGGCACAGGAGAGAGAGATGGAGAGAACATATGGTAGCAGGGAGGAGGTGAGAGTCTTGGGCCAGGGCCCAGACGAAAAGCACTGGTCTCAGGGGGAGGGGGGGGGAGGTTTACGTCCCTCCTCTCATCTCACAGATGGCCCTGGGGGACAGAACGCCGCAGCCTCACAAATGGTTTGCCAGTAGCGACTCTAAACACGTTTCCTGCATTTCACTTACAGAATCTCACGAGCAGAGAAGCAGCTCCCCTCAGCAACCCCGTTTCCCCCTCAGACCGGCATCTCTAAGACAGGGTCAGCTTCATTAGCTGTGGTTTCCCCATCACTGGTCCCACGATGGCAGGAATACAATCTCCCTTGTTGGCATGAGCGTGAAATGCCTGACGGGCATTCTGTGTTCTAAAAAGCTTTTGTAAATTTGAGTGATCAGCAAACATTTATTACTGCTCCAAAGCGCTGACATGGTCACTGCTGAATAAGAACTAGTAGGAACAGGTAGCACAAATACACTCTGCTAACTCCTTGATGCTAAATGGTTCCTTATTAATGCCTTTAGCATTTGTGGGTGGACCTTTAATGTCTACTACTCAGAGCCTAAATGGAAAAATGGGTCAGGCTGACTAATGTGTTGGTACGCTGCTATGAATGCAAAGGAACAGGAAAAGGACACCAGCACTCTCCTCTAGTGCTGAACAGCAGCCAAGAAATAATAATAGCCAATAGCTTTATAACCAATTAGCAGTGCTGCATAATAGCATAGAGAAAATCAGGGATGACCTGCACAGAGGACACCAGTGAGAAAAACGCTACTCAACCCCTTTGAAACTGTAAATTCTACAATGAATGGCTCCTGACATGTTTTATGAACCGCTAGCAAATGACCTATTGAAAGATGTGAAATTGCAGTAGAAACGTACTGTGTAAATAACAGCTGATTCAGCCTACAGTGAATCTAAGTAAGTTTTTAACCTTGCTAGATTAGTTTAGCCAGCATAAGATCTGCGCTGAGGTTATTGGATTAGCTATACCTGCAAGCTCCCTGTCTTCAATACCTCCCACATACTCATGGGTTCATCTGTGGTGGTGTTCTTGTTTCACACATCTGTGCCACATTTTCCAACAGCCTTTTTCATGATGGGTCTTGGGTTCGTTGTATGAACATAACAATGCATGAGATGCTTTATAATTTATATGTATATTAAAACTAGGTGATGGTAACACCAAAATTGTGGGTTTGATTCCCAAGCATCACATGTACTGTCACACTGATACAAGTTGCTTTGGATACGAGTGTCTGTCAAAAGCTATAAATATAGACTGTCTTCAGAATTATTATTGCTACTTAGTTAGTCCACTGCATTTATATGAAATGTGATATGTCAATGTAACATGTCAGAAACATTTTGGGGGGTTTTTGTCACATGACCCCAACAGCTACACCTGGAGGACCACAGAGTGGGGTGAGTGTCGCGTGGACGTGTTGCTAAGCCAGCAGGACCGGCGCCGTGGCAACCAGACAGGCTTGTGTGGGGGTGGCCTGCAAGTGAGAGAGGTGTTCTGTCTCCAGGCAAGCGTGGAACTGCCCTCCGACCCGAGCAGTAACCAAGACCAGTCAGGTACAAAGCCACGCCTCCAGGTCCCTACACGAGTCAAGGACAAAGCCACGCCTCCAGGTCCCTACACGAGTCAGGGACAAAGCCACGCCTTCAGGTCCCTACATGAGTCAGGGACAAAGCCACGCCTCCAGGTCTCAATGTGCTCAGTCTGGATGTGAAAGATGGTTTATAATATGCACATCACTATGAATCGTTAGGAGTGATATTCTCACATCTCACATTTGCAATGTTGACATTATTTATAAATATGACGTATATATGATATGTATGTATTATCACATCTCATATACTGTATAAGATATTATTTTATAATGGCTATGTGATATGTGCACATAGAGTTTGCACTGCCCCACTTGGTTATCTTAAATCAGTGGAGGATGAATTAATATTAATGTGAATTATACACAAATAGGAACAGTGCAGAACAATTAAGTTATTGCTTTTCTTGTTTATGATATGTCATTTACCACAAAGTAGTGCAATGCATCCAGAGGAGGTGTGTTTCTGGCAGACGTAAATTGGAGCGCTTAGCTCTGCGGGGATTTATTCCTGGCTTTCTTAGAGAATAAGGCTCTGAGCACACCAAATGAGCACCATCGGTGCCCATCCACCCACTCACGTGAATAGGAAATCACACATTTTCATACAGATTGCATCAGCACTTCCCTACATACGGCCACCTTTTAGTGGCACGCTTTCTAGAAAAAGACCTCATTTTTGTCTCCATCCGTACCTCTCTTCCTCCCTCTATCACTCTTTACATTTCTCTCTATCACTCCTTCCTTACCTTTCCTCCTCTCTCTGTCTCTTCTGCATTTCATTATCCTTTCTTATTCCAATCTTGTCCGCCTCCTCGTTTCCCTACTTCTCCTCTCTTTCCCTTTTTTTTCTATCCCTTTTTCCCGCTCTCCTTCCATCTGTATCTCCCTCTCCCCTGCCTGTCTTTTCTGCTCCTCACACACACACCCACAGAAAGCGCGCGGAGAGACCTATCAGGACGCTCCCTTGTTGTTACATTAGAGCTGGCGCGCCTTAAAGGCGGAAGCGTGCGTGTAATCACTGCAGAAAAGATCTCCGCCGCGGGGATCACCGGCCGCTATTGGTTGGAAGAGGCTTGGTTGTGTTTGGTACTAGTTGGCTGTGTGTATGCATGCGGGGGGGAGGGGGGTGACTTATCGACATGGTGCAGGGGTCCTGACTCTATCACGGTAAGCAGAACTGGCAGGGAGCAGGGGAGTTGGACTCGGGGAGACTGTGCCAGGATGTGCTGTTAAGTATATTCTACCAGCCTCAAAGGAGCAGGGGCAGCCGTCCGATGGAGCGAGCGACTTGCCTGAATGGGAATGACATGCAGGAGCTTGTTGCCTCACGGGCACTGGACAGGAAGTAATGACAGTGCTGTGCTCTTCCCTCAAGAGCCCTCACACTGCTGAAGGAAGTGGGGGGAGGGGCGGGGGAGGCTTCTTCCTGCTAGCATTTTAGAACCATTCAAAGATATTGGGGTGTGACATTATATTACCAGTGGAGATCCCAAGCTGGATTTTATGTAACTTTAAATATGTGAACCCCGATAATAAGGACTTTAAATGTCCTCAAACAAAGATTTTAACCCATGACAGAGCAATTGTACATGGTCGGTTTGTCCTACATGGCCCTGTGAGATTCTTGTTAACAGAGTGTGTATTGCTCATAGCCATGATTCTCCACAGTAGTTCCTACACTAGTTGTGTTTGCTAGCACTAGATCTGCTTGGGTGCAGCGAGGAGCCTTATGCAGGTAAAGTAGAGCAAACCCCTTCAATCACATCTTATAGTACCCACAATCCTCCCTGGGCCACAATCCCCTCCATGGGCCACTCAGATGTTAACTGTTCAGCCAATGAATCAGTTTTTATTAATTAAGAGGTGTACCAGTTGATGTAGAAATGTGCATATAAGCCCCTTCTCTGACCAGCGATGGCCTCTGTAATAATCTATGAAAGACTGGAGCTGGTTTGCGCTCAACCTCAGGGCACAAGATATCTATCGAAAAAAGCATGAAATTATCATTCACTGGGTTGCCACATTGTGAAGATTTAGTTAGATTTTTATTATTTGTCAGTTAAATAAATGTATCTTTTTTTCAGTTCTTTTCCTCTGCGATTTGTACAACTTCTAACTGATTATTGATTGGCCCGTTGATTTATTGTTTAGTCGGTTACTGAGAGGTTTATAGGCTCATACCCTCCACCCTTAAAAGGTTTTCTTTTAAATCACTTATAGCAAGGGCACTATACCTTTCATTGGGCTGTAGTGTGTTCAGTTTGTGCAGATGCACAATTGTTCCTTTGCCAGCATATCTGCTGCTAAATCAGGAACTCTCCCTGCCTTGTTGGGTAAGTCTGAGTGAGGCAGTGCTGAATGTAATTAGTTCTCCACAGACTGTCACTGGGCGATATTCAAGTGTGTAAGAATGATCAGACACGTCAGATAAGACAGCCCCACACAACGTGTGTCTGATTCGTTGCATATTATTGCCAGTTGCTGTGTATGCACCTGTATCCCTTCTTGGTTACATATTTGAAGCTCTTACACTGCTTTAGTATTGCCCTCACGTTCACTGTCATAGCTCACTGTAATTAGTAGAACTGCTTTTTAACCGTCACAGAGTAGGTTAGGCCAGTGTTGGACCAGTGTTGTGGTTTGAAGGCCTGCTTTAAGCAGAATTAACACTACTGGCTTTTGTATAGAAAGCTTTGTTGGTACAGTTGCCCTCAGCCAGTGTGTTCGGTGTGTGTGATTATTCACACAGTTCCAGAGCATTGATTATACACTCAGTGTGTAGGGGGAGTCTAGACCATCTGGCAGGGTAAACACGTACAACGTGTGAAGTGCTATGTTAATTTAGCGTTTGATAAGTCAGTTGCCGTGCTGTGTGTGTGTTGGTTATAACTTTTGGCTCCATTAATTTCAGGAATGTACAGAGACAAAGCAATTAGCGTACGTTGTTGCATTGAACATCCTTTTCCCCATTGACTTAGATTTCCATAATTTTGTTATTTCAGGAGATTGTGTGATAGACACTG
The DNA here is from genome assembly GCF_052324685.1 of Brachyhypopomus gauderio. NCBI lineage: Eukaryota > Metazoa > Chordata > Actinopteri > Gymnotiformes > Hypopomidae > Brachyhypopomus > Brachyhypopomus gauderio. The sequence goes on along the minus strand of NC_135217.1, from coordinate 21,330,922 downwards.
CCTCAGAGAATCTAGCAGCTGCTGATTCTGAACCTGGTCTGGCGGAGGACACGTATTTGGAACGAGTTGCTCCCGAGGGCGGACGCATTTCTTGCGCTTGTCAGCATGGCAGTGTTTGGTCTGCCGGAAGGAGGGGCTGCCATTTGAAGTCTGCCTGTCCTCTGCTCAGTGAAGAGGCTTCTCAATCAGGCCCATTAGCAGAGAAAACCTTCTGTTGTACATTTGTGGATGGCACAGAGTTTTCCACTGTTCGTGCAAAAAAAAAAAGAGTGTGTTGTTCTTATACCCACTGATGAATGTGTCTTGCTGCTTGCTCTCTCTGCTGTGGTGTAGTAAGGAACAGATGCTAGCCCTTCTGAGCTGTGAAAGAGATTAATACAGACGCACACTGCACTCGTAGCCTTTGTAGCTGTAATCATTCAACATGTTTCATCTCAATGTCCATCGGTGATTGTGGTATAATGGAATGTGTGTGTGTGTGTATGTGTGTTTTTTCCCTTTAGCATTGCAGCCTGTGGATAGGCAGCTGTGTGCAGGGCCGGTACCGAGTACCAGCCAGCTGTGTCACCTCTCATGCCCCATCGAGTGTGAGGTCTCTCCCTGGGGAGTCTGGGGCCCCTGCACCTTTGAAAACTGCAATGACCAAACAGTAAGGAAAGGTACAGCTTCACCCTCCGCACACAGTCACCACACACTTCACACGTTGCTTGGACCTGCACTCACAGACAGATTCTTTAATGACATTGGACTATATTGACATGCACAGTTTGTCAGCCACAGTCTGCTCAATGTTCTCCGGTTCCTGACTACAAGCCCAGTGCTGAACGGGTGTTATTTAGATCCTAGACCATTGTTAATACAGCAGTGATAAGAACATGGGCGTGATATGGAAGAAGGTGTTGTGCTGTATGAATACAGTTTATTGACATGGCATTTTCAGTAGCAGTGATGACTGAACTTTAAAGACAGGTAAAAGATATCTTCCCTGCTTTATACTTAATCATCAAAGCATAGTTGAACACACTCAGCTGTTTATAAGGTGACTGACATGAGGATTGTCTTGGCTGCTACTGCAAGGTGCTGTCAAAACATTGGTGTGTTTTGCCTAATGAGCCATCTTCACATTCTCCAGGAACACAGAAAAGTTCAAAGCAGTGCACTTCCTGATATTCTTCTATGTATCATCTTTAGCACTCTGGAGGATAGTGATTGCGGTTATTAATATTCATACTTTCCTTTGGTGTACCAATCAGTGTTTCATATTTTCATTTCGCATACCCTTATTCGCATTATTTAAATGAGCGATGTCATGCTTAATGTTAAAAAGCAACCAGAAGGAATCCAAAGAAATGGAGCGCAATGAAAACACTTAAAATAAATAAATAAACGAACACTTCATGGCCAATCCTTTACCTGTGCTGACAGCTGATTTCTCCCATAATGAGGCTAAATGTGAAGGTTCCTCATAACCTGGTGAGATTAAGGACAAACACCTGTGCCCGACTTTGGAATGATCTTCACATCCTGACAGTCCATCTCTGAAGCTAAAGCCAACCTGTCAAAAGATTCAATATCATGCATATTCTATGTGCATTGGATCCAGGATTCAAATTTCGACGGCGGAAGATCACAAACTACCCGACGGGCGGAGAGGGCAGTTGTCCTCACCTGGTGGAGGCTGTTCCGTGTGACGATCCCAGCTGCGTCACATGGAGGCTGCTCGGACTGGAGGAGTGTGTCCCGGATGGGGACATGGACTGTGGACCCGGAACCCAGCTACCACAGGTCCTCTGCATTAACAACAATGGTGAGATGCGTTTTCAGAACACCAAATGTCATTTGCAGATCTGTCCTATCACATGTCCCATCATATGTCATGTATCATTCCTACCGTGCACTGAAACCTGTTCAGATGTCTGTTTTGAAGACATCTGTTTGGTTTCTTACAACCCACACAGCAATAGAAAACATACAGCCAAAGCAGCCCAAAGTCTGACTGCATGTTCCAGAACGAGATAACAATGATGGGTGTCTTTAACTGATATCGGACGGTTCTGGTAATAAATCAAACTTGATGAAACACATGATAACATAGTGAATTAACCTTCATCAAATGAGATCTGACTGCATGAGAAATGACGTTCATTCACTATCTCCAAAGATGCTGTCCTTTTCTCCTGGATGTCCACAGAAGAGTTTTGTTTTGGTGTCAGCATTGAATTCAAGGCATTTAATTGGAGGCAGAATCAAAACTGCGTGGTCATTGTGAGGTCATGTAGCTGTGGCCACTGTAAGGTCATTAAGCTATGGCCATTGTGAGGTCATGTTGCTGTGGCCACTGTGAGGTCGTGCATCTGTGACCATTGTGAGGTCATGAAGCCATGTCCACTGTGAGGTCTTGCAGCTGTGGCCACTGTGAGGTCTTACAGCTGTGACCACTGTGAGGTCATGCAGCTGTGGCCACTGTGAGGTTGTGTAACTGTGTCCCCTGTGAGGTCGTGTTGCTGTGGCTACTGTGAACTCATGCAGCTGTGGCCACTGTGAGGTCATGTTGCTGTGGCCACTGTGAGGTTGTGCAGCTGTGGCCACTGTGAGGTTGTGTAGCCATGTCCACTAAGAGGTTGTGTTGCTGTGGCCACTGTGAAGTCATGCAGCTGTGATCATTGTGAGGTCATGAAGCCATGTCCACTGTGAGGTCTGGCAGCTGTGGCCACTGTGAGGTCGTGCAGCTGTGGCCACTGTGAGGTCATGCAGCTGTGGCCACTGTGAGGTTGTGTAACCGTGTCCACTGTGAGGTCGAGTTGCTGTGTCCACTGTGAACTCATGCAGCTGTGGCCACTGTGAGGTCGTGTTGCTGTGGCCACTGTGAGGTTGTGCAGCTGTGGCCACTGTGAGGTGGTGTAATCGTGTCCACTGTGAGGTCATGTTGCTGTGGCCACTGTGAAGTCATGCAGCTGTGGCCACTGTGAGGTCATGTTGCTATGGCCACTGTGAAGTTGTGTAGCCATGTCCACTGTGAGGTTGTGCAGCTGTGGCCACTGTGAGGTTGTGTAGCCATGTCCACTGTGAGGTTGTGTAACCATGTCCACTGTGAGGTCATGTTGCTATGGCCACTGTGAAGTCATGCAGCTGTGGCCACTGTGAGGTTGTGCAGCTGTGGCCAATGTGAGGTTGTGTAACCATGTCTGCTGTGAGGTCGTGTTGCTGTGACCACTGTGAGGTCATGTTGCTGTGGCCACTGTGAGGTTGTGTTGCTGTGGCCACTGTGAGGTCATGCAGCTGTGGCCATTGTGAGATTGTGTAGTTGTGTAGTTTGAGGAAGGTGTTCTAAGCTAAGGTCATATATATGTGTGAAACTCAGAAAACACTAATTTCTCATCTTGCCTACAGAATGGATTTTTCCCCTTAACTATGTCACACTGCATAGGGACCAGTGAGTTGTGTTGAGAAGTGCTCATCAGACCTGCTAAAGGTTTCCATCAGATCTCTACCTTTGCTTTTTTTTTAGCTCTGTCCTTATCTTCTGTGTATGCTCATCTTTCTGTCTCTTTGTGTATATCTTTCTTTCTCTCTCTCTCTCTCTCTCTCTCTCTCTCTCTCTCTACCTCTTCCTCTCCCTCACACACTCACAAACACACACACACACACGCATATTGGCTCTCAGTACACTCACTTAAGTTTAACATGTCTCGGGAGACTCTCTCAAAAGCCTTGTACACTCTTAAAACGTTACCGAACCGTCAAGGAACATTTCTGTCTGGCACTAAAAGGGTTTTTTAAACCCTGCACCAAAAGTGCACGCTTTTATATCACTGTATCATCGTAAAACAAGTCACACTTTCTTAGTTATGAATACTCTAGAATTGCCACACTGTTCAAACCTGCCAGCTTTTTGCCTCATTCTTCTGTTTCTTCGAGTTTCCCTAATGGGATTCAGACCCAGACTTGTGGTGATGGAAGTCTGTTTACTACTGTGCCGCCGTCATGCCTAATTTCTTAGCTCATTCATTTGCTCTTTTTTATCTTTTTTAAGGAGGTGGGGCATGTTTTTTTTTTCAGGGGACAGGCATTTATTGAGAACGCAAAAATGGGCATGCTACACTGCACCAATTGATATGGTTACCTCGCCGTCATCGATAGGAAAAGCTTTGCCACAGTCTTCCTTACTTTGATTTTTTGAGTGGCTTTTGTACTCAGAGCATGACTTGGCTACTTTTGTCTCATTTGTCTTTTTCTAATTTTGTCTTTCTCTCCCTTTGATTCAGTGTTCAAATCGAGACAGTAGTATGCATTACCTTTACATGGAGAGGAGATGAGAAAATCAAGCTTTGGATTTTTTTCTGGGGGGGGGGGTGTTTTGCACATAAAATTGATGTAAAATGGCGTTTAGCATACTAATGCTTTAGATGTGTTGAAAGCAAGCATGCATGATGTGTACAGAGGCAGTACTGTACAGATCATGAATTCCAAATGTGTAAGTGTGCATTTTTCTGCAACCCATGGAAGCTTCCAGTCTATGCCTTCCTTTATTTTTAGACTCTGATTAAGAATGTAATTCACACCACCACATACAGATGTAGGCGGATGTTCTGCGTGGATTCACTCTGGATTTAGCTCGGTTTGACAGCGACGTGCTTCTCGCGCTGTGTTTTTACCACACCTAACACGAGCGTTGAGATGGCGCTTTGAGCTTTGGTGTCTGGGACGGCTGGCTTCTCTCTGCCACCTGTGTGTAGGAGGTGAAATGCTTCTCTTGCTTTCATTCCGGGCCTAACGCCGTGTGCACTACGAGGATGGTGCTTCCTGTAGCGATGCTGCGTCCCGGCCCATGACCCAGCATACATCCTTGTTTGGTATTTGCCGCTCCGTTTACATAGAGAGAGAGACGGGAACTTCACAAAACCGAACCTGTCCCAAGCCGAGAGGCGACGAGCCCAGCGGCTCACAGGGGGCCCTTTCCTAGTTGTGGATACAAACTTCGCAATTAGTGCTGTCAATTCCAGGTGCCGCGATTAAAAGTCCTCACCAGGATTTTGCTCAGGCTTCCTGGATTGTGTTGATTCCACTAATTTTACCTGGATTGCTAATTAGAAAATCTAGCAAGCTTGAGCAAAATCCTGGTGCGGACTTTTAATCGCGGCACCTGGAATTGACAGCACTATTCACAATACCTTCAGATCCAGAAACAATGTTTAGCTCACCGCATTACTGATGACTCCTGGCAGACTATTCCAAATTAGGCTTGTAGCATCTGCCATTGTTGTGGGGAACCTCACCCGACTACTAACCAGTTACTGTTCTTATCTCCGTGTTGCTCTGTGTGCAGGTATGGAGGTGAGCAGAGAGCTGTGTGATGAGGCTGGCGTTCCTGACGCTGTGCCCTGCGTGGTCCCCTGCCCTAAAGATTGTGTCCTTAGCCCCTGGACGCCATGGTCCACCTGTTCCCAGACCTGCTCAAGCAAAACAGCAGAGGGCAAGCAGATGAGGACCAGGGCCATCCTGGCCTACAGCGCAGGAGAAGGTAACTGCAAAGCCAGCACTGTGTAATTTGCAACTGCGATTTAGTCTGTAGGTTCTGGTTTTTATCCACATGCATCATGTGCCTTGTCACCTGTAATGGCCTTACGTTCTCAAGTTGTTGTTCTGCAGTTCTGGAGTTTTAAAATGCAGTACTTTTTTCCTCACAGTGACCTCTCAGGTACTGGCATGGATAACAATTGTAGAGGTTAAAATGTATCAGGTCAGACTACTCACAGTTTCAAAACTTTTATGACCCATCATAGGATTTTACAACATAGACTAATTTAACCATCTAACAAAGCCCCTTCTTTATCGAAATCTCTAAGAACCACTGTCTGAAGTCACGCTACAACCATAGCACACTACTGTATAGACTACAACCACCACCGATGTTAGATCTCAGGCTTGAATGGGTTTGTTTAAGGAAAAATTTCCATAAATGTGCCCTTGTGAGCAGGCCCGTTGACAGTGTTGCTGGGGCCCGGGACAAGAAAGATTCATGTGACCCCCCCCCCCCCCCCCCCCCCCCCCCCAGCGCCAGCGGCACGAGGGTTCGCGCGAAAATGACGTAATCGCAGTGGCTCCGCCCATGCGCGAGGGCCTCTCGAATTTTGTAACTTCGCGCGTGCCGCGCTTCAGCGCAATGAACAAAGTCATGTTTGTAGGGTTCATACACCTTTATAAAGTGGAATTAAAGCACGTGTACGTCACTTTAAAGGTCCATTTCAATATTTTCCAGCACGTTAAACTTCATTAAGTTAAATATTTATACATATACTCGAAATGATTCGAAATAATTCGCTTTTTATCACATTATTTAATGGTTGTTTATTTTCAAAACGCCCAATCTTAACGTCTTCACGAGAACTGTTCAGTCAGACAGCTATTTGTTGTGAAACGAAGTAGTTACAATTTCAAGCATTTTCAAGTACTTTACCCTAAATTCCAGCACTTTTCAAACCTGGAACACAATGCAACTTTAAAATTCGTCAGGTAAATGTTTTTCCTTTCTTTTCTGCGCTCCAGATTTCTGTATTTACTTTAACTATCCACCACTGTATTTCCCGCTGTTGGGCGGATACCGGCCGGCTACAGTCGGTGCTGGATCAAACCATTTTCCAGTGGGAGGCGGGGGTGTGTGCACTTAATGGAAAATATGCAGATAGGTAAAAAACATATATATTTGAGCCATTGAGCTTATTATGAGTACATAATTTTATATTAATGAAAGATTTCAAGATTATTTAAAAATTATAGACTTTAAATAAAAAATAAATTGCTGGGCTCTTTGATGGGCCCCCCTGGCCCTAGTGCCCGGGACAACAGACCCGGTTGTCCCCCCCTGTCGACGGGCCTGCTTGTGAGTTGCATCCCCATTCTGAAGACAAACATTACTCTCACCGTTATCGCAAGGTTATGCTGTCTGACTTCTACATACAGCCGGCGTCCACCTTGCCTTCTAACATAAGTGACAGATATTAAATGCAGTCATTCGGGCAGAAAGCCCTATATGCATTATGGATGTCTTTTGGATTAGATTTGAGTAAGTCAGCAGAGGACCTTAATTTATACAGCAAACATGGATTTGGATAATAAAAAAAAAGTAAAAATAACATGAGCATTGCCCTCTGGGTCACACCTGAGGTGCCGTAACACATCGCATCGGATCGGGACCTTGGGAACAGGCTAACCTTTTTCAGCTAAATTCTGAATGCAGCTAGAGACTAAAATGAAATCAATGCAGCCTTGACACCAAGCTAAACTAGCCAGAAGCTAGGCTATCAAAAACAGTCTGGCAAACTCTACACTTTTCTGTGCACTCTCACGGGAGCAGTGTTGAATATTTGTCCAGTAGACGCCTCTGTGATGAATCCCAACTTGCTGGGAACAAAACCAGGGGCAAATGTGAGCTAATCATGAACGAACTGTCACCAACTAGCTTTGTGACTGTTAGCTTGTCTGTCCTCCTGAGGGACTGAACCAGTGCTGTGCTCGATTTTTATATGTATAGTATTATGTATATGTATAAATGGGTATGTGTTCAGAGTTGGAGATACCCAACAATTCAAGTGTTCCAAATAAAAAATAGTGGACAGATGAATTTTTAGTCTGGTGACTCTGGATGCTGTCTAAGGATAAGGCTTTTTCTTATTATTATTTTGATCACGGTGCATCTTTGCATCAAACACCATATGGCTATAAAACTACAGAACAGCTCTAAAAAGTTGCCAGTCTATTACACCTAGTGTCCTTGCTTGGGGCAGCATTGCTGTTTTTCTCCAGCAATTCTGATGGTCGTGTTTGCAGCTTTCTGACAACACCGTGCCTCTTTAAACAGCCCAGTGCTCAGGGCTAAAGCATGCGGGTGTCAGAGAGGCACCTTCAGGAGCGCTGGTTACCAGCTTGACTCATGGGTGGAGTTTGCTCCTCATTATGGAGCTAGTCACCTCTCTCTGGATGGCCAGGGCACGAGTCACGTCACCCTCTGGGCCTCTACGTCCCCCAGGGAGCTTGGGAATGTCTGCAGTTATTTGGACATGCCCAGAGCCTTTTCAGATTTGCATTGCTGTCTGCCATGGATTGCCACTGAATGTGTCCACTCCGTCATTTAGAGAGGAACATGGAATAACCAGCCATGCCGCACTGACAGTAGATGTCTAAAAGTTCTTGATTACTCTAGATTTTTGTGCTTAATGCTCAGGCCCAACACAGTTTCAATTTCCATGTGATTCTGTCGCAAACTACATTGTCTTGCACCTTTTCTGTGATATAGTGCTAGAAACTGAGGTGCTAAATCCAGCAGTGCACTTGCTAGCAGGCTTTCAGATATGGTGAAAGACCTGCTAAAAGCTCATTCTAGTTGGACGGCTGACTCTAATATGGCATGTGCTCACAGGAGGAGCCAACTGTCCCAACGCCAGCGCCCTGCAGGAGGTGCGGACCTGCAACGGCCACGCCTGTGTGGTGTACCACTGGCAGACGGGCCCCTGGGGGCCGTGCACGGACGACCCCTCCCTGACCACGCTCAACTCCTCCGCTGCCGGCCCCCGCACTGCCCCTTCTGGCCTGGAGAAGCCTCCCTGCCCCACAGGCATGCAGAATCGCAAGGTCATCTGTGTCAAAGTCAATGTGGGCCAGGTCCCCCCCAAAAAGTAAGATGTCTTATTCAGTGTTTGGTTCAAAGTTTGAGTAATTGTACCATGATTTTTTTGTAGGCTTTTTGCCCATTGCATATTTGTTGACTGGATACAGCAGACCTCTTTGAAAAGGTTTGGGCCTAATGCCTTGGGAATGGCCAGCTGTTTACTAAGAGTCTCCCTTGTGCAATACCTTGCAGCTAGGGTTTGAATAAGAAAGACAGCTGACTTGGTAAGACACAGGCCATTTTTCATGTTTGTATGTATATTTAGCATGCAAAAAATTATG